>NC_056736.1:614794466-614831966 GCF_019279795.1 Protopterus annectens | reverse complement strand
ACTGTTCAGCACACTGGCTTTGTGAGATATGTGTTTCACGTGTTTTGTTTTGGGGTAGCGGTTGCTTGGGTGTCTGCTTTGGAGGTCTCTGCTGCTTAGGCAAATCTTTATTTAGATATATATATATATATATATATATATATATATATATATATATATATATACATATGTGTGTCTGTGTGTTAGCAGAACTGAAGCAGCCGATGTTTTAGATTGTCAGGATATTTTGTAAGTATATATATATATATATATATATATATATATATATATATATATATATATATCTTCTTCTTTCGGCTGCTCCTGTTAGGGGTCCCCACAGCAGATCATCTGTTTCAATATATATACATATCAGTAGATCAACGTACTTAAGTTTTTCAGACCATAAACCAGCATGTAATGTGATAAAAGGTATTGCAATATATATCAGAAGTGTTATGTGTCTGTTTTCTTTCCACTATATTTTATGTTCTAGTAACAAGTTTTTTTCCTTTGTTTATTTATAGTCGACTTTCAAGTATCACTACAACACTTTTTCCCAAAGGATCCCGCAGCGTGGTGCCAAGAGATATGCCTCTCAACATCTTTGTAAAAATCATTCAGTTCATTGCACAGGTAGGAAACAAAGAGTGCTAATTTACTCCCCATTAACTGATTAGTAGACACCCATGTAGGAGGTTTACATGTACAGGCAGACAGTTTGTTAAGAGAGAGAAACAGACGCTAAGTTACTGTCACTTTTCCTTCTTGTTAAGGCACTTCTGAAACACAGATAAACAAGTACAGATAATATGTATTTCACTTGTGCTTGCATTGGATTCATTAGTCAGATTTCTTTTATACTTTGATAGATACATTGTTTGAATATAATATCAATACTTCGCCTTCTTCTTAAAGAAAAAAATATGGATGGCATATGAATAGTGTATGAAGAATTATAGATGAGATAAATAATCCCCAAGGAGAACAGAAGTTGTACATTAATCTAACCAACAGATTCCGGACTGATTATAGGACACACATGTCTAGCTAACCAAAAAATAATTGGGAGTGGCAGACAGAGAGAGCAGAGAACTTTGGGTTTTGAGTGCAGTCTAGCCAGGGTCTATATTATGTAATGCATCCTATTCAAAGTTATTTTTGACGTCTAGCATTTTATTTACATTAATTTACTACAATGCCACTGTTTTGTTTTTAGCATAATAATGTACCGATCCGCTAAGTGGGATGTAGGCTGCACAAACAATGATGCATACATTTTTTCCTAAGCATGTTATATATGTGGGAGCAAACAAAAACTTAAACAAAAAGAAAGTTTGTTTAAGGTCAATTTGTCATTAGTTGCTATTACTAAAAATGAATACAACTACATGAGGAAAGCAGTTAACCGTGCTCAGACTTGCATGTCTTTGTTAACATCAAAGCAATTAATTATTGAGTGAGAACAAAATATTAAATGTCTCCAATAAAAATACTCAGGTCCGTATATGAATAATATCTTCAATGTGTAGCAACTAGTAAATGCAAAATATTTATAATTTCGGTCGTAGATGTTTAAAGTTAAAATTATTTTCATTCCACTTTTGATGTATTGACTGATTTTTTTCAGTAATTCATAAGTTTTTTTTTTCATTATTAAATTTACTTTAGTAATTTTTTCAAACCTGGTTTTGACAGTGAAATCCTGTATTATAATATTTCCTGGAAGACCTTCCAGACTTATATTTTTTAGCATTTTAACATTTATAGTTGTTTTGTTAAGCACATGCAGTAGCTTAAACACTAGTATATATCCTTAAAGTGACGTCCATCATTTTTGTGTGATAAACATGTCATATTAATGTGACTGTTTGAGAAAAACTCATCTTTCTTGCCTCCCTAAAGTAAACAAATTGAAGTGATATATATTTTTCAATTACCTAAACTATTCAGCACTGCACCTAGTCACCACATGATTTAAAGTTGGCTCTGGAGCGCTAGTGAGCTGGCCCAAAACAGGAACAGCCTAAATGTTATAACGTTATTATGATACCTATGAAGAATGTACTGATTGTGTTTCAAAAGACATGGTGACAGGTCTGAAGATAAAAATATAATTTAGAATAAGCTGACTTAATCCCTATAACATATTTATCACTTATATGCTGCCTTGTTGACAGGGACTGCAGAACTTAAAGCCATAAGCTGACATGCTCTGAAGTCCAAGCACATGTGAGGCACCAGGCCGCATCTTTTTATATTAGTTTTAAGCAGGCATATTCAGTCGTGTATACCATTTGTAGAATACTTTTAATTAGCTAAGGTTTTTAAAAGACAAATGCCTGAGATTGCACAAATTCTGGGAAGAGTTCATTTATTGTTCTTCAAAGGATAAAATCTATGCAGCATCTTAAGCCCAGTAATACCTGATCGAATGTTCTCCATAAGATTTCTTAGGCCATATGCAGTGGACACATCGATAGTAAATTGCACCCCTTGTATAGTTCATATACTGAGGGAAGCTAACATCAAGTGACATGATGTCCCATCATTAGGTGTCATCAAAGACGCTAATGTGGGGATTATCATTTTGTAACAAGTACTGATCTTAAATTAATGTACTCCTATAATTTTATGTGGTCTATATTGTGGAGATTATGTACACTATACTGCAGTACAACTTATGGAATCTAAAACCATTATTTTGTTAGCAAAGTAGACCTATGTTGTATTGCACATATTAATCAAAACTAATTTAAATTAAGTTATAGCCTAACTGTAAGTAGGTAAATAGGTTAATGGGTAAATACTAGGTTAACTGTCCTTGCAGGCCATTTTATGCCTAGCCAATCTCCCTTTTTGTGCTCAAATCAACCTATCCCATTCTGTTATAGATTGGCCTGACCCATCCCTTGGTTGATAATTAGATACTACCTCTAATGAGAATAATTAGTATCATACCCTAAGATAATTTGATGGGACCCATACATGGGCTAAAGCATACAGGAGCTCCCTCTGTACATTAGTAGTACAAGAGACAGTCTTGGGATAAATTTGCTGTTTCCCATCCATAGAGCCAAGCCATGCCTGAATCTGGGCAGGGATAGACTTTGTTTTATGTGGATTGGGAGTCTGTTCCACAGCAGCAGTATCATCTGCAAGTTATACCTGTTTTTCCAAACCGTTCTATCAATGATGCAGAAGTGGTTTAGATTCCCCAGGTCAAGTATTTCTGATGTTATTCGACTTGCTGATGTGCAGTAAATCTGGCAGTACTAGGCTGGAGTATGCCTTGTACACTAGAGAAAGGTCACCTCTTACAGTCTGTAGGATACTGAGTTATAGTGACAGGTCTTTTAGTCTGTTCATGTAGAACGTGTTGTTTAGGCTCTGTATACTTTTAGTAAGATATCTCTGTGAGTATTCCAATTGTTGCATGTGTCTGGACAAATAGATGGCAAAGGCCAAATTATATTCAATGACTGGTCTAATGAAAGCTGTGTAAAGGGGGGGGTGACTTCCCTAGATCTGGACACAATCCCTTTGTTTGTAAGCTGTGTGATATAGAAGGACTTTCTTGCAACAATGGACTCATGCTGGTGAAAAGATAGGTTACTGTCCCCATAAGTTCCCAAATCTCAAACAACTGGGTCAGTTCTTAGGAACATATTGCCAATGTGGTAGTTGCCTGGGGTAGCTGACTTCCAAAAGGATATAATAGTGCATTTTTAGCATTTGGTTTCAGTCCATGATTTTTGCACCAGATATTTATTTGGGACAAACTTTCCTGCAAGATGGCTAATTCACTTGAGGATTCAATGACTGCTCCTAGCTTGCAGTCATCTGCAAACTTAGTCAGCCAGAGCACTTTGGTATTGGTTTTTACTGCAGAAAGGTAGATGCCAAACAGGAGAAGCCCCAGGACAGAACCCTGGGGGACTCCACTAGTGACTGGTCTCTTTCTGGAGGTAACGTCTCCTATTTTGATTTCCTGCATCCTTCTGTGGGCCAGTTGTCAGTCTGTAGGATGACTTAGTGGTTTATTCCCAGTATATTTAGCTTTTCTACTATGCCTGAGTGGGGAATTTTGTCAAAAGCTTTGGGCAGATTGAGGCATGTGGTTTCTACCATTTTATTCTTATCCATTCCTTTGGTGACCTTTTCAAAAAAATCCACCAGGTTGAGGAAATATGACCTGTCATTGATGAATCCAGACAAGAACAGTTCCAATATTTGGAAGTTCCCTAAGCCCTGACTGATAAGTTCCATGACAAGCCTTTCCAAGTCTTTGCATATGAGAGTAGTCAGACTTATGGGTCTGTAATTGCCTGGGTCTGTTTGTTTGTTTGTCTTTTTGGCTTTTCCCAATTAGGGGTCGCCACAGTGGTACTCCGGTCTGCTAATGATTGGCAGTAGATTTTTATGGTGCCGAGTTGCCAGCCCGACACCCAACCTTCAACAAAGGCATGCCCATTCATGGATGTCTTTCAGAGGCCACTCAAATACGGGGAGGTCATGCAGACTCCACACAGAAGGCGCTCTAGCTGAGAATCGAATGGGAGAACTTCTTGCTGTGAGGCAACAACGCTACTGCTGTACCACCGCGGCATTCCTGCCTGGGTGTGTAGAAAGACTTATGCAGAAGAATGATTGTTGCTGTTTTCCATTGCTTCATACAAAACCTGCTTCTTAAGACAGAAGTGATGAACTTCATGACACCCATGCAGATGGACAATACAGTTACAACTGCTGAATCCTACACAAATGCACTCTATAAGCACGTACATGAGTGTATGGATTGTGCTATCCCAAACAGAACCAAGACGCTATCCTCCAAAAAAAGGAAGCCAATCTGATGGTCCCCTGCCATAAACAAACTGTACAACAGAAGGAAGAAACTGTTGCAAAAGAGAGTAAAATCCCATGAGTGGAGGAGCTCCCTGGTCAGCCTCAGTAAGAACTTCAGATCCCTTATAAGATCCTCCAAAGCTAGCTACAAAAACAAAATCGCCACTAAATCCAAGGACAACCACAAAGCATTCTATAGCTATGTCAAGAATCTAGATGGTAACACCCAGATCTGCTCTGAGTTACAGCACAAAGGCATGAAAATTACAGAACCAACTGATATTGCCAACATCCAGGCAGATAGGTTCAGTGCTAACTTTACCCCCCTCTCACCCCCTAAAGGGCCCATATCTATACAGGAAGAATGCAGAGTCCCTGTAATCACAACTACACTCTCTAAAGCCAAAAACACAGCATCCATGGGACCGGACAACATCCCAGGCTGCGTTTTACACGAACTTCAGAATGAACTGGCTCCCCACTTAAGCACCATGTTCAATAATAGCCTCGCATCAGGCTTTGTGCCCACTGAATGGTGCACAGCAACAGTTATCCCACTCCACAAAGGGGAAGCCACCACTGATCCCGGGAACTATAAACCTATTAGCCTGATGAGCCTGGTCTGCAAGGCCATGGAACGTATCATCATAGAACTCATAAACAAAGACATTGGTAACCTCCAAACTCTGGATCCCACCCAGTTTGGGTTTGTGAAAGGCAGATCATGCCTCCTGAACCTGATCGACTTCTTTGAGGCAGTCACCAAAGCCCTGGATGAGGGTAAGGTGGTTCACACAGTCTATCTTGACCTCGCCAAGGCTTTTGACACCATCCCCCCATTCTGGAATTATAGCTAAACTCACTAAACTAGGTATAAATCCTTATGTCACAAGATGGGTTGCCAACTTGCTCACTGACAGAACCCACACTGTAAAAGTTGCAGACTCCAAATCTGACCTCAAAGCAGTGACAAGTGGAGTACCTCAGGGTTCCATCCTGGGACCTCTCCTGTTTGGTATCTACTTCTCTGAAGTACAGGCTAACACAGAAGGCCTCTGGCTAACGAAGTTTGCAGATGATTGCAAACTAGGAGCCATAGTCAAGTCCCCAAATGATGTGGACATCCTACAGAAGGGCCTCACTGAGACAGATACCTGGTATCAGAGCCATGGCCTAAAGCTCAATGCCAAAAAGTGCAGTGTCATCCCCTTTGGTAAAAACTCTCTACCCATGAACTACCACAAAGGCAGCAATCTACTTAACACCGAATGCGTGATGAGACCTTGGAACCCAGGTGGACAGTAGTCTCTCCTTTGATAGTCACATCGCCACAGTAGTCAGGAAGTCCTTCTACGTGGCACACCTCATCATAAAAGGGTTCTCATCCAGAAAAAAGAGGTCATTGTTCCCCTCTACTCGACACTCATTAGATCCATTATAGAGTACAACGCCCCTTTTGGAATGTAACTCACAAGACATCTGCAGCAGCTGGAAAGGCCACAGAAGTACCTCACAAAGAGGATTACTGGCCTCAAACAAATGCCCTACACTGACCGCCTCAAAAAACTCCAGTTTTACTCCGCAACATATCGCCTACTCCGAGATGATCTCTGCCTAACATATAAAGCTATGTCAAACCCAGAGCTGTTGGACATGCTACACCTAAAGAAATCCCAATCCCTCCGAGCTATCTAGGGACATAAACCTTGTCACCACAATAAACAGGACACACTGGAGGGATAGATTCCTGTCCTAGAGACTTCCTATACTCTGGAACAAGCTACCCATCTATGTCAAGCAAAGTTCTTCATTAGCACTCTTCAAGAAAAATCTTGATGAGTGGATGGGAAATAGGAAATACACCCCAGGGATCACTTCTGTGTCTCTGCTCGACAGTGGCACAGGATAATAACTTTCTTGGGTGGCGTAAGCCATGGAACCTTGCTGGCTAGGCTTACGTAGGCCCTTGGGCCAATAGCCTAGTACCTACCTATGAACCTATAAGGATGAGATTAAACAGTGTTGATGAGGAGGGGGGGCTAAATCAAGCTTCATGCTTTTTAAGATGCATCCAGGGATATTGCCAGGACCCACTGATGCAGTATTTATAGCTGTTGATAGCACCTGTATGACTTGGTCTTATTTGATAACTGGAGGTGAGCCACTTTCAGGTATATCTTTTGGGACAAACAGAGGGGAGAGAGGGATAAAGTTAGAGCTAAATTTACTGGTCAGTAGGTTCACTATATCTTTAGCGTAAGTGTAGGCAATATTGTTCACAATCACCTCAGCACATTGCTGCATTGTGCTTTTGAGATTATGAAAATTTCTAAAAAATGCCTTGTGATTGTCTTTGGCTTGGGTAGCTGTTTAGCCTCAGATTTGACTTTGACTTTGGTGGATTTTATAAAGCTCCTGAGTTGTTTGTTTATTAAGGACTCTAACATTCTGGGAATTACTCTTCTTACTCCTGGTCAAAATTCTTTTTCTTTTATTATAAAACTTGTTGATATTATGGTTCCACCATGGGGGTTTGTTTCTGGGGTTTGCCCTGCACTTGTTCCTATGGGGTACATTGTGTTAGTGTAAATTTCTACATATTTAGTGGAGTTAACAGTTCTCTATAAACTCAGGAATTCACTTAGTAAAAAATACATATTGTACTTATTTTGTATTTATTATTGTATCTACCTCTCTGTACTTATTTAGCATTCACTTATTATTAATGTGTGCTTTAGTACTTGTTTTATTTATCTCGTTCATGTAAATTTTCTTAACTTTCATGTATCATTTGGAGCTTTTCTCCCCAGCCTACTCTGAAAATGGGTTCCTGACCCAGTCAGGCTTTCCCAGTAAACAAATGTTAAATAAATAAATAAATAAATAAATATATATATATATATATATATATATATATATATATATATATATATATATATATATATATATATATATATATATATATGTGTGTGTGTGGGTGTATATATATATATATATATATATATATATATATATATATATATATATATATATATAGTAATGTAATATAAAGTGCTGGAAATGTGAGATTTGGTTTTGCCTTGTCTTATTGCTTGGACTTAAAGGCCTTGTATATCACCAGATTCCTGTCTTATTTTCTTTTTATTCTAGTTACAATGCAACCTAAATAATTTGTACCATAAAGAATAAAAATCTGGACTTCTACATTAATTTTGTAAAACAATACTTGTAGGTATTGAGTCCTTTTTGGAGCCTATATTGGAACTGTTTTCTTCTATATCTGCATCCTATCTGTCAGCCAGTTGTCAATCCATCAGATGACATAGGGGTTTATTCCCACTTTATCTAGCTTTACTATGATGTTTGCGTGGGGAATTTTTGTCACAAGCTTTGACCAGATTGACTGCATTACAGTTGTGAACTAAGTGAAGATACTTGCAAAGGAATCAAAACCTTTCAGAGGCATTCCTGGTTGTAAAAGTTTAGTAAAGTATACATACATTTTTGCAAAGAATGTTTTATTTATGGACTTTACCAGAATGCGTAGCTTTGCATTTTGCTCTATTGAAAAAACATGTTGTTCTAGATAAAGTTTTCTATGTTTTACTTAAAAGCTTGGAGACATTAAACAGTGGTTCTATATGCCCTAGTTGGTGGTAGCTCAGGTGGATGTAAAATGTGAATGGCACTTATGGAAAAAAGATTAGGAAAAGATTCCTTTACCAAATTTCCCATAGTCAGTATGAAAACCACCTTGAAAAGAGGACTCTCACATTGACTTAATGGACTAAACTGGTCAACAAAGAGTAGATGAATGAATAAATGGAAAACAGACAGTTATTACCTTTGTGCAACCAACAGTATTTTGAAACTCCACTGGTTTACTTAGAGCTGGTTTTAGCAGTACATTGTAACTTGGCCACTTTTGTTCAAGGTAAATAGGGAGTCTTGATAGCATTGTCCCTCTGAGCACATTTGGTTGCCAAAGATGAGATTTGAACTATGTGCATGTAAATCTTGTTGTGGTATGCAGCGGTGGAGCTTGGTCAGGTGTTTGACACATTTGTTGCAACCATCCACTAAATTTGAAGTGCTTTACTTCATATTTAATTGTCTGGAAGTGAACAAACAACTTTATGATATGTCTAGCCTTCATACTCTTACAAGAAAGTAATTTTCAAACTCTGCTGTTACCAGGGACCTGTTGGTATACTGGTTATAGTTTTTACCTCTCTTGCACAAGATACAAGAGTTGATCCTCTCATCTAGCCAGTGCCTGTGTGGAGTTTGCATATTCTCCCTGTGGGGTTTCTTCCACCTCCCAAAGAGGAGGATAGACTAGAAAAGTTGCAGGAATTGTGGTGAGGGAGAGTATTCAGAAGACAATGTGGGATGTCATCAGAATTAGTTCTAGGCTTCTGGCAGTCAGAATCCAGCCTAATTATAGGGTACTATTCATAATCTCAGTCTATGCCCCACAGCAGGGTTGTGATAGTGAGGAAAAGAGTGCATTCAGACGGCTGTTGCAGGACAAATCTCACCAAGACAATACTGCTATATAAACTATTTTATATAGCATGTAACATGGACAGAGGTAGGTTAAAAATGAAAAAGACAGCTTGGTACAATTAAGACAAGAAGTGTCATTCTTAGAAGAATATAGAAGACGGAACAGAAGAATATAGAAGACGGAACAGATGAACAAAAATGCTTAAAAAGATAGATGTAGCAATAGGAATGCACAGTATCAGAATAGACCAAGATCTGTCATAAACTATCGCAAACAATAAATTAAAAATGTCAACACGGACAGAAAAACGTACGAATAAATATAAAGGAAAAGTACAAAAAGAGCAATTCATTGATGACCCCAAAACATTTTCTAGAGAACTGGGAAGCAAAGCAAAAGGAAGAGAAATACCACCAAAAAAGAAAGAAACAGACACATTTTGGAAAAATATTCATGAAGACCCTATGGAACATAACAAATATGCTATGTAAATAGAAAAATTAAAAGAACCAGTAAGGAGTTCAAATGTACAGGGTGTGAAATAGGATGAGGAAATGGCCAGAGAAATTGAAAAAAAAAATTAAGAAAAGCTCCCAACTGGAAAACCCCAGGTCAAGATGCAGTCCCTAACTTGTGGCCAAAAGTATTAACTTCATTGCGTGAAGATTTAGCCCTGAGTAAGAATTACTTATATGTGCATTCCAAACAGACACCAATCTGGTTAACAACAGGAAAAATGATACTCCTTCTTAGAAGAGCTAGCCTGTAAGCCATCCTAAAAAATTCTAGACCAATAACTTGCCCCGGCAATGTGGAAAACATTAATGGAATTGATGCAGACAGAGTTTGTAGTCATTTACAGGAAAACTCAATCATGGCAGTAGAATAAAAGGGTAGCAAAAGAAAATCATATGGAACAAAAGATCACTTATGGCTAAATAAAGCCATAATAGAGTATTGTAAAAAGGATAAGAATCTAACTATGACATGGATAGATTACAAAAAAACATTTTACAGCATCCCACATTACACTACATCACCAAGCTGTGCTTCCAATCTGATGTCTCTTACTTTTACTTCTCTGTCCATGACAGTTGCGAGTCCCTACCAGGGAATCACTACTAACCCATTGTATAGAATCACTTTGTTTTTACAACTGTTTGCTAACTTCTGTGTAATCTATGTACGTTTGTCTTTGTGGAGCTTTTCTCTCCGGGCCTCCGCTGAAAATGGACATGTATCCAGTCGGACTATCCCGGTAAACAAATGTAACATAAAATAAATAAATAAATAAACATTCATGGAAAAAGGAGTGCTTACAGATGTTTAAGAAACTTCCTGTATTGATCAATTACATTACAGTGACCATAAAACAGTGTCAAACCACTTTGCAATTAAGCCATGACAAAGGATAAATTGTTATTCCAGGGTGATTCTTTTTCACTGCTGTTTGTTTTTCTTATCCTTAACCCATTAAGCTGTTTACTCAACAGATTAGGTGGTGTTACAATTTGGTTCCCAGAAAACAACCTTGCTTAAAGACTTATCTTCTATTTTAATTGGACTGTACAGTTCATCAGAGAAGCACAATTGCAAGTGGTTAAAACTTTCTCAGATGATATAGGAATTACACTGATAAATGTGCAAAAACAACATTGAAAGCAGGAAAGTTGCAATACCAAGAAAATATCAATCTGAGACAGGAATATGATATAAAGGAACTTGAACAGGAAAGAGTGTATAAATATTTGAGAAATAATGAAGGATCAGCAGATGAACAGCCTTGACAGCTAGGAATAAAGTCCAAACTTTAAACCAATTTGCTTTTCCTGTTCTAACATACAGTTTTGAGATGGTTGACTGGCTCCAAAATGTACTGGATTAGTTGGACAGAAAAACAAGAAAAAATGTTTCACGCATATCAAATGATATATAAAAATCAGTGTTTAACAAGATTATATATTCCACGCTCTGACAGAGGAGTGGGCCTTCTTGAAATTGATTACATGTATAGATCTGCAGCTGTGGGACTGCATAAATATCTGCCAACCTCATCATATCCAAACATAGTGAAAGTTTTAAAACATGAGGAAAGGAAGCCTAAGCTGACCTCTCTGCTTACACCCAGTGATTGTAGTGTCTCATGCACAGAGAGAGAGTGACACACACAAAGTCATAAAATGTCAGGATTTGCAGGCAGAAACTAGATCAATGTGGAAGAAAGGTACCTGGACAGTTCCATTAATAGTAGTAGGAGAAATGAGTGAAATAAAAATAATCTGCTGTCATATTTAAATAGTTACCCATACATGGGCAGATTGTGGGTGCTGTGAAGAGCACTTTTGGCTAACATCAAAGGCTGAAACAATACTAATTTCATGAAGTTTAATTATGCCTAGACTTAGAAATGGGGTTCATTCCTGTCATAGTATTAGAATCCTAAATGGTTTGGAGAAATTAAACCAAATAAAGTAGCACGATATGAACTGCATTGATAATGGGTGACATGAAAGTATATATTGAGACACACAGAAAAGAACAGAAGGACTGTCTGGCTTCACATGGGTGGGGCAACAGGAGGAAAGAAAGAGATGGTGGCATTCGAAATTTCTGTCTGGCAAAATTAAAAAAGTTGTAAACCTGGGCAACACTTGATTAAGCAAAAGAATGAATCACAAGATCACATACAAAAGTAGCCAACATGCAAATTAGGTAGACCTCTTCCAAATAAGAAAAGGGCACTGGGATAGAATCAGTAATTGCAAAGCCAACCCCAGTGAAAAAGTCAGCCCACAGCATAAACCGCTGGTCACCACAGTCAGCTGGAAGCAGTGATCAGAGAGGGCTCTAAGGTTAACAGAGACCAGGCTGAAGACCTGGAGGTTGATTGGTGAGAAAGCCCAAGAGTTCAAGGAATTAGTCAGGGTTATACCATCTCAAGAAGAAGAGGACATAGGTGGAGATGAAGAAGACTGTCAGCACCTCAAAACAGCATGTGTTCTTTTTAATACACCAGTGCCCTCGTGTGTTAAAAAAAATTAAGCATCCTCTGATTTGGTCAATATTAGCTGCGACTAGAAAGGTCATAAAAAGAAACTGGAAATCTGATGCCTCTCCGTCTTTTTATGAATTTAGGAATATTAGTGAGCTTTGTCATTTGGAATTAGTGACTATTAAAAAAAGATCCCTCAGGAAAACTTTTTCATATAATATGTGAAATAATTTACAAAGTTTATTAGAAAAATAAATTGTTTGTATATGAAAACAGTAATATTCACCATTGCTAAAGTATTATTCATAAGTGGATGTCTTTGTATATGCTTTAGTTATGTTGTGTTTGTTAAATAATTTTCTTTACCAAAAGTTGAATTTATATATAACAAAGAGACTAATAAAAGGAGTTACAGTAGCAAGAGCAAGGCATCAGAAGAACCACCCTAGCTTCTGGAAGGGACTCACTCAGTAACTTAAAAGAAAAAAACAGTTACCAGGTTAAAAAAAAAAAAAAAAAAAAAGATAAAGGCACCCTTCATGCATGCATGCAGCCAGCAGCAACCTGATCACCAGAGGACATCAAAACAGGGGCAGAGGACTTTCTGGCAGGCTTCTGAATGAAAAAATGAATGAACTCCTCTGTGGAGCCTATAGCCTAGAAAAGAAGAGAGGGAGAGAGAAGAAGTTGAAGAAGAAAGAAAAGTAAAAAAAAAAAAAAAAGAGAAGAGCAGCATGCAGGGCAGCAGAGGCAGATATGATGGATAAAGAGATGGGGGATGGTGGGGAGAATAGGGGGAAATGGTGGCTGAGGGAGTGTGGAGGCAAAAAAACTTACAATCACTGACTGGAACACAAGCCAGTGTAGGTGTGTAACAACAACAAGGGGACAACAAGGGACATGTGGGCCTGTAAAAAGTAAAAAGAACAAGTGAGAGTGATTGATAAATGAATACTCAGAGTACTAAAAAGGAAGATGGGAGATGAGCAGTTCAGATTCAGATAAGGATGCAGCACAACTGACCCCCATGTCTGTAGTAGACAGATAGATGAGAAGAAGCTAGACGTGAAGAAAGAGTACAACTGTGCATTCCTAGACTTGGAGAAAGCATGTGACTAGGTCCCCTGAAAGCTGATTTGTGTGGTGCTGTGGTGGTATGAAGTCCCAGAAACACTGGTAAGTAGAATTAATGCAGGCTATGTGCAAAGACTCAGTGCCTCAAGTACAAGCAATGTTTGGTCTCACAGAGGAATTCCTAGTGGGTGTGTGTGCATCAGGGTTCGTATCTGAACCTACTGCTGTTCATTCTGATGATGGACTACATTAGAAAACAGGTTGGACAGAACAGTTAAAAAAATCCTGTATGCGGATGATTTGGCATTAGAGGTACACTCTGATCAAGAACTTCAGCAAAAGATGGGGGAATGTAATGCAAAACTGAAAACAAATGGGATGAAGTGGAGTATAGATAAAACAATTGTAATCCCAGCAAATGGGGAAATGAGAAGTGAGATAGAAGGGAAAATAGTGAAACAGATTAACATATTCAAGTGTCTGGGAGGGTGACTGAGGAGAAAAGAAGTCTGAGCGAGGAGGTCAAAGCTAGAATCAGAGGGGCTGCAGCCAAATGGCTCATACTTTTGGGACTAGCATATGACAGAAGAATGCCAAAGAAGCTGAAAAGTCAATTGTACAAAATAATTTTTATTTTTATTTCTTTGTTTACTGGGAAAGTCCGACTTGGAATTAAGCCAATTTTCAGTGGAGGCCCAGGGAGAAACGCTCCAAGCACATGTCTTTGTAACATGGGAGGGAACCGGAGCACCTGGGGGAAACCCACACGAATGCAGCAAGGACATGCAGACTCCACACAGAAGACACTCTAGCCAAGAATCAAACTAGAAAAACTCTTGCTGTGAGGCAACAATGCTACTGCTGCACCACTGTGCCATCCATTAATGGTGTGACTAGTACTACTGGATGGTACAGATACCTGGGAAATAATGGAAGAGCAGATGAGAAAACTAAAGATGATGGAGATGAAGTACCTTAGAGAGGTGGTAGGATGCAGGCTGTGGGACAAGTGAACAAATGAGGACATCAGAGCAGAGCCAGATCCAGCACTAGGTGACCTAGACAGTTGCCTATGGCCTGCTGGCTGAAGGATTGCCACAACATTTACTTTTTTAATTAAAAAAATACATCTGTACTTAAAGGGTGATCTTCCTTAAGAATGTCCTCTACATCTGTACATCCCTACAACATACACACACACACACACACACACACACACACTGTTGCTTCCACTTTTCACCTTCTGTATTCTGCATGTGGAATTTCAATACTGAACATTAAAAATGCTTGCTGTTTTGTCTGCTTCTAAACAACCATCCATCAGTGTGTCTTCTGAGGAATTAAGCATGCCTGCTTCCGAACATCATCATGCATGGAAAAACAACCATCAGTAAGGAGTGTGTGTGTATGTGTTGTGAAATACCCCTAGTGTGGAATGGCAGGTTAGTGAATTTGCTCAGGTGCAAACCTTGTACCTTGTTTACAGGATGCGAGAGCCTGAATCCTCTACATCAACTACCAGACAACTCAAAAAAATACAAGTTTCAGTGCATTTTCAAGAAATTGTAAGCTTCAAGGGAAAATATGGTTACTGCTGCTCATGCTAAATCTGTTTTCAATGTACAACTGTTTTGTTTAGCAAATGGTCATCACTGTTTTTGTACTTAATTAGAATGCAACAGGTAGCATACTTGCTTTTGATGCAGAAGGCTGTGGGTTGTACACAGTATGTAGATGGATCGCTGATACTGACTTATACTTTAAGGGGAAGGGCTGCAGTCCTGGGTGCATCCTCCTTTGGATGAAATGCCTAGTAGCTATGAACCTGTTGTCACTTTGACATCCATTCCCTATTGCAATATTACCAGCTTACCAATTTTATTTTTTAATGTAACATAGACAATTTATTCTTCAAGGGCAGCAGACACTGAATTTGTAGATGAAACACCGAAATATAAAGTTGTTTGCTAGCAGCGACTTCTTCAATGGTTACAAATCTCTTTAATGCGGAGCTATTTAGATGACTTTACCTATGCAGAGATTGTGCACCTTGACTGATATTGACAGGTTGTATTGACAGAAATTTGAGTGGCCTTTTATGGTTAAAAACTGTTTGTGGTGGACTGTAAAGTGCAATATTACAAACTGTGCAATAATTCAGCCTAATCATAGATATGCTGCTATTGTTTCAATTTTACTTTAACAATATTACCTTCATATTGTTCTGTGTCTTCCTTGTCTCCTGTTCTGGGATGGGCATGGGTCACTGCTGTCCTACTTTACTTACAAATTGCTACTTATTAAATTTCTACTGTGATATTTTATTAATTTTTCTCTATCTATATGTGCAACCGTTTCCTACACTGAGAATGAAGAATTGTAATTTCGTTCAGCTACACTGCTGTGTAGTTCTGAATGATAATAAAGTTTTCTTTGACTTGACTTGACTTTGACTAAAATGTTCTGAAATTAGAAGTTTTGTCATTATTGGTTCATGCATTATGTTTGATTGCTTACTGGAAAGAGGTTCAAAACTAAAACACACTCTTACAATTGTTGCTATCTTATACAATGAATATATTTTAATACAATCAGAAAGATGAATCAATGAATACATGCATGCGTGCATGCCCTGGTCCTAAAAATGTGTGCAAGGGTCTATGGTTTGAAAACAGCCCAAAGGTAAACTTTATCCACCACTAGCCAGATACATTTTCTTTGAATGTACAGTAGGTTTCAATGAATGTGAGTTTCAAGGGCAGATACGTTTACTGTTAATGCTAAGTCATTTTATTATTTTGTTTAGCAAATGTCTATCAGTGTTTGTGGTATAAAATTTGAAATAAAAGTTTTAAGTGAAATCCAAATGTCTGTAATCATTTTAGAGGTAAAGAAGAAAACAGTGTGTAAACTGAGAGGTTTGAACAGTGTTTATGGTAGCTGGGGAGAAATAACCAAGTAATGGCTGTTGGGGGAGGGGGTCCCAATCCATTAACCTGCCTAGGGCCCCATTTGACCATGATCCGGCTCTGCATCACAGCAGAAACCGAAGTAACTCCAACTGCAGAAAAAGTCAAAGAAAATAGATTACGGTGGTTTGGGCAGATGTACAGAAAAGCAGAAGACATTCTGTTAAAGAAAGTTTGGGACAGACAAGAAGAAGTCAAGAGGAAATGAGGGCATCCAACAAAGAGATATATGGACTGGGTGGTAGAAGACCTGCGATAATTAGGCAAGACTGTCAAAGAATCTAGGAGTGTGTCACTGAATCAAGAGAGATAGTGACAGCTGACATGACAAAGTGACCCCATGTAGAAATGGGAAAAAGGGGGTTGGTGATGATGAATGGTGAAGAGGAAGAGTCGTGTTAGTAGTTTGTCAGCAATGAGACCTAAATTTAAAACTAAACATGACACCAAGGCTACTCTCAAATAGATATTTCTTTATGTTATAAAATTAGTGATAAAAAAATCACCCCATGTATGCCAGTTAGGAACAGATGTTAAAATGCCACTAAAACAGAGTTATGTGACTCTGACAGAAGCCTGAACTTTGCAGACACTGGATAAATCTTCTACAGCCCTTCACTGGAGATGCTGTGGTTACAGTTTAGCTATGTTGTTAAACATTTAGCAGACTTATTGCCATTCACATTCTTAACTTTTATAAATCCAGCAGTTATAGTTAATGCTGGTGTCTGAAACTACATCTTTTGTCTTGTATTTATTTGTTTCCTTTGTTAACCAGCTGGGTAAGCTGGTCTACCAACACTTTTCAGACACAACCCAGTGTTTGAACCAGGAAAACAATATCACTGATGTAGATTTATAAAACATAATACTATAATATTAAGGACTACAAAGGTATCTTAGAAAAATACAAAGGTATCAATGTGTGTTAAAAAAATGTGACAATTACAGTAACAATTAAAATATTTACAATTAGGTTAAACTCCTTTTGAAAGCTCTATGAAAGCACACCAGTCCAATAAAGTGTTTAACCTGTATCTCTAAAGCAAGTACAGGTAGCCTCACTTTGGAGGTGTTCCTTTAATGCTTTTTTGAATAATAATAAATGTTTTTTTTTCTTTGTTAGGGAGATGGTTCCAGGTGGCTGACCCACATTTTTGAATCTAGATCTAGCTAGGATACTGCCCTCTCGCTAAGCATTTCTAAAGGAGTAACTCTGTTCCCTAATAGGTAATTTGTGTCACAGTGTTGGGGGGGGGGGCAGTATCCTAGCTATATGATTTGAATATAAAAGTGGAGAAGGGTAGCACAGTACTGTTAGTGCAAGACAATGGTACATCTGTTGTGGACAAACCTGCTAGTTTCTGTTTTTCAGAGGCTTGTAAATTATGTGCATTTTATGCTGAGTTATAGAACAACAGTGGAAGCCATACTCAAGCTTAGAGATTAGGATATTTCTTGCAATGACTGTGAGGGATCTGGACTGAAAAGGTGATGTTCTACAGCATAACTTAGGTTGGACCTGAAGTGTAGCTACGGTTTTGTCAGTATGCATTCTGAAGCTTAGACATGGATCTAGGGTGATGAGGACATTGTTCTTGTTATTTTTGTCTTTAATGATAATAATTTTGAGAGCTGGAGGCTTGTGGGAAGTAGAGAAGAGCATGACATTGGTTTTTTTGGGATTAATCAATAACTTATTTCCCAGTGCCTATTTGCAGAGGTTAGATAATTTATCTCATAGTTTTTTTGGATGTAGTTCAGTATTTGACTGTAGTCTAGAAGTAAAATAATTTCAAAATGTTTCCCACCTTTAATGTGACCTATAACCTGTACAATTCAATTGAAAAAATATAGAAAATAAAAATGTACAATAAGCTGGTTGCATAAGTGTGCACACCCTTAAACTAATACTTTGTTGAAGCACCTTTTGCTTTAATTACAACATTCAGTCTTCTTGGGTACACACCTGCCATCAATTTAAGAGACTCTGATTAACCTCAAATAAAGTTCAGTTGTCCTAGTAGAATTTTCCTGATACTTACTCAGTTGCCTGCTACAGCAAAAGCCATGGTTCACACAGAGCTTACAAAGCATCAAAGGGATCTCATTGTTGAAAGGTATCAGTCAAGAGAAGGGTACAAAAAAATTTCCACAGCATTGGCTGTACCATAGAACACAGTTAAGACAGTCATCAAAAAGTGGAGAAAATATAGGACAACAGTGACATTGCAAACAACTAGATGTCCCTCCAAAATTGATGAAAAGACAAGACTAAAACTGGTCATGGAGGCTGCCAAGTGACCTACAGCAATACTGAAGGAGCTGCAGGAATTTCTGGCAAGTACTGGTTGTGTACTACATGTGACAACAGTCTCCCGTTTTCTCCATATGTCTGGCCTATGGGTTAGGGTTGCAAGATGGAAGGCTTTTCTTACACTGAAAAACATCCAGGCCTGGCTAAAATTTGCAGAACAATACATCAAGTCCCAAAAGCATGTGGGAAAATGTGTTATGGTCTGATGAGACCAAGGTTGAACTTTCTGGCCACAATTCCAAAAGGTATGTTTGGCACACAAACAACATTTTGCATCACCAAAAGAACACCATCCTCACAATGAAGCATGGTGGTGGTAGTATCATGCTTTGGGGTTGTTTTTCGTCAGCTGGAACTGGGGCTTTAGTCAAAGTGGAGGGAATTATGAACAGTTCAAAATACCAGTCACTTTTGTCCCAAAACCTTCAGTTATCTGCTATAAAGCTGAAGATTAAGAGGAATTTCACCTTTCAACACGACAATGACTCCAGGCATACATCCAAATCAACAAAAGAATGGCTTCACCAGAAGAAAATTAAAGTTTTGGAATGGCCCAGCCATAACCCAGACCTAAATCCAATAAAAAATCTGTGGAGTGACCTGAAGAGGGCTGTGCACAAGAGATCCCCTCACAATATGACAGATTTGGAGCACTTTTTCAAGGAAGAGTGGGCAAATATTGCCAAGTCAAGATGTGCCATGCTGATAGACTCCTACCCAAGAATACTGAATGCTGTAATTAAATCAAAAGGTGCTTCAACAAAGTATTAGTTTAAGGGTGTGCACACGTATGTAACCAGCTTATTGTATGTTTTTAATTTTTTATTTGTTTGTTTTTCAATTGAATTGTACAGCTTATAGGTCACATTAAAGGTGGGAAAAGTTTTGAAATGATTTATTGTGGTCTCATTTTTTATATCACAAAAACCTGGCCTTTTAACAGGGGTGTGTACACTTTTTATATCCACTGTATATATCTTAATCAATTCAAGTTGGAGAGCTGGAGACTGAGACCATTAACGAAAAGAGAGACGAAGACTGCTGCAGTACTGAACCCTGAATATCACTTGTATTAAGAATGTCATTATCTGAGAACGAGTCATTGGTATACACCTGGAAGGATCTATCCTTTAATTAGTAAACCATGCAGTTATGTTACCACCAAAGTTGAACATTGCAATTTATTGCATAAAAGTTTGTTTGTAATCATCTCAAAGACTGTATTCATGTCACTGCACACAAGGCAATGTTCTTTTAATTACAATTGCTATAAATAGAATCAGGGGGATGTTAGAAGGGCTGTTATTGTACCAAACAAATTATGAAAGTTATGCTACTGGTTACAGAGCAAGCCATAGCAGTTAATGTATTTGAGCAGTTTCTTACAGATTAACATATAAACTATCTTGGTAATAATAAAATGCTAATAATAGTTTGGAAATAGGTCTAAAGTCTTTTATAGCTATGGGAGAAAAGGTGTCATGATAATGGAATGCTTGAAAGCAGAAGGTGTTTTACCTGATGTAAGGGACAGAATAAATATTTGTTTTAGAAGTTTAGCAATTTTGTCAGTTGCCATTTTCAGGAACATTGGGTGCAGTTTGTCGATTTTTGCACCTGAATTGTTATATTTTAGAAATAGATCTTTGGTTTCTTTTACTAATATTACAGAGAATTATAGACTCATACATCTGATGGCCTCATATGAAAAGCCATGAAAGGCCTAACATGAAAGTAATCAATCAAGACATAGGAAATGTCCAAACACTGGACTCATCTCAGTGTGGATAAGGGCAAGTCATGCTTACTCATCTTGGTGGATTTTTTTTGAAAAGGTCACATAAGGAATGGATGAAGACAAAACAGCACATACCATACACCTTGACCTGGCCAAAGTTTTTGCCATGATTCTCCACTCAGGCATAGTAGAAAAGCTAAATAAACTGGGAATAAACCCGTGTCATCCTCTGAATTGCCAACAAGCTCTCATTTAGGATGCAGATAATCAAAATAGAAGAAGTTGCATCCACAAAAAGACCAGCTACCAGTGGAGTCCCTGAGGGTTCTGTGCTGGGACTTTTGCTATTTGGGAACTACTTTTCTGATGTAAAGACAAATGTCAAAGGGACCTGGCTGATTAAGTTTGCAGATGACTGCAAACTAGGAGCAGTCATTGAATCTCCAACTGACTTTGCCATTCTGCAGGAAGGTTTGTCCCAAATAAATAAATGGTGCCAAAGTCATGGACTGAAACTAAATATCAAAAAATGTTTTATTGTATCCTTTGGGAAGTCATCTACTTCAGGGAACTACCACATTAATGATATACCCCTGAACCTATGAACCTATGAGGTGACCCAGTTGTTCAGGATTTGGGAACTTATGCGGACAGTGACCTAACTTTTGACCATCGTGAGTCCATTGTTGTAGAAAAATACTTCTGTATTGCACAGCTTATAAACAAAGGGATTGTGTCTATACCTAGGGATGTCACAGTCCAGTTTTACTCATCCCTCATTAGGGCAATCTGTGAATATACTTCTTCCTTTGGCATATTTCTGTCCAGACATATGTAACAACTGGAATGTCCTCAGAGATACCTTACTAATAAGATACAAGACCTAAACAACATTTCTTACATGGAACAACTCAAAGCCCTGTCCATATACTCAATATCATACAGGTGACCCTTGACTAGCATACAAGGCATCCTCCAACCCAGTACTGATGGAT
Organism: Protopterus annectens; assembly: GCF_019279795.1. Classification (NCBI taxonomy): domain Eukaryota; kingdom Metazoa; phylum Chordata; order Ceratodontiformes; family Protopteridae; genus Protopterus; species Protopterus annectens. The sequence continues at coordinate 614,810,544 of NC_056736.1, read as the reverse complement.
TTACTGCACATCAGCAGTGGCATCAGAAATACTCGGTCTAGAAATCTAAACCTCTTCTACAACATCAACAGAACAGTTAGGAGAGCAGATATATCTTACAGAGGATATCACTGCTCTGGAACAGACTCCCTATCCAAATAAAGCAATGTTCACCCCTGTCCATATTCAAATGCAACTTGGATCTGTGAATGGAAAATAGAAAATTTACCCCAGGAATGACCCCCTGTACTACTAATGGACATAGGCAGCTCCAAAATGCTTTATCCCATGCATGAGTGCCATCAAATTATCTATGGTATGATGCCAGTTGTTCTCATTAGGGATGATACATAATTACTGACCATGGGATGGGCAGGGCCAATCTCTAACCAACTGGGACAGGTTATTTGAAGTACAGAAAAGGAAGATGGCTAGGCTTAAAATGGTCTGCAATAGCAAATGACCTAGTACTTACCTATAAGCCTATGATCTATTATAAAGGTCTTCAGGCCATTTCTCCCACCCATTTAACAAACATAAAAAACCCTCTGAGTTATAACTGATCAGCAGACTTGCATTGTTCTCTTTTGCAAATAATATTTTGTAGCTGCTAGCTCTCCGTTTCATATCCTGTCCTCTGCCCACTCACCCTACTTGCTGACTACTCTAATCTTCCTTTATCTTTGTATGAAGACTGTGCCATGGGAACAAGTCAAAGCCTTTTCTGAAATCTATGTAGATCACAATCACAGGACCACCCCTGTCATCTTCTCTGGAAGTTCAATGACTAAACTAAATCAGTTTAGACTGCCAAGAGTGTTCTGCTGGGAAGTCGTGCTAGGATTCACTGAGTAACTTGCTACACCCCAGGAGTGTTGTAAACCTTACCTTTGTTACCATCAATGTCATTTGCTCTCCACTAAAGACATTACTATACACCCGGTGTAACATAAGTCACTGTATTATCCCTGCAAAATATAATCAAGTCATCAAGTCAGCTCTTAAAAAAATGCCTTCCCAACCCTCTACTTCCTTTATCTGGATTTGCTTTATCAATTACATAAAAGTAATTCTAGAATCATAAAACACCCACCTTCCACATCTGCATCATTTCTTTATAGAGTTAGCAAACAGCAAAATTTAATAAATAAGCATATACAGAGGTAACACACAGCAGTAATATTGACTCATCAATCTTACCTTTACAGGAGATTTGCATACTTAATTATTTCCCATCAGCCAGTCAGAACACAGTGACAGCACTTACCTTTATAATTGAACGAGTGGTCGCCTCAGCATTTACCTTTATAATTGCATGAGTGGTCTTTTCAGCACTTAACATATAATTGAAGGAGTGGTCTCCTCGGCACTTACCTTTATAATTGCATGACTGGTCTTTTCAGCACTTACCTTATAATTGAACGAGTGGTCTCCTCAGCACTTACCTTTATAATTGCATGAGTGGTCTTTTCAGCACTTACCTTTATAACTGAACAAGTGGTCTCCTCAGCACTTACCTTTATAATTGCATGAGTGATCTCTTCAGCACTTACCTTTATAATTGAAGGAGTGGTCTCCTCAGCACTTACCTTTATAATTACACGACTGGTCTTTTCAACATTTACCTTTATAATTGCACGAGTTGTCTCATCAGCACTTACCTTTATAATTGCATGACTGGTCTTTTCAGCACTTACCTTTATAACTGAATGAGTGGTCTCCTCCAGGTCAGTGAAGCTGTAATGCATTCCAGCATGGATGGAGCCAGGATATTTGCTGCGACACACTAACTTGTACATCAGCTTCAAGAATGTAGTCACCACAAGTATAATGCCAGCCACACATGCGCACGCACACACATACACACACACACACATGATTCAGGGTAGCATAGTTTTTCCATTCTGCAGAAAAAAAATCTCTCTCTCTCACTCTGCACTGTGCACCTATGTGTCTGTTTTTAATGAACATTTCTAATTTATTTTAAAAAGCTAATCAGTTTTGTCACTGCTCCATCAGATTTTATCTCTGTTATACCTCAAAATGTTAGACACTTCACCTAGTGAGAGTAGCTATAATTGTAATAGGCTCCCTGTTTTTCTAACTGCATTTCAGTTTGTAACTTGCCTCCCCTCAATGATCAGCCTTGAACTCAGAAAGCCTTTAAGTTCCTTAGAATCAAAGAATCATCAAAAATACTAGGCTTCTAGGCCAGTGGCCATTGCCAGTACCTACTCTTCGACCTTTCTTCCTTTTTCAAGGAGCAACTGGCCAGTCTTACCGGGGTGAATTTGGGGATGCACACCTTGTTGTCTGACTCCTTTTTGAAGGAAGAAAGTGTGTTACCTTGCTTCAGTTGGAGTGAAAGTTTGTTCCACGGCAAGGGTGAGCATTGTCTGACAAATCTGTCTCTCTGGGGTGTTTTATTTATTTGCTGAATTAAGTTTAAATCCCTGGTTCTAATGTTAATGGAGATATTAAAGATCTTGGGCTACTGGATATCTAAGGAGACTACGGGACACTGAATACAGAGGCAGTTTTTCTGGCCTGTTCATGTAGCTCTTGTCTTTTATACCTGTGATTTTTTTTAGTTAAGAACATTCAAGGTTTTTCCAGCTGCTTTGTTATGCCTGGTAAGATTCACCCCAAAAGGGGCATTGTTTTCAATAACAAGTCTGATTAATGCAGGCTATAGAGGGGTAGGAACTACTTTGGGTCTAGATGAAGTACCTTTCGCAATCAGCTGCACCAGGTAAAAAGATTTCCTAACCACTGTTGCAACATAATTGTCAAAAGTGAAGGAATTATTTGCTCATGTTCAAAGGTTTTTTGCAACACTTTCATTATAAAGCAGGATGTTGTCTGTACTATAAGATGGATGAAGGATTATTTTCCAATCCTTCAGCCACTGTGCTACCCATCAGGTAATAATGTAATCAACTGCACATTTAGTATGTCTCAGGATCCACAGTTTTGGGATCTAACCCAATCCTGCAGAAACTCCATGAGGTTTCTCAGCATGACACTATTAAAGGAGAATTATATCCTTACCGTACAGGCACCTTCTGCCCAAAACACTGAGTCCTAAGTCTGCAGTGCCTAAACATCTCACAGGGTCATTACTTTTGCAGGTAAGTCACTAATCTTTTCATCAGCTGTTATTGCAGGAACTTTCACAAAGTGAAAGATGAATAACCACAAAGTCCTCTGAGACACAATGTGGTAGTGTAAACTAATTTACATAAAGATCGAAGCAAGTGATCATAATCAATCTGTTCTTAATACCATTTTTTTTTTGTTTGTTTTTTTTGTTTTTTGCATGTGCTAGCATGCTGTTGGACCTTTATAAATCTTAGAAATGGTTTCCAGCAGTGCTTAAACATTTTGAGTTACACATTAGGTATACCATGCTTTTTTTTGCATAATACTTTTGAAAACATATGCATGTCTCCATGGTGCCCCCCCACATGCGCACACAATTCTCAGTGGGCAGGCTATCAATTTATAAAAATCCTATATCAAAAGTATTGCCACCTGTCCTTTTGTCCTTTCCACAGGTGAGTTCTGATTTGGACACTAGTATCATGCAAAAAAGCAAATACTCTGGTACTTTTGAAGAAAAAATATTTGCCAACTTTCCTGTAAATATTAAAAAAACTGCCATGCTACATCTGAACACCTTAATATGATATCAAATAACACAAACAATTACAGTTTTAAAAAGGTGATCCTTTACTGTGGTACTAAACTCAAAATGTGTTTAGAATTGATTAAAGGTATGTCTTGTCATACAAACTTTTATTTTCTGTAAGAAATATCCCACTTGGGTATCTGAAAAGGTGGCAAGGATGTGTATCAGGTGCTTTACAGTTTATATGGCAAGGTAATGGATTACTCAGGTTAGTTTCTTTTTTCTATTAGAAGATAAACTGTTAATGTGGAATGGAGGAATATCTGGTATTTAGTGCTGATGTCTCGGTTACTGATAGGTAACAGAGGCACAAAGCTTAGATGTACAAAAAAGTGATACCTGTAAAAAATGTCTCCATATTGAAATGTCAACAATCGAAATGCCGAGTGCCGACAAGCAGAAAAAAAGCATCAAAAACTCATCAGAAGAGCAAATGTCAAACTTCGCTCTTCTCCTTTAAACGTCTTTTTTGTAGGGTGGAAATCAACCCTGCACTCCAGGCTTATATATACTAACGCCAAGATTGGCATACCCTGGAGAAAAGGAAATACTCTGGGAAATGGCCATCCTGAACTTAATATATGTAAGTGTATCGGTCACCCCTTTGGGTGCTGGACTTTCCTTAATATATGTAAGTGTATCGGTCACCACTTTGGGTGTTGGACTTTCCTTAATATATGTAAGCCCATTTTTTTCTTCCATGTTTTAGGACTTGCTCTAGTGGGACCCCACATTTCAAATCATTATCTGAAAAATAAATATGTTGCTTTACTTATCACTGATTTCTAGAAAATCATAAATTAATGAACTTTCATTAAAGTGATGCAGTCTGTATGTGTTATTTAACCAACATGCAACAACAGTTAATAATACGATACTAAGAACTGCTGAGTCAAACAGTCTTAATGTAGTTAAGACAGCCATATTAATGTTCTTTTAATATGCCTCGGCATACAGGAGGTTTTTCTGTACAGATGACATTTTCTAATTCTTCTTAGTTTACTGAGTGAAGGATCAATTACAAAAGTCAGGGTTGTTAGTGAACTGCTTTGCATTATTATTTTAAAATGAAAGGATATCAGGATTGTTGTTTTCAATCCAGCTTGCAGATGTGTTGTGCACAATGACTTAAAACCTTTTTTTTTTTATTTTCTCTTAGGAACGTCTAGATTTCGCAATGAAAGAAATTATCTTTGACCTTGTTGGTGTTGGGAAGCCAGCAAAAGGTTTCAATCTTAACCCAGAGGTTTGTTTCTTGTTACAACTCAAGTACGCATGTATTCTTACTCCCAGGGGGCTACACTAGTTATGTAATTGGAAGATTTTAATCACTTAATGTGCACTGAATAATGAGTGCATTGTTACATGTACTGAAAATGCTCAATTATGTGCTGTTCTCTTTTATAATTCCTGGAAGGCATTTAACCAAGCCACCTTGAAAATAAAGCTTCACTTAGCATACCTCATTTTTATTTTATTTTTCTTCCTTCATGTGGTTTTATGAAGTATACATAAATTAACAGCCAGTTGGGGATTATATGTTTTTAGATAAATACTCTTAATTATGCCGTGGTGGTGCAGGGGTTAGTGTTGTCGCCTCAAAGCAAGAGGTTCTCCCGTTCGATTCTCAGCTGGAGCACCTTCTGTGTGGAGTCTGCATGTCCTCCCCGCAGTCGAGTAACATTAAAGACATGCAGGTAGGTGTGAGCATGAATGGGTGTGCCTTCGTTGAAGGTTGGGTGTCGGGCTGGCAACTCAGCACCATAAAAATCCACTGGCAATCTTGAGTGGACCACAGTTCCACTGTGGCGACCCCTAACTGGGAAAAGCCAAAAGTCTTTTTAGATAAATACTCATAATTGCACTGGAAGGAAGTAAGGTTAACATACCTCTCAGTTGCCTAGATTTTTGCCGAATGTCCAGATTTTTTTACTCATATATTGATCTCTTCCTCATAAAATTTGTAGCTTTCAGGCAAATCATTGAGGACTGAAGCCACTAAATAATGATAAATATTTGAGTTTCCGGATATTTTCTCATGAATCTGTAGATGACTGATTGCAAATCACTTGTAGGCTACTGCAAACCCATTGTTCAGTATCTTAGGAATTCTAGATACTTCTTTTATGGGGTGCTGTTTGTGGCAGATTATAATAGGGTGATTTGTCTGAACTGTTTTTAATGAAAAAAGTATTGAAATATAGACAATGTATTTCCTCTGTGTATACACACACTGGCATATACATGTGCATACACAGCACAGGCCGGTAATACTACTTTATTTATATATATACTTATAAGTAAAGAAATGTTTCTTTACTTAAAAATAAATAAATAAAATATAAACAGCCCCTGATGATCCTCTGCATAATACCACAACTCTCTGCTCACATCTTTCTCCTGCTTCATTGAGAAGGCAGAGTGCAGAAAGTCCACAACCATTAAACAGCACAGTGGAACACTGTGGAATGTTGTAGAGGTCATGGTGATAGAGGTAAGTATGTTTTTTTATTTTATCAAAACAGTGCAAGAAACTTCTCTGTGTGGAAGATTGTCAGTCCATATATTTCTAGTTAATCACTGTATTAATCAGATCAGACAATAGCAGTAGAAGTAGCGAACTTAAACTTGTCTTAAGTCAAAACAAAACAAAAATATATAATTGTACAGCATTAATGAGTATTCAAAAGTAATCCAAGCAAGGCAGGCAGTCTGTTTCCAGTCGAAAATCCTCTATTAAATTATTCGACTGGAAACAGACTGTCTGCCTTGCCTGGATTACTTTCGAATACTTAGTAATGCTGTACAATTATATATTTTCTATTATTATTTTTTGTTTTGTTTTGACTTAAGACGAGTTTAAGTTTGCTACTTCTACTATTGTCTGATCTGATTAATGTACAGTGATTAACTAGAAATATATGGACTGAAAATCTTCCACACAGAGAAGTTTCTTACACTGTTTTGTTTTTTGGACCCACTACACTTTAGTGGGTTGTTTTGAGACTTTGGGGATACCACGGAGATTACTTGTTTTTTTTTTATTTTATCCTGACAAGCAACATTCACAACTGCAGTCTAGGAGGAACTGCAGGCTGGCTGTCTATAAAAGCAGCTTGCTGTTTGCCTGTTGTAAAATTTGCATTCCTTGCTACTGTTGGGCAATAAAACAAAGTTGAAACGGTCCCTGACTTTGCTGCATCTTTTGGTCTGTGCCACATAAAATCATTGATTTTATGGCAAATCACTGAGAATTGCAGCCATTATATGGGGAGTTTGCTGTGGATGAAAGCAACTTACCCTTTTGTTGTTTGATCATTGTAAAATCTTGATTTTACAGGACTAGTGTACATTTCTAGGGAATAAATTGTAATATTTATTGTCTAGCAACAGTGTGATAGAAAATTATGGAATGGGTCTTAGTGATATAATGCAAAATAAAAAAATTCCTTCATGCAGATTTAAACCACTGATACTGCCTTCGACAGGCTGCACTGAGCACTGCTACACTGTCAAGCAACTTAGACATTCTTACTGCAGCTATATACTTCAGCCTTAATTATGTACGTACTCTATAGTGCAACTTTGTTCTCTCACATTTATCTCAGTATTCTGATCAATGTTGTTTTGCAGGATCACCAATTACGATGCTCAATGCTTTCTGTCCAATAGCATACTGATCAAAGTAAAATGCTTTGCTCTCAAGTTACGGTGCCTCAGATGAGGAGTACACATCAAAGTGGCTGTAGATGGTGGGTGAGGGGTAGGGGGGGTCTGTCTGTAGATGATAGTAACTTACCCTCCTATTTTCTCAGTTTAAATGGTCTGGCTTTGCAAGACTAGTGCACGTTTGTGGTAAAATCATTTTTAATTTTACCAATATCAAACATGGAACATGTACACAGATTCAGTCGAATATGTTTCTATGCATAGGGAGCTGTCTGTGGATGAGAATAGCTAACTCTGGATGCCATAATTAGGTTAAACAGTCATTTTTTTGGCTTTACAAGGCTAGTATACATTTGTGTAAAGCAAACTGAAATATTTTACTGTGCTCATTTTTTTCATCGTAATTGGAAATTTCTGGCTGTAATTGATGAGTACAAACATTGGTGGAATACAATGGCAGCAGTGTGAATAGTCTTTAAATCATGAAGATAAATCTATGAGAACATTAGCATTATTCACAGCCCAAAAAATCTCTTTACCTTTCCAAACTTAAACTGCTCACAGATGGCATTAGGAATGTTTGCATTATATAGGATACTTTATGCAGTAGTAATTATTGTTTGCATTGTCATCTACAGAGAATGAATATCGGCTTGAGGGCCTTTCTGGTAATTGCTGATAACCTTCAACAAAAGGATGGTGAGCCACCAATGCCAATCACAGGAGCTGTCTTACCCTCAGGCAACACACTCAGAGTCAAGAAGACCTACCTAAGCAAGACCCTGACTGAAGATGAAGCAAAAATGATAGGTCAGTGACCTACTCTTTAGAAGAAAATCAGATTTAATTGTAAAACTGATGTGTTTATTCTGCAGAACTGATAAATAGTAACATATTATCATCATTTAAATGTGTTACTATAGAGAGTCTGAGCATGTAGTTTTATATACGATGAATATGATTACATTCTTTAAGCTAATGCATTCACTTTGCAGAAAAAAATGGATTAGTTACCACTTGACTGTATTGACTGTACTTTAGTTGTGTTGCTGGGATGAAAATCTCACTATTACTGAGGCAGAAAGAAGGAGAAAAAATAACAAGAAGTAGACGTTCATCTACACTCTAGATGCTACTTAATTTTTTAGGAGCTTGCCAAGTGGCAAGTGTCATATCCTTATATCCTTACTCCCCCCCCGACATATTGCTAGGGCCAGTTGTGGGTTTAAGGGTGTCCAGGTGACCTGGGAGCTTGGCAATCTCCACTTCCATCCTAAGGGGGGAAGAGTTTCATTATTTGATTTACCCACTCCCTGCTCCACCTCCCACACTTGTCGATTAAGCCAGAGGGCATCTCCTTGCTTAGGACCACACCTCCCCTCATACGGCATCAGAGATGTTATTGTTTCCCATAATTCCTCATATTTATATTAAAATATTAGTGTTATTAAATTCACATCTTTACATAAATTTAATGATGTAGCATGTACTATTGAATTAAGCAATGCTAATCCTCCTTGTTCTTTATTCATGTACAATACACCTCTTTTTAACATGGTTTACTCTAGATCCCATATAAAAGAGAAAATTATTTCTAACATAAAATTCTCTTACATACTAGGAATTATAACAACACTTGATGAATATGCTATCTTACCTATTAATACTGAATTAATCAAACTTACTTTTTTCTTAAAAGCTAATCTATATGTTTTTCTTAATACACAAATGTCTTTCAATTCCTTTATTATTATATCCCATCCCATGTGGTTACTTTCTTTATCAAAATATATTCCTAAAACTGATATTTCATTCATGTAAGTCATGCCTATTTACTTTAAGCAATCAACCAAATAGATTATAACTTCTCTCATCCATTCACTGTATTTAGCAATTATAGTTATATCATCTGTGTATGAAATCATAACTGGAATTTCAATATCTGTATGAATTGTATGCTTTGCATTCTTCATTTTTTGATTAATTTCCTTAACTATTATTTTCATAAATAAAACAAAAATACTACTTATAGGACATTTTTGTCTTATACCATTATTCATGTCTATTTCTCTACTTAGCCAACTATTTACTAAACCTCTTACTTTATTATTATTATTATATTTGTTTATTTTATTTTACATTTGTTTACTGGGATGGTCTGACTTTCAGTGGAGGCCTGGGGAGAATAGCTCCAGTCTAAGCTTACATAAAAATTATCACAACGAGGAATAGAAATTATAAACAAAATTGACAAAAAAATGAGTGCTATATTTACAGGATAAAAATATAAAAATAAAAATATATATAAAGTATCAAATAGAACAAGACTTTAAACACTTGAATATAGACAAATATATGGTTGAGTGTATATATGTGGAGGAACAAAACATTAGTTAGGAAATTAAGCAGTGAGAATCACTTTGGCACAGTAGTGCCTAGTTAGTAATATTTCCGTGGTGAGAGTTGCAGCTAGGAATGTAACTACTTGTAGAGAAGTAGTGTTGTTAGAAGGGATATGTTAACAGAGTTAGTACGTACAGTGAAATTGTACAAGTAATGCTATGTTAATAATTAACCTGGAGTGTTACACGTGCAGAGTGGGTCTATATTATATCTTCGAAGAGTCAGTTCAGCAAACAGCATTTTACATCAAAATGCCATTCAGCGAACTATTCATAGTGAGATTGCGGTACAGTGAAGATCGGAAAATTTGCCCTTTCCTCACTTTAGTGCGATCTCTGAATTGGTATATATAATTACCGAGGGATGTGGGGGGTGCAGCTCCCCACAACACTGAGTTTGCTGAATGGCATTTCAGTGTAAAATAACGGTTGCTGAACTGACTCTTCAAGGATATAATATAGACCTGTGCAAAGCCAGGATTCAAATAAGTGTATTTTGAGAGATATTTTGAAAAGATTAGGATTGCTTATGGATCTAATACTATGTGGAAGGGTATTCCAATTTTTAGCAACAAAGTTAGAGTAAAGAGAGCTGCCTGCTGTTTTGGATATGTTGGTTACCTGGAGTAAGTCTTTTTAGATCGCTGAATAGTATGAACATTAGAGTAGGGTTGTAGAAGATTTTTTAGGGAAGGTACGTTGTCGGGATTGTGCATTATTTTGTGAGCCATTATTAATTGGTTATAGTTCATAATATGAGGTAGTTCGAACCAAGAAAGATTTTTTAGGTATTGATAGTGATGGGTTGAATGTGTGGAATCTGTTGCAAATTTGGCGATCTTATTCTAACATGATTGTAATTTACTTAGTTCTGACTTTTTGAGGTTGGTAAGTATAGGGGATGCATATAATAGTGAGGAGAAAATGTGGGTTCTAGCTATGGCTATTCTTGCAGTGTCTGTTAAGACTTTTTTGTTTCTATAAATTGTTCCATTTTCTTATGAACCGTTTTGATTGTGTTAGAAATGTATATGTCAAATATTAGTCTGTTGTCGATTATTTTTATTTTATTTCTATTTTACATTTGTTGACCGGAATAGTCCGACTGGATGCATGTCCATTTTCAGCGGAGGCCTGGGGAGAAAAGCTCCAAGGGTAAGCAGATACAGCATTACATAATGTTGCCTAATAGTTTTGTTCGGGAATCTGGGAAAATCCTAGCATTATTACTGGCAGTGATGTAAAAGTTAGCTGGGAGGTTAGTAGGTTTAAATGGATGAAAGATCATAAGTTTAGTTTTATTAGGGTTGAGAATGAGTTGTGACTTTGCTAGCCAAATTTCAATTTCAGAGAAGACATTTTGTGTGACTGTAAGAAGTTGAGTTATTGTGGATGCTGCACATATGCGGGTTGAATCATCTGCATATTGTATGATAGATGCTTCAGATGAGGCAGTATTAAGATCATTTATGAATATACTGAAGAGGAGGGGCCCTAGGATTGAATCTTGAGGGACTCCAAGTGTAACAGGAAGGAGCGGAGATAGATCTTGCTTCCATTTCACAGCTTGCTGGCAGCTAGATAGATAACTTTGAAACCAGTTAACAGCATCGGGGTTGATATTAAGATTTTTCAGAGTGGGCAGCAACTTAGGATGGGAAACTGTATCGAAAGCTTTAGACATGTCTAAAAAGACTGAAGACACCATTTTGCCATCATCTTTGAATTTATTTATAGTATTAGTGAAACTTAGAAGAGCTGTAGTAGTGCTATGATGTGGTCGAAATCCATGCTGTGACGATGAAAGGACATTATTACTTAGAAGGTCTTTAAGAAGTTGAAAGTGAATACATCTTTCCAGAATTTTAGAAAGTGGTGAAGGTATAGCAATGGGCTGGCAGTTTGCTAGTTCTGTTGAATTACTTCCTTTGCTATTATTATCACTTGTTTAATTTTTTGCTGATATTATACATATCCATTATATGCCATATCATGTTGTATTGAGTCAAACACTTTATTAATATCACTTACCATGAGTTTTATCTGTTCTTTACAATAACTACTATGTCTCTTATGATCATTAATAAATCTTGACATCCTTTTCCTTTCATGCCATACACACTTTATTCCATTATATTGCATCTTATTTTCAGTTCTTTTCCATATTGTTCTCATAAATTTTTTATAATCTGTATTGTTCAGTACTATTGGTCTCCAATTTTTTATTCCTTCTTTTCCGGATGAATTTTAATATTCCACTGCTCACTTCTTTATAATTTAAACTTTAATTTAACCAATCATTAAATGCACAGAACGAGTAGTTTTTCTGCCATTCTTTAACATTTTCATACATTTGAAAACCAATTTCATCTGGCCCAGCAGCAGGTTCTACATTTAACTGTTTGAACACTTTTTCTTAGTTCATATATTGTAATCTCTGATTCAAGTGTTCTGTTAATTTTTCATAATTATTTTACCTCCCACATCCTTCTGTTTTGCCTTTTTTTCTTAACTAAACTTTTATTACACATGACTTATTACAGTTTCCATAATTTGTTCTTGATTTTTCTTTTAAGTTCCCCTCTTTATTTTTCACACTACTTCTCTAAGTATTTTGACATATTCTTGTCTTTCTTTCTTACTTTTTTGCCAATATAAATAACTGTCTCTATGTTTTCTTTTAAAGGTAATCCACTATTCAGACTAGTTATTATAAAATGCTTTCATGGCAATATGATCCTTCCATATTTGAATAATTACTTTCTTTCCTTTTTCATTCTATTCATTTGTATTTATTTTTATACATTTTCCTATTTTATATATACTTTATTATGATTTATTTCTATCCATATAGCTAAATGATCTGAAATATCTATTGTAAGTTTCTTCTTCTATCATACATATACCTTCTGAAACTATAAACTAATCAATTTCAGTTTTTAAAATACCCCTTCTGTATGTGTGTTTTTCTGTTCCATATAACCAGTTTTCCAGATTTCATTACTTTAAACACTTTTTACGTCTTTTCCTCTTTTTCTTTTTTCTTAAATCACACTTAAAATCTTCTGTAATTGTAACATGCATGTTTACACCCATATTATTTAACAATTTTTTGAAATAAATGATCCCTTTCTTTACACATCACATAAGCATAAATATCTATAATTTTATAAATCTTTTCTTGCCATCATAAGTCTAAAATTGTTAATCTCACTGTTATTAATAATATCTAATATATTTACTACTTTCCTGCATAATATTGCTGTTCTTGAACACTATTCATTCCCAATCTTCCATATTATTTCCCTGTCCCTTATATTGTGTGTTTGCAATCTTTCTTCATATGTCAGAAATCTTGTCTTCTAAAATAAAAATATCAACATCACATTTGTTACACCATTCTAAAATTCCTATTCTTCTTGTTATCTTCTTCATACTGTTAACATCAACTGAAGAATCCTCAAGTTAGTCCTTTCTCTGTTCCTTAAATTAGGGGATATCATCTTCCTCCTCTGTTAATTTATTTTAAATTCATATCTGTTAACCATTTCCTTTCTTTCTTTTATATTAAAGACTAAACTGAGGTGGGGTGAAACACTTAACTATGTAAATCCTTTAATGTAAAAAACAAATTATGATGTTAAGTGCTTTAGTCTTGTTAAGTGGGTCTATATCACTTCAGCAAATGCTAAAAATAGTGAACACTGATATAGCAAACTTCAAAGTCCGAAAGCTAAAAACAGCAAAGGAATGGATCAGCAATTTTTTTCCCAGGGAAAAATTTTGCTGGGCCATTCTCCAGGCTTTGCTGTTTTATCCACTGTGGTGTGATCTCAGAGTTGGTATATTTAAGTTGGGGTTGATGCGGGGCGGAAGTCCCCCACTTAATTTTGACTGTATACTCTTTTTTTTGGATCAGCAAATTTTTTTCCTGGGAAACAAAATTCACTGATCCGTCCTTCACTGTTTTCAGCTTTCGGACTTTGAAGTTCGATATATCAGCGTTCACTATTTTCAGCATTTGCTGATGTGATATAGACCCTTGTTAAGTACAAAATGTTTTAAGAACATATCCAAGGTGACCACATTTTGGGGAACTACATAGTTTGGATTATGACGCTTGGCCAAAAATTATGCATTTCAACCTGATGAATATTTACAACTTCTATACTTGATTGGACATGATGGAAAAGAGTGGAATTAGGAAAAACTGCATCCCCACAGGTACGGAACCAGCAAGCAACAACAATCATGGGGTTAGTTCGGTGGTCATTCCTTTGATATGGATGCATGGTTGACTAAAACCTTTACCTTTTTGAATGCTGGTCAATGACATATAGACAACTCCAGAATTAATGTGGGGCACTTGAGCTTAGGGGACGTAATCCAGCCTTTTGAAAGTAAACTGACAAAACTTAAGAACTTTCAGTTAGACAATTGTTATTTAGCTAAATGTATCAAGTTACAAATAGTACCCATAGGACTAATGATGAGTAAGTTTCCAAATGGACTAGATTATAAAAACAAATTCTATGACTTGTTTTACTGATTTGTTTATTAGGCATGGTTTATAGCTTGTGGATCTTATTATTTCATGGAATAATTCAAACATTAATGATTTAATGCAAATGGCTGATTTGCTAAATAAGAAAATAATGGAAGATTTGCTTTTTGATAAGAAAATGACAGGAAAATGAAGAAAATTCATTGAAATTTGTTACAAAATAAGGAGAAAAAGGCATTTTTTTTAATAAGTCCCATACAAAAGGTGACAATAGTGGCCATTCAGTCAATGATGATTTTTTTAAGGACAACAATGAGGTGCACAATGATTCTGATGAACATCAGGACACTTCAGGCTTCCCATCCCTGAGGCATTCACAGAGGATAGCAGAGCAGAGGATATGGAGGAATGAAATGGCACCCTACACCCCATGATACCTATTGGATCGAGGCAAGCAGGTAGGTATCAGGAAGCAAAGAGAAGAGAAGAAGAGGAGGAGATAATTATCAATGAAAATGGGAGTAGAGTGGTAACCAAAGGGGGGTTTTAAGATCTTCAATTGCAGCAGTTTGGACATTACTACCACCCACCTTTACCTATTTCAAAAAGGGTTTAAATTTGTTCCCACCAAACAATTTGACAGTGTGGAGGCATTGTTAGAACTTAAACTATTTGTGAGAAAACTTAATTTGTCTACTTTTTCAAGGTATGAGGACCTATAAGTTCACACAACAATGAATGTCCTAAATATGTTTAACCATCCCTACACCCTTTGTTATTAACCTTTGAAAAAAATCTGTGGACTGGACATTTAGAAATATGCCAATGCAAAGAACATTAACCTAAAATAAATTTATTTAGGGAAGAGAGAAATCTACTTGAGGAACTCTGAAGGGAGGAACTCTGAAAGGATAAAAACATCAGGGTTATGAAACTAGACAAAGGTGGAGGACTTGCTAGTTTTGATAACATTGACTATGTGAGTAAGATGTTTGAGATTTTGATTCATGACACAATATACAGTGTTAGCTCAAGGAATGAAGCAAACATCACTTGCAAACAGATTGATTTTCAAATTAATTTTGGATCATTTTCCACTAGGTTTGGTATCACATGACACTTACAAATTTTTAAGCAACTCGACACCCAGAATACCAACAATTTTTGCTATCCCAAAGATACATAAGAATTTTGACAATCCCCCACCTGAGACACATAGTTGCTGCCCAAGGATCAAAAACTTACTCCTTAATGGTCTTTCTTGATAGAGCACTTAAGTCTATTTATTCACAGTTTAAACATCTCTAAAGGACTCTTGGGACTTTCTTAGTCACCTTGAAAATAATTTATGGGAAGAAAATGTAGGATTTCTTACTACTGACATAAAAGACCTTTTCCCAAGTACACCCAAAACAGAGGGTCTTATTTTTTTAATGACAGTTTGTTAAGATATGGATTTTTACAGGGGAAAGACATTTATTTACTCGTGGATTTCATGGAGTTAATTTTGGACAGCAACATTTTTTTAGAAGGGGAAATATTTAGGCAGAATAAAGGCATGGCAATGGGGGTGGTTTGCACCCCAATTTATGCCAATTTGGTATTGAGCCATTGGGAAATTAAGCTTTTGTTCAGTCTAGAACTTTATAAACACTGTAAGATATATCTATGATTCCTGGATGATATATTTATTCTATGGAATTGTTCTAAGGAAATGGTGTCTGAGTTTATGGCTGCTTTAAATTTGAGTACTATTTTTTTAATTTTACACATCAGTTTGATTATAAGGGTATTCATTTTTAAACACTTACATTTTTGTTAACAATAATGGAT
>NC_056736.1:614751966-614784466 GCF_019279795.1 Protopterus annectens | reverse complement strand
ATAACTTTAAGCTCTGAGAAGAGTTTCACTGTAATCTTCTCTCCTCTGCCTTCTTTACTAAGACTCTTAATATGCTTGGTGATTGAGTTTCCAATCATCAAAATCTTCTTCTTTGTCATCACACTGGTAAGACCGGTTCACTTTCGACCCCATGCTCTTACCCACTTAAGCCTCTTCCTCTTCCTATCTACAGCATTCTCCTTCCTGTTGCACCACCACAGTCTTCTTAACTCTTAGTCTTGATCGTCTTACTTTCAGTGTGATGTAGCTGATGTATTGCTCCTGCACTCTTCCTACAAGCCTCTTCCATAGTACCCTGTCATGAACACATCCTTATCACTGTTCTTAGGTTGTTGGCTCTTGCGTGGCTACCTTTAGCTCTGTCTACCTGTCACCACTTGTCATTTCTGTCTGCTCCTGTTCCTCTACACTAAAGCCTTTCTCTTAGTTAACAGACTGACTAGTAAGATAAGAAATGCCAACGTGAGATTAAGGAGGAAGAGCAAATGAAGGCATTTATATTTTGTGTATAAATCTCACTGTTTCTCTTCATTTAGTCCATATGACATCACTTACCTGTATTCGTGTGACAACCACTATGCATATTCATTTGTCTTTTGGATTTTAGCTCTCAACTATTCCCACGGCAACCTATCTACTTGCCTCCATTTGCCTCTTTCTCCTTAATCTCACTTTGGCATTTCTTGCCATACTAGTCATTCTCTTAACAGGTTAAGCACCATATCCTCCCCTGATTCTTTCTTATTTTTAGGTGACCCCTCATTCCACAGCTTGTTTTCTGGTAGGAGAACCAGGGAAAACCTGGAAGAAAGTGGGAGATGCTCCTTGGGCCGGACCACTTCCTCACATGCAGAACTCAGCACACACGTCTCTCTCACTGTTCTTGTTTAATATTTCCTAATTCTTTCATACTTCATTTATGGATGCCTCACCTCTACCCTTTTTGTAATTGTTTATGCATATATTTAAAGTGCCTAACTAGGACTTTCTACCTCGAGTGTTATGTTTGACCTGCTAAGTAAATGGCAGCCAAATTACAAGTTAATGAGCAATTCAGAATAGCAGACCAGCAATTATATTTTAATTTACTTTTCACAGAAGCAATAAGGAAATATGCAACAGAAGTAACAAATTTTGTAGAAATAGGGTACGGTCTCCTCCCACTGATTAGTAAAAGTAATTGTCAATGCTTTCATTGCTCAGATCCATTTATACTGTAGTTCTGGATAGCTTAGTGGCATAAAGTACAAAATAAGTCTGCACATCAAGCAAAATGTGTTCACTTAAGAGCACTTCAGATAAGATTCAGGGCCATCTGAGAAAGGTATTACTGCTTTGCATTGCCAGCTTGTCTTACTGGGGAGTAAGAGGGTGAATGGCACCTCCAAACTCTACTGAGGCATAGCAGATAGGCAGTTTGGACAAGTCACTTCATAATAGGCCACAACCATTTATATCACTTGACATCATGCTATGGGGGGGTTCCACTTGAAATCATCGAATTACCATTTAATCGAATTGCAAATCATCGAGACCAAATCGTCGAAAACTCATTTAATCGAAAACTCATATCATCGGCTCAAATCATCAACTATAGCACTTCTAAATAACATCCAGACACTGTTTACTATGTTTATGCAGGGGCAAGCCCCTGCACACACCTGTAATAAAATATACCAATTCCAAGGTCGCACTACAGTGGGGTTAAGAAATAACCTCTTTCCCCCACTGTAGTGCAACCTTGGAGTTGGTATATGGGCGGTGCATGGGGGGCTTGCCCCCCTGCATAAACGTAGTAAAAACTTTGTGGAATGTTATTTGTAGTTGCTTTATAGTTTTCGATGATTTGAGATTCAATGATATGAGTTTTTGATGAAATGAGTTTTCAACGATTTGGTCTCGATGATTTGCAATTCGATGAAATGGTAATTCGATGATTTAAAGTGGAACCCTATGGGGACATGTATTACTTAAGCTGAGGTTCAACTTCAAGCATGTCAGAAAGCCTCAAGGAAACAACTCTTTGGTGGCCTAAAACATAAACCCCATACGACATGTATTGGTTGCTTAATCTCTACCCTACCCAACTCCTACATTGTGTACAGTAGAAGCTGGGCATCATTTTTGTGGGCTATTACTAAGGAGCCCACGCAGTGGATTTTGAGAAACCTATGAAAAAATAGTAAGAAATATAATCCAGAATGATTCCAGTTTTTATTAAAAAAAGCTTATGCAGTAAAGTTAGTTCCTTATGCATGCTTTATAACATTGTACACATCCATTGTCATGGCAGGAACAACACTGTTGCTTTTTTCATTTGTTACAGGCATGGCATTGTACTACAGCCAGATTAGGAAAGCTCTGGACAATATCCTCAGGCAGCTTGACAAGGAAGTGGGACGCTGTATGATGCTGACCAGTGTCCAGATGTTTAACAAGGAGCCCGAAGACATGATCACGTAAGTTTTTAAGAAATAGTCAGTGGGTTTCCTCAGTAGATGAATGACATGTTTACAGTGTAACATGGTAATTGTAGACTAGATGGCACTCTAAGATTACTGACTTCTCTGTGTTAGAGTAAAGGACTAAGTATAAAGTGAAGACACATATCCCTATGTACAGGGATTGTGCTGTACAGACAGCCATCCTAAATTATTTGGTAATTAACCTTAAGTACTTTAAATAGAAACTCAAGTAGCTTGGTATCAGGACCTGTGCTGCCTTTGTGTCTAATGTTTTCACCAGGAAGCTGTTATTTTTGAGTTGTCATCCCTCGTGACTCACCATCACAAAGAATAACAGAGAAAGCTGCTTGGTACTTCTCCCCCGTGTCTCCTGCAACAGCAGTTCCTTCTTTACTCTGGTGACTTTGGACAACTGGTAGTCATCATGGTTTTCTGCTTGCCCTAACTTTACTTTTCCCCAAGGCAATCTGTTTGGGCAGGTAAGTTCTCCCACACCACAGGTCCCAGTGAGTTTGAAAAATTTCAGTGCATGTACCTGTGTTGGCTGTAGTGCATAAACACGTTGCTTGGTGGGTGACTGTAATTGCCCTTTCCAGTGTGCTTCTACACCACAGTGTCTCTGCCAGGTGTCAGCGCTGCAAATGACTGAGCTAATTTCCTTCACCCACAATGCAGTTGTACCCTCCATGGCCAGCTTTTCCACTGCACAGGTCCCTTGTTAGTCCCTGAATATTTGGCTCACATTTATTATTATTATTATGATTATGATGATGACTATTATTATTATTATTATTATCATATCAATGTTTCAGACGTTTTGGCATTTGAAGAAATGGCATAAATTTCCTTACAGTTTCTTATTTTCTCAAAGAACATGGCAAGGCACTCTGAATCAAAATGCAGTGATTTCCAAGGCTTTAGAATCAGTTTTCCTTTTTAGAATCTCCTAAAAGACACAAATGTAATGTATATTGTTTTTCAGACTACTTTGACATGAGTTTAATATACGACAATGTTTCTGAAAACTGATAACTGATTACAAATGACTTTGTGAATGTGATTACCTCTTATAATTTGATAGAATTGCTTTTTCACGTCCATTTCAGAGAACATTGCTTTTTTGGTGATGCACGTCCCCTTTATTGAATGTGAGCTTGCTAAAGGGATCTAGACTTGCCTTATAGTATATGACCCCATCACGACCACACACACACACACACACACACACACACACACACACACACACACTCTCAAGTCTAATTGCTTTGTTGTATCTTCTCAGTACCCACTTGACTTATTTGCAGCCAAGATGATTAAAGCTGTTTTCATCTTCCAGCAGATCTCCTCCAGTGCCTTGTAAAACACCACTATATTGTTCCCTCAACATATAAATGATTGTTCACCTTTTATTGAAATCCATTCATTTCCTGATGCTCCCAGCTGTGGATTTTTTTTATTGCACATGTTTTAGTCTTGAGACTTAATTCTGACTCGTGTTCCTCTCAGCTGATGAGTCATATCAAGTGCTATGAAGAATGTCTTCTTCCATCTACAATTGTTTCTTCCTAAGAGTGACGCTGAGCTAGGAGTCAAACTAGATGTCTAATAAATTTGGGACCTCGTCAGTTTTATATTTTTTCTTCTTTTCTTTCGTTTGTTTATTTTGTTTTGTTTTGTTTTTTTAATAAAGGAGTCTGTTTACCAGTTAGTTTACATCACTCAAAGTCTGTGGCCTCCAGCTTCCAGGTCTCAGCTGTTGTTGATGCCAGTGACTAACAGAGCTGCTGTCTGCATTTCCACCAGATAGAAAACATTTCTTTTTACCTGTTATAGTACTTATGTGTGACTGGTACCTTTTGATTCACATCCAGAGCAATTCATCTGTTTGTTAATTTCTGTTGTATACTGAACTGACTTATAGCAGTTTCGTGGGTATCCTTTAATAAATGTTCATTTAATTTTTTTCAGGGGTGAGAGGAAGCCAAAGATCGACTTGTTCAGAACATGTGTAGCTGCTATTCCACGACTGGTTCCAGATGGAATGTCAAAGGTTGAGCTGATTGACTTACTGTCAAGGTACAATTATTAAAAAATATGGTTATTATGAGCATACAAACAGCACAGCAAGATATGTTCTGAGTTTTGCTGGGTATCATCCTATGCCTTGAAAATGGATGTAATATGCTTCCAAACAGGAAGTAGATAGATTTAACGTCTTTAAAGCTAAGTGAAGCAGATAGCATTTTACAAATGTGATCAAATGGAGTAAAATCAAAGGTGGGCTGCAGAGACTGTGAAAAAAGGCAAATGCACTGCCTTGACTGATGTTTTTATAAATAAATGCCATCAGAAGCTTTTTCAACAGAACACAAACATCATTATGTGAGTCATGCGCAAGTATTAACTAATAATGTTTAAACTGGTACTGTATTTATTCTATTTGACAGACTTCTTCTTAAATATAATCACAGATGACTACATACAAAACATAATAATAATTTTTCCATTATGCAGAATAAAACGCCAGAAGTACTTGTTTCAGAAAAAAAACTCCATACACACAAAAAATGTGTTGACCCATAGATGAAAGTAATTCCTGTGTTTTACTTGCTACTTGTAAGCTACAGAAGATACAGTTAGCAGCCGTTTTACTGCATGCACAGAAGTAAATCGATATGCTAGTCTATAGACTGAGAGACAATTTTCATGAAACATTTAGGTATTAACTCGTGGTTATAGCAAAAGTAATAATCAATATGCAAGCTAAAATAAAGGTAGTCCAATATGTTTACTGCTCTAAATTCCAGTGCTCCATATATAATGATTTGAATGTATTGTGGTTGTGATGTATCAGTAATTCAACAGCACATTTATATTGGGATCATTGTTCACTCATGGCATCGCTACAATGTCAGTTTCATGCTTGATGACAAACTTCACTTTCCTAATAAAAGTGATTTCCTAAAATACAAGAAGCCCAATGATCTTCATATACCAGAATGTAATTGCCATAATAACTGTCCAGTTCACTTCGGGATACAGTTTCATCCCCACACATGTAGTTTGTGCAGAGGTCTCCTCAGGTGCCATGCGCTGCATCTCAGGTGATTCATTTTGCTTAGAGTTACGATTGATATCAGCATATTAGGTGATTCTACCAAAATTTTGTTGTCACCCATCATAGCATCAAAGTATATTTTCTGAATTTTTCCCCAACATGGAAGATGAAGTGTTTACGTTTACATTTGCAGTGTCACTTGAGACCACTATCTACATTACAATGCACAATGAATCATCCATTATTCATAGATTCATAGATTCATAGATTATTTACTAGGCTAATAGCCCTTGCAAGCCATTTTAAGCCCAGCCAATTATCATCCTTGTGAGACTCAAACTCCTGCACCTTGTGTTTGTAAGACAAACACCTTAACCATTAGGTCATATTACAAAGGTGGGCTGCAGAGACTGTGAAAAAAGGCAAATGCACTGCCTTGACTGTGTTTTTTTTTTTTTTTTTTTTTCTAACCACTTTGGCCACGTGGTTGTCAAATGAGATTGTATCAACTTGGGTCCCCAGGTCCCTAATTACTTTTATAATGGATTACCACCTATGTGGTAATTTGTGGGCACTTTGTTTTTGCCAAAGGGGATGACTATACACTTTTTGGCATTTAGCTTGAGGCCATGGCTCTGGCACCAGTTGTCTGTTTCAAGCATGTCAGAAAGCCTCAAGGAAACAACTCTTTGGTGGCCTAAAACATAAACCCCATACATATGGTTGTAATCTACCTACCCAACTCCTACATTGTGTACAGTAGAAGCTGAACATCATTTTTGTGGGCTATTACTAAGGAGTCCACGCAGTGGATTTTGAGAAACCTATGAAAAAATAGTAAGAAATATAATCCAGAATGATTCCAGTTTTTATTAAAAAAAGCTTATGCAGTAAAGTTAGTTCCTTATGCATGCTTTATAACATTGTACACATCCATTGTCATGGCAGGAACAACACTGTTGCTTTTTTCATTTGTTACAGGCATGGCATTGTACTACAGCCAGATTAGGAAAGCTCTGGACAATATCCTCAGGCAGCTTGACAAGGAAGTGGGACGCTGTATGATGCTGACCAGTGTCCAGATGTTTAACAAGGAGCCCGAAGACATGATCACGTAAGTTTTTAAGAAATAGTCAGTGGGTTTCCTCAGTAGATGAATGACACGTTTACAGTGTAACATGGTAATTGTAGACTAGATGACACTCTAAGATTACTGACTTCTCTACGTTAGAGTAGAGGACTAAGTATAAAGTGAAGACACATATCCCTATGTAAAGGGATTGTGCTGTACAGACAGCCATCCAAAATTATTTGGTAATTAACCTTAAGTACTTTAAATAGAAACTCATGTAGCTTGGTATCAGGACCTGTGCTGCCTTTGTGTCTAATGTTTTCACCAGGAAGCTGTTATTTTTGAGCAGTTCCTTCTTTACTCTGGTGACTTTGGACAACTGGTAGTCATCATGGTTTTCTGCTTGCCCTAACTTTACTTTTCCCCAAGGCAATCTGTTTGGGCAGGTAAGTTCTCCCACACCACAGGTCCCAGTGAGTTTGAAAAATTTCAGTGCATGTACCTGTGTTGGCTGTAGTGCATAAACACGTTGCTTGGTGGGTGACCATAATTGCCCTTTCCAGTGTGCTTCTACACCACAGTGTCTCTGCCAGGTGTCAGCGCTGCAAATGACTGAGCTAATTTCCTTCACCCACAATGCAGTTGTACCCTCCGTGGCCAGCTTTTCCACTGCACAGGTCCCTTGTTAGTCCCTGGATATTTGGCTCACATTTATTATTATTATTATGATGATTATTATTATTATTATTATTATTATTATTATCATATCAATGTTTCAGACGTTTTGGCATTTGAAGAAATGGCATAAATTTCCTTACAGTTTCTTATTTTCTCAAAGAACATGGCAAGGCACTCTGAATCAAAATGCAGTGATTTCCAAGGCTTTAGAATCAGTTTTCCTTTTTAGAATCTCCTAAAAGACACAAATGTAATGTATATTGTTTTTCAGACTACTTTGACATGAGTTTAATATACGACAATGTTTCTGAAAACTGATAACTGATTACAAATGACTTTGTGAATGTGATTACCTCTTATAATTTGATAGAATTGCTTTTTCACGTCCATTTCAGAGAACATTGCTTTTTTGGTGATGCACGCCCATTGAATGTGAGCTTGCTAAAGGGATCTAGACTTGCCTTATAGTATATGACCCCATCACCACACACACACACACACACTTTATAAATAAATGCCATCAGAAGCTTTTTCAACAGAACACAAACATCATTATGTGAGTCATGCGCAAGTATTAACTAATAATGTTTAAACTGGTACTGTATTTATTCTATTTGACAGACTTCTTCTTAAATATAATCACAGATGACTACATACAAAACATAATAATAATTTTTCCATTATGCAGAATAAAACACCAGAAGTACTTGTTTCAGAAAAAAAACTCCATACACACAAAAAATGTGTTGACCCATAGATGAAAGTAATTCCTGTGTTTTACTTGCTACTTGTAAGCTACAGAAGATACAGTTAGCAGCCGATTTACTGCATGCACACATAAGTAAATCGATATGCTAGTCTATAGACTGAGAGACAATTTTCATGAAACATTTAGGTATTAACTCGTGGTTATAGCAAAAGTAATAATCAATATGCAAGCTAAAATAAAGGTAGTCCAATATGTTTACTGCTCTAAATTCCAGTGCTCCATATATAATGATTTGAATGTATTGTGGTTGTGATGTATCAGTAATTCAACAGCACATTTATATTGGGATCATTGTTCACTCATGGCATCGCTTACAATGTCAGTTTTCATGCTTGATGACAAACTTCACTTTCCTAACAAAGTGATTTCCTAAAATACAAGAAGCCCAATGATCTTCATATACCAGAATGTAATTGCCATAATAACTGTCCAGTTCACTTCGGGATACAGTTTCATCCCCACACATGTAGTTTGTGCAGAGGTCTCCTCAGGTGCCATGCGCTGCATCTCAGGTGATTCATTTTGCTTAGAGTTACGATTGATATCAGCATATTAGGTGATTCTACCAAAATTTTGTTGTCACCCATCATAGCATCAAAGTATATTTTCTGAATTTTTCCCCAACATGGAAGATGAAGTGTTTACGTTTACATTTGCAGTGTCACTTGAGACCACTATCTACATTACAATGCACAATGAATCATCCATTATTCATAGATTCATAGATTCATAGATTATTACTAGGCTAATAGCCCTTGCAAGCCATTTTAAGCCTAGCCAATTATCCCTTGTGAGACTCAAACCCTGCACCTTGTGTTTGTAAGACAAACACCTTAACCATTAGGTCATATTATGACTGAAGTTATCTGCTATGTTAATGTTAAGACCTCACTTTAGTCAACAGTCCTTCTTGGAGAACACAGCTGGTTGTCTTCCTTCTTCCGACAAACACTTGTTCTTGTAGCATGGTTACTGTAGCATTTTGATACAACTGCCTATGCTTTAAGAAGGTGAGAGGAAACTGGAGTACTTAGAGAAAACCTATGCAAAGGAAGAACCCACACTCTGATCAGAAGTTGGGATTGAACCATGAAACTGTGAGATAGAGCTGTTATCTACTCACGCACTATGGAGCAGAAGCATGCATATCCGTTTGGGGTCCTCTTATGTATATTTTGAGCAGGGAGTTAAACAGCAGTTACCTCTTTGTCTACTCTTTTTGACTAGCTGCAACATAAAAAAAGATCCCAGCTCTTGTGTCCATCACTTTTTAAAGTTGTGGGATGATGACATTTCTGTAGGCAGATGAAAGGTAGGTAAAATGTGGCAGAGCAGGTAAGATGATGGGATGATGACATTTCTGTAGGCAGATGAAAGGTAGGTAAAATGTGGCAGAGCAGGTAAGATGATGGGATGATGACATTTCTGTAGGCAGATGAAAGGTAGGTAAAATGTGGCAGAGCAGGTAAGATGAAAATAGCACTGTAGATGGTAATTGTCTGAGGACCACATGAACACAGAATAATTCCACTAGAAAGGGATTCTGTGCAAAAAAAGGCTAATCAGTAATTGCATTAAAAACTAAAACTTCTTGTATCAAGTGATTTTTGTAAAAAAATATAGATAGATAAATAAAAAAATAGATCAATATGTATATATAGATAGACAGAGAAATATCTATGTATGTGTACGTGCGTGTGTGTAGCTGATATGTTTTAAGTAGCTTTCTCCATGTATTCCAAGGTGAAATTTTAACATTACTCATCTAGCCATCCAGACTTAATTTTAAAGGTTGTTAGGAAACTACTCTGCTTGAAAGGTAAGAGCAGCCTGTTCCAGAAACATGGGGTATGTTGAGTTAGGTATCTGTCACACCATATGATGTTATTGATGTGTTAGTATAGGTTTAGATCTCTAGAGTGGATGTTTGCATTATCACTGGTTCTGTTTATGAGTTCAAATAGTATTTGTGGGACAAAAGGCTAAGCAATATCACCTTTCAGGAGTCTGTACACCCCTGAGTAGAAGAGCAAAGCTTTTAGTCTGTCAGAGTAGCTAAGGGTGCTGAGACCTGAGATCTTTTTGGGGAGAAAATGCTGAAGTCTCCTGATTTGGTTTGGGTGCTTAGTGAGATCATGATGAAGGGGGCTTTATATTTAATGATGAGCATAGTAAGGAATGAATAAGTTAAAGACTATAACTTTTTTGGACCATGAAAGATACCACAAAGGATAAGCTGCAGAAGGTAGAAGGATTTTCTATCCACCCCAGAGACACTGTGGTGGTGAAAGGAGAGTCTGTTATCAACGTACATATTCAAGTCCTCACTGACAATATGAGATGTAGAATATTATGTATATAACAACTGGTAGTAATGCTAGTTTTACCTAAGGAAACTAATGCTACTTTTATTAGCATTGAGAGTAAGACTGTGACTAATGCACCAAGCATTTGTTTGGTCCAGCCCCTGCTAGAGGATTTAGCTACCAGAAATGGATTTGATAACCATCCACCTGTTTGAAGTCCTCCTCAAACTTGGTTAGCTGTAGTCCCTTGGTATATGGGACATTGCCAGTTTTCCTGTCAAGTATAAATACACCTGACCAATTAACTGTCCTGCAAACTATGTATGGATTAATGTTTTATTGTATGAGTTTGTCAATGATTCCAGCATGAGGGATAGTGTCAAATGTCTTGGTAAGTAGACTGGACTACACCCCCCTTATTTATGGCCTCAGTTACTGTTTCAAAGAACTTTAGCAGGCTGAACAGACAATATTACGACTTTTACAAAGCCAAATTAATGTATAACCAAAATTAAAATGTCCCCTGTGTTGTTTTATTCATCCAGCTACAGTACATTCTATAGCCTTGCAACTAATACTAGTAAGACTAAAAGGCATGCAATTCCCAGGGTCAGTAGAAAGACCACCATTATGCCAGGGTGACACAACTGTCATTCTCCACACATCATAGATATAACTATTGGAGAGACTCTGGATGAGTAATTCATGGAGGGGTTTTGCTACATGGGATGTTGTACTTCTCAGCACACATCCATGGATATTGTCAGGGCAAACGGAGCTCATGTATTTAATTTTGGAAAGTGGCAAAAGGGCTTGGTCTGCTTTCATAAGCAGCTGTATAAGAGGAAATGGAGGGAACAGAGGGGAGGGTGAGTAGAGTGAATTTGGAAAAGAATCTGTATGTAAGAGTATTAGCAATATCTTTGTAGTCAAAGAAGGAGGTCCCAATAGAAATATGTTTTCTAAATTATTGTTGATTATTTCTAAGCTTCCTAATATAGCTAAATAAGGCATTATGATTGCATTTTGAATGATTTGCAACCAGCCCTATCTTCTTTGCTGGCTATGTATTTCTTAATGGTAAATTTCAGGGACCTAATTAACAGTTTTAAACCCTTTTATACTGATGAAGTAAACATATTTTAGTGATAGCCACAAACTTTTTCTTTTTCTTATAGAGTATAATTAGCATATGAGTTCACCACATGGTTTTAGTTTTTAGCACTGTAATATGTTTACATTGGACTGATACAGATGCCTCAGTGCATCTATCCAAGGAATAACATTGAAAGCTGTACGCTGGAGTCTCAGGTACAGGTTTTGCTGCGGAGCGATATCCTGTGTTATTATCAACAGCAGCCATAAATAGTACACAATTAGTTTTGAAATAATCCTTGAATGCACAGGAGTTATTGGTGGGTGCGGTAGGCCATAGCAAGGGTATGTCACCCTTGATATAACTCATTAAAAGGCCCTGTCTCCTACAGCTAGTGCTTCCATGTGGTTATATTTCTGATCTCCAGTGGGGGCTGTAACACAAGGGGGTACCCCATGCATGCTCACCTTACCCTCCCTTTTGAAAGGAGTTGATTCATCCCAATTCTCTCTCTCTCATTGTCGACTCCTCCAGCCCCTGAGCCACTAGTCAGACCGTGGTCTTCTGGGCCATGGTCAGGCTGCTCTCCCTCTATACCAGTGGAGATGGATTTTTTGTGTGTATGGACTTTTGTATGGTTTATTTCTGTTTTTACAGTTTAAAGTATTTATCCTTAGCTATACGTTAATGAATAGGTACTGGTTGGTTAGGTTTACTCTCTGCTTAAAAAGGAAACAAGTAGTGCCCCTTTGTTTTATTGCACATTTAATCTAACGTGATTTAGGCAACTGTGTAACCTTGGATCCACCTGTAACAAAAAGAAAAATCTGTTTTGCAAAAGTAGGACAGTGTTAATAAAATACATGAGTGCAGTATTAGGGTGCAAAAGAGGATCCCAAGGAACGTAGAGTGAATTAGTTAAAATGTATATTTTTAACAATTATGTACAAGAGATTTTTCTACCATTTCATTTTGCCGAACATATAGTCTTGTCATATAAACTGGCTTTCTAATACTAAAAAAAGACCACTGTCTTTTAATGGTGGAAATGTATGCAGCTGAGTGATGCAGTGTAAATGCAAGGAAGAGCACAAAGCTAGTTAGTAATAGCTGCACCACCAGATTGCCTCATTAACATACAGCTTCACCAGCAGGACCCTCTACCATGCTGATGTTGCCACTAGCTATAATTCTCAGAGGTTAGATAGTCTGTGCATCACAAAGGCTTACTAAGAGGATCAAACTGTAGATTACAGAAAACCGCTTGTTAATAAGTCATAGCCTTAATCCTCTGTGCTTACTGCCAGGCTAATGTGGAACATTCTGGCCCTCACATAAAACTAGACAGTAAAGACAGATAATACCCATTCAAAGACAAATGCTGGTCACACCAACTCCTTCATGTCATCTTTAATATAGAGTATTGATATTGCTAGGCATGTGCATATATGCTTATCTGACTGGGCATGTCGTTTTGTACACTTCATAACCAAGTAAAGCAGAAGTAACCTCTTGTTCTACCTCCTCATATTTCTTTATATCCTTTTATAGGTTCATAGGTTGGTACTAGGCTATCAGCCCTAGGGCCTGTACAAGCCTAGCCATAACTATTCCCTGGATATTTCTTCCCACAATATTTACTTCCCTGGACCCCTGTCTTGTAGGGCGACTGACGTGATCCCCGGGGTGAATTTCCTATCTCCCATCCAATCGTCAAGGTTCCTTTTGAAGAGGGCCAAGGAGGCACCCTGCTTGACATGTATGGGCAGTCTATTCCAGAGTATGGGGAGTCTCTGGGTCAGGAACCTATCCCTCCAGCATGTTTTGTTCATTGTGATGATAAGGTTTAGATCCCTGGAGCGCGTGGCTCTGAGGGATTGGGATTTCTTTACGTGGAGCATGTCCAACAGCTTAGGGTTTGACATGGCCTTGTGTGTTAAGCAGAGATCGCCTCTGATTAGACGATATGCCACAGAGTATAGCTGGAGTTTTTTTAGATAGTCAGCACAGGGCATCTGCTTTAGGCCTGTGACTCTTTTACTGAGGTATCTATGCAGCCTTTCCAGCTGTTGCAAATGTCTTATGAGGTACATACCAAACGGGACGTTGTACTCTATAATGGATCTAAAGAGGGATGTGTACAGTGGGGCAATGACCTCCTTTTTTCTGTATGAAAAGCCCTTAGTGATGAGGTGTGCCACATAGAAGGATTTCCTGACTGTTGTAGCAATGTGGTTATCGAAGGTGAGACCATTGTCCACCTGTGTCCCTAAGTCTCATCACACTTTCGGTGTTTAGTGTACTGCCACCTATGTGGTAATTCATGGGTACATGTTTTTTCCCAAAGGGGATAACTATACATTTCTTGGCATTAAGCTTGAGCCCATGGCTCTGGCACCAAGCATCTGTTTCTGTAAGGCCCTTTTGTAGAACATCCACATCATTTGGAGATTCAATAATGGCTCCCAGTTTGCAGTCATCTGCGAACTTTGTTAGCCAGAGTCCCTTAGTGTAGGCCTGTACTTCAGATGTGGATGCCAAACAATAGCGGTCCCAGGACTGAACCCTGAGGCACTCCCTACTTGTCTGGAGCTGGATTTGGAGTTGGCTAATTTTACAGTCTGGGTTCTGTCAGTAAGCCAGTTGGCAACCCATCGAGTGACTTAGGGATTTATGTCCAGCTTAGTAAGTTTATCTGTGATTCCAGAGTGAGGGATGGTTTCGAAGGCCTTGGCAAGGTCCAGATAGGCTGTGTGGACCACCTTACCTTTGTCCACAGCTCTGGAGACTGATTCGAAGAAGTCAATCAGGTTCAGAAGACAAGATCGGCCCTTCATGAACCCAAACTGGGTGGGGTCCAGTGTTTGAAGGTTGCCAAGGTCTTTGTTTATAATTTCCATGATAATGAATTCCATGCTCTTGCAGATCAGGCTCATCAGACCGATGGAATGGTAGTTCCCAGGATCCAAGGTGGATCCCCCCTTGTGGAGTGGGATAACTGTAGCTGTGAACCACTCAGTGGGCACGAAGCCTTAGGTGAGGCTATGATTAAACATGACACTTACGTGAGGTGCCAGTTCATTTTGTAGTTCATGTACTACACCAGCCCAGGATGTCATCTGGTCCCATGAATGCTGCATTCTTAGCTTTGGTGAATGCAGTTTCTACCTGTGTGGCCATGATTATTGGAATTTGGTAATCTTTTGGTATTGAGATGGGCTCTTTAGGGGGTGAGAGGGGGATGAACTTGGCACTAAATCAATCTGCCAGGATATTGGCTATATGCTTGGGAACAGTATATTTAATGCCATTCTGTTGTAGCTCAGAGCAGATCTGAGCATTGCCATTTAGATTCTTGACATAACTATAGAATGCCTTGTGGTTGTCTTTGGAATCTTTGGAAATTTTATTTTCGTAACTAGCTTTGGAGGATTTTATGAGGCATCTCAGCTTCTTACTGAGGCTGGTAAGGGAGTTTTTTGCATCCTGGGATTTTCCTCTTTTCTGCAACAGTTTCTTCCTTCTGTTGTTTAGTTTGTTTATGGCAGGGGACCACACGATTGGCTTCCTTTTTTTGGAGGAGAGCGTCTTGGTTCTATTTGGGATGGCACGATTAATGCATGAGTGGTTATGCTCGTACAGTGCCTTAGTGTAGGATTCAGCAGTCAAACTTTCAGCTCCCATCTGCATGCGTATCATGAAGTTTGCCACTTGTGTAGCGTGAAGTTGGCTCTGAAGAAGTTTTTTACGGAGGTTTCTTTACTGGGGGTGGGGGTGGGATGTGGATGTCAAGGGTTATTAGCTTATGGTAAGACCTGGCCAATGAGGGGGTGACCACTGGTGTGGAGCATCTATCTTTCATGTTGGTAATGACCAGGTCTAGAATATTGGAGCTCCTGGTGGGACAATGGATTAGTTGATCCAGGGTGTTGCAATTTATGAATTCCAAGAACCATTGGGAAAGGTGAGTATTTTTCCCAGTTAATGGCAGAGTAGTTGAAATCACCCAGTATTAGGGTGTTTGGTTGTGTCTTAATATTTTTCAGTATATTTAGAAAGGTGTAGTGAGAATCTTGAGGTATGGTGGGGAATCTGTAGCAAGCTACAATTTGGATTGCAGTCTTACCTAGTATTAGTTGCACCTGGAGAATTTCAGATGCATTGTGTTGGGCATCTAGCCGGAGGTGTGAATATCCTTGGTGAATATGGACACTCCTCCACCTTTAGTGTTTCGGTCTTGGTTTAGTGGCCGAAAAGTGTGGTAAGAGTTATAGCCTGGTATTGCAGGGGTGCTCTCTGGAGCCTTGAACCAGGTCTCAGTTACTGCACAGATATCAATGTTCTCCATTTTTAGGAGTGCCTCGAGAGAGTGCATTTTGAGGTTTAGACTACTAGCATTGAGTAGCATTACCTTCAGATTTTGCATGCTTGTATCTGTTACCGTGGTGGTTTTGTCCTTTGAACCTTGCCTAAAAAAGGCACTATAGGGGTGTCAAGAGCTTTAGCCAGTAACCTGAATCCCAGGGGCGACAGGTGCAGACCATCTAGCAAAGCATCGTGGTTTGTCGATAATGTTGTCCCAGGCAGACAGATACTGGATCCCCTTTGAATGACACCAGAAGCTTAGCCAATTGTTGAAGTCATATTTGTACTTGTTGTGGAGTGACCTGAGTGTGTGTGTTATGTGGCCTTAGCCAGTATCCGGAATCCCAAGGGCAACAGGTGCAGGCCATCTCTGGCAAAGCATCATGGTATGTCATGTCATCCCAGGCAGACAGATACTGGATCCCCTTAGAATGACACCAGAAGCTTAGCCAATTGAAATCAATCATTTTGTCCTTGTACTGTGGTATCATTCTGGGCAAAAGCAGGATGCTACTCAGGGCTAGGGTCATACCTGCCTGGGCCACATGATTTGAGAGCTCTTCCATGTCTCTTATCATGTAGTCCAGGGAGGTACGTCACAAGTCATTCACTCCAACATGGACAATGACAGAGTCGTATTTGTACTTGTTGTGGCATGACTTGAGTGCATGATTTATGTGGTGGATCCTGGCACCAACAGGCAGCTGACTGTAATTTTCTCCTTGTTCAGCATGGTGAGTGGGACATTAGTGTGCCTGACTATAGGTTCACCTATGACTAAAATGTTGGGTACATTGTCTTGCCTTAGGGGCTGTTGTTGGGTGGCACACTGGTATTGTGAGCTATGTGTCACTTTGATTGTGACTGGTGTTTGTTTACGTTTCAGCTTCGGAGGTCCTTGTTGCTTGGGCAGGTTAATGTTAAGGGCCTCCACATATGTCGGTTTAGTGTTGCTATGTGTGGGTGTTGATGGTGTGGGTTTTGAAGGGCTATGTGTTGCTTGAGGTGTAGTGCAGGTGTTAAACTTCTCCACTTGACTGTCTAGCACAATCTTGGCTGGAGAGAGCTTTGCTTCCAGTTTGGCTATGTAAGTGCATCTCTCGCAGGTTGCAGTGTTGGGTGGTAGGAGGAGAGGGTTGTCTGTGTACATGAGGCAGATGTTGCATTGCCACAGTATGCCCAGATTCACCAAGTGGACAGGAGAAATCACCAGAAGCTGACCCTTGGACATGCCTGTTCAGGTGCTTTTTCGTAAAGTACAAGAGCTGTTTTCCCTTACCTTTGCAAGGTACTTTGCAATTATAGGCTGTTTACTGCCTATGATTAATTTCTCCTTATTTACAAGGAGAGTTGAGTGCTTGTATCAGTTTAAGGCTTTCTAGTGCTTTCCAGCAGGTTCTAGAGCAAGTGCTAGTCACAGGGGTTCAGATTTTAGTGCTACTACTGAGAAACCAGCAAGTTCTAAGGGAATATTTGAAGAGCAGACTTTCTGGCACCTGGAATAGTTTAACCGTGGCCCCACAGTGCTGCACGATGGGAAAAATGAGCAAACACATGTGTTTTTAAACCAGAAAGTTGAAAGGGATAGAAATCAGCCCAAAATGGCTAATAAAATTACAATTTCAGAGTTGGAAACCACTCCTCTAGTGTTAAATGGGCAGTACAATGCTCACCACTCCCACTGGTAAAGCAGTAGGACTTCTCTCTACCATAGCAAGGTCTGGATAGCTCTAAACGCAGAAAATAAAGTCCTGAAACCAGCAAAGCCTGGGATTTGGACTATACTAGCTAGGAAAGGCGAGAAACGAGCAAACAAGATAGTATTTTTTTTTTATTTTGGTTAAAACAGGCTAAACAATGCAATAGTACAGTAAATAAACACAGGAAAGGCTAACACACTTGAGTGTGTAGCCCTAAACAGTAAATGCAATTAAAACTCTACAAAATTAGCAATTTAAAACTTTTTAAATGAAGCAAGGCAAGTGCACAACTGAAAAATGATTTAAGAGGCAGTAATACAGTAGAATAAGTAGCTAGTCTACATATACAGAAAAGTCTATATATACAGAAAGCAGCTAAAATATCACTAAAACAGCTCTGGGTTTGGCATAGCTTTGTATGTTAGGCAGAGATCGCCCCTGAGTAGGCGATATGCGATGGAATAAAGCTGTAGTTTTTTGAGACGGTCTGCGTAGGGCATCTGTTTGAGGCCAGTAATCCTCTTTGTGAGGTATTTCTGTGGTCTTTCCATTTGTTGTAGATGTCTTGTGAGGTACATACCAAAAGGGGCGTTGTACTCTAAATGGGTCTAATGAGTGATGAGTAGAGGGGAACAATGACCTCTTTTTTTCTGGATGAGAATCCTTTTGTGATGAGATGAGCCACGTAGAAGGATTTCCTGACCACTGTGGCGATGTGATTATCAAAGGAGAGACTACTGTCCACCTGTGTCCCAAGGTCTCTTATCACATTTTCGGCATTAAGTAGACTACCAGCTATGTGGTAGTTCATGGGTACAGAGTTTTTACCAAAGGGGATGACAATACACTTTTTGGCATTGAGCTTCAGGCCATGGCTTTGACACCAGGTATCTGTCTCAGTGAGGCCCTTTTGTAGTTTATCCACATCGTTAGGAGTTTTGATTATGGCTCCTAGTTTGCAGTCATCTGCAAACTTTGTTAGCCAAAGACCTTCTGTGTTAGACTGCACTTCAGAGAAGTAGATACCAAACAGGAGAGGACCCAGGACTGAACTGTGGTACTCCACTTGTCACTGGTCTGAAGTCTGATTTGGAATCCGCTATTTTCACAGTGTGGGTTCTGTCCATGAGCCAGCTGGCAACCCATCTTGTGACATAGGGATTCATACCTAGTTTAGTGAGCTTATCTATAATTCCAGAGTGGGGGATGGTGTTGAAAGCCTTGGTGAGATCTAGATAAGCTGTGTGAACCATTTTACCCTCATCTATGGCTTTGGTGACTGCTTCAAAGAAGTCAATCAGGTTTAGGAGACATGATCTGCCTTTTACAAATCCAAACCGGGCAGGGTCCAGAGTTTGGAGATTACCAATGTCTTTGTTTATGAGTTCCACGATGATACATTCCATGGCCTTGCAGACCAGGCTCGTCAGGCTAATGGGGTGGTAGTTCCTGGGGTCCGTCGTGGCTCCCCCTTTGTGGAGTCGGATAACCGTCACGGTGCGCCATTCAGTGGGTACAAAGCCTGAGGTGAGGCTATGATTGAACATGGTACTTAGGTAGGGTGCCAGTTCATTCTGTAGTTCATGTAGAATGTAGCCTGGGATATTGTCAGGTCTCATGGATGCTGTGTTCTTGGCTTTGGAGAGTGTGTTTTTTACCTCTGCAACCGTGATTATAGGAACTTTGCATTCTTCCGGTATAGAGATGGGCCCTCTAGGGGGTGAGAGGGGGGTAAAGTTAGCACTGAACCTATCTGCTAGGATGTTGGCAATATCAGTTGGTTCTGTATATTTAGTGCCATTGTGCTGTAACTCAGAGCAAATCTGAGTGTTCCCATTGAGATTCTTGACATAGCTTTAGAATGCTTTGTGTTTGTCTTTAGAGTCAGTGGCAATTTTGTTTTCATAACTAGCTTTGGAGGATTTTATGAGGGATCTCAGCTTCTTACTGAGGTTGACCAGGGAGTTCCTCCAGTCATGGGATTTTACTCTTTTTTTGCAACAGTTTCTTTCTTCTGTTGTAGAGTTTGTTTATGGCAGAGGACCACCAGATTGGCTTTCTTTTTTTGGAAGATAACATATTGGTTCTATTAGGGATAGCATGATCCATGCACTCGTGTAAGTGCTTATAAAGTGCATTTGTGTAGGATTCAGCAATCAAACCTCTATTGTCCGTCTGCATGGGTGTCATGAAGTTTGCCACTTCTGTCTTAAGAAGTGTGAAGCTGGCTTTGGAGACATTTTTTACGATGGTTTCCCTAACTGGGGGTGGGGATGGGATGTGGATGTCTAGGCTGATTAGCTTGTGTTCGGATATGACCAATGAGGAATTGACCTTTGGTGTGGAACACTGGTTTCCCATGTTGGTAATGACCAGGTCTAGGATATTGCTGCCCCTGGTGGGGATGTGAATAAGTTGATCCAAGGCTTTGTAATTTATGAATTCTAGAAAACGTTGAGCAAAAGAGTTGGTACATGAGTAGTTTTCCCAGTTAATGGTGGGGTAGTTGAAATCGCCCATTATTAGTGTGTTGTGTTGTACTCTAATACTTTCCAGTGTATCAAGAAATGAGGAGTGGGAATCCTGGGGCATGGCGAGGGGTCTGTAGCAAGCTACAATTTGGATTGCGGTCTTGCCCAGAGTTAGTTGCACTTGGATAATCTCGGATGCATTATGCTGTGCAACTAGCCTGGAGGTGTGAATATCCTTAATGAATATGGACACGCCTCCGCCTTTAGTGTTTCGTTCTGGGTTAGGTGGCCGAAAGGTGTGGTATGAATTGTAGCCTAGTAATGCAGGGGTGCACTCTGGAGCTTTGAACCAGGTCTCTGTCACTGCACAGATGTCAATGTTCTCCATTTTAAGGAGTGCCTCGAGTGAGTGCATTTTGAGGTTTAGACTTCTAGCATTGAGTAGCATTACCCTCAGACTTTGCTTGCTTGTACCTGTTATGGTGGTGAATTTGTCATTTGAACCTTGCCTAAAAAAGGCACTATAGGGGTGGCAAGAGCCTTAGCCAGTATCCAGAATCCTAAGGGCGACAGCTGCAGGCCATCTCTGGCAAAGCATCGTGGTCTGTCGATCATGTCGTCCCAGGCAGACAGATACTGGATCCCCTTAGAATGACACCAGAAGCTTAGCCAATTGTTGAAGTCAATCATTTTGTCCTTGTACTGTGGTATCATTCTGGGTGATGGCAGGATGCTACTCAGGGTTAAGGTCATACCTGCCTGGGATACAAGATCAGAGAGCTCCTCCATGTCTCTTTTCATGTAGTCCAGGGAGGTACGTCTGAGGTTATTCACACCAACATGGACAATGACAGTGTCATATTTGTACTTATTGTGGAGGGACCTGAGTGCATGCGTTATGTGGCGGATCCTGGCACCTGACAGGCAGCTGACAGTAACTTTCTCCTTGTTTAGTCTAGTGAGTGGAACATCAGTGTGCCTGACTATAGAGTCACCTATGACTAGAGTGTTGGGTACGTTGTTATGCCTTATAGGCTGCAGTTGAGTGGCACACTGAGGTTGTGGGCTATGTGTCATTTGGGTTGTGTTGGGGGGTGGAGTTTGCTTGCATTTATGCTTTGGATGTCCCTGATGCTTGGGCAGGTTTTTGTTGAGAGCCTCCTTGAATGTAGGTGTGTGTTTTGTGTTTCTATGCAATTTTTTCTAGGCAATTTTTTTTTTTTTTTTAAGAAAGGAAGAAAGGAGGAAAAGAAGGAAAGAAACTAAGTGGGTTGGCCTTCTCAGATGTTCTCTCTGTATTAGATAGAATGAGCTAATGACACTAGACTGGGAGGAGTGTCCAAGATCAAATTTAGTGTAGGGGCGGGCAACTACAAGGCCAGCAGGTATAAAGACAATATGCCAATAGAGAGGGAGGGTGGGAGGCTATTTCAGGCAGAAAACACTACAGAAATGTTTATCACAGCAGAAAACCAGCAGTGAGCCAATAGCTATGAAATACACTACAAGTATGCGGTATACAATAAAATTGCGATAAATATCTACAATAAGCTATAACTGCTAAAAATAAGCAAAAAAAACAGGCTACGTAATGCTATATATCACAAGTCAGGTGCTCCTCCTCAGATAGCTCTGTGTGTAATGGCTGAAACACTCAAGTTAACTTCTTAAGTAACAGAAAGTTGAAACCCGAATCAACTTTAAAAAAAGCTCAAAAGAACCAGTGAGGTGCTTTCTCCAAGCCGTAGACCTGGCAACCCAATAAACACTAAGCTCTCACTGAAGTGTGGGATGGTCTTTGCTAACTAAGATGGCCTGAACAATGAGCTCAGAAAACAGCCTCTAACAAACGGGTCTATATTAGAACATAAAAGTTTCAGGACTTCGAATGTTCTGATATCGACCCTTATTCAGCAAACGCTGAAAATAGCGAAGCTACAGAAAACCAAACTTTTCCTAGGGAAAGAATTCAGTTGTCCGTTCCTGTCACTTCACTATTTTCAGCACTGTGGTGGAAAGTTACGGGATGGGTTCAGGTAAGTGTGAGATTGTGTGGACGTGAGGGTTAGGGTGGGTTAGGTGAGTTAGGGTTAGGGCGCGGGTCAGATAAGTGTGCAAATGTGTGGACGTGAGGGTTAGGGCAAGGTAGGTGAGTTAGGGTTAGGGCGCGGGTGAGGTGTGTGTGCAATAGTGACGGACCTTAGGGTTAGGGTTTGGGTTAAGATAAGTGGGTAGATAGTGGTGTATGTACAGTTTAGTGTAGGGTTAGATGTAAGATTTTAGGTGTATGTGTGTGGATTGCTGTTTGTTTGGTGTGCTTGTGTTATGTGTATGTGTTTTGGAACAGCAAATTTTTTCCCTAGGAAAACATTTGCTGTTCTGCATGTTCGATGTTTTCAGCGTTCCCTGAATAGGGGTCGATATTAGAACATTCGAAGTTCTGAAATTTTGATGTTCTAATATAGACCCTAACAAACAACTAGACCCACAAACACAATCTGGAATATGGAGAATATTACAGCTACTACCTAAACTATTTTAGGCAGAATACACTACAGAAATGTTTATCACAAGCACAATCAGGAATATGGACAATATTACAGCTACAACCTAAACTATTTTAGGCAGAAAATACTACAGAAATGTTTATCACAGCAGAAAACCAGCAGTGAGCCAATAGCTATGAAATATAGTACAACTATGCAGTATACAATAAAATTGCTATAAATATCTAGAGTAAGCAATACCTACTAAAAATAAGAAAAGAAAACAGGCTACTTACTGCTATATATCATACATCAGGTGTTCCTCCTCAGATAGCTCTGTGTGTAATTATTATTATTTATTGGACTAATGTAAGTTTAAACAGACATAAAAGCAATTAATTGTACACGTACATATACCATGCATCTATAAAAGTACATCCACACCCATTTATTTATTTTGTTTGTTTAGCGGGTAATGTCCGACCTGGTGTAAGGGCCCATTTTCACTGGAGCCCTGGAGAGAAAAGCTCCATACATACAGACAGTATTAAACAATCAAATTGAACATGTATTAATCAATAATGTACAAAGCAAGACAGTAAAGAAATTAGTTATATAACAATAATTAGCAAATAAATTAACAAATTTAACAAAAAATGGCACAGTTAGTGATAAAAACTGGCCGCATGAGTTAATAGTGAGAACAGTGTGATACATTAATTGCAAGATAGAGAAATGCAGTCTATTTAACAGTTAAAGACAAAGCAGTATATACGTATATATTAACTGAAACAGTGTAGAATCAAGACAGCCTTCAGCAGTTATTAGTTGTAGCTGTGAGAATGAGCTAGTCTAAGGTAATTTAAGGGAGTAGCAGGTAGCTAAACCAGGAGTATGGCAGGTACAGAACCAGTATTTTGCTAGATGTTCCTTAAGGAGGTTTTTAAACTCATGAATGCCAAGGTTTATAGGTTGAGGAAGAGTGTTCCACAGTTTGGCAATTTTATTGAAAAAAAAGGGTGGTGCCCTGTGTGTTGTGAGCTTGGGTAATCTTTAACAATAGTCTATTTGAGGATCTTAGAGCTCTAGGATTGCTGTTTGGTTGGACTAGATTGGTGAGTGCTGGACATTTGTTAGGTCTGTGAATTATTTTGTGGGCTATGGACAGTTGGTTAAATGTTAGAAGGTTTGGTAGTTCTAACCATTTAAGTTAAGAGAGTACAGAGCAGTGGTGGCTTCTGTAAGGCTGGCCTGTGGTAAACTTGGCAATTTTGTTGTTGCATGATTCCAGATTATTTAGGTCAGATTTACAAATGTTTGTAAATACTAGGGAGCCTTAGAAAATGGTGTAGAGTAGATGTGTGTGGGCAGTGGCTAGTCTGGTATTGTCTGTAAGGTAAGGTGTAATTCTGTAAAGGGTGTCAAGTATGAGGTGGACTTTTGTGATAGTGAGGGAGATGTGGGTGTCAAACCTTAGGTTATCATCGATTGTGACACCTAGAAGTTTGGCTTGGCTGGTGGGATCTATTTTGGTTCCATTTGTGGAAAGGATAGAAAGTGGGGTCAGAAATGTTTTGGGTTTATTGTAATTGAAGACGATTAATTTAGTTTTGTTGGGGTTAAGTATGAGTTGATGGCTAGTGAGGTAGTTTTCTATGTCCTGGAAAGATTTTTGCATTTTTGTTTGTAGGTCCTGGGGGTGGGGGTTGTGCAGATTAATGTAGAGTCATTGGCGTATTGAACTATGGAAGCTAGTTGGGTTGAAGAGCTGAGGTTTAGTAAAATTGTGTAGAGAAGGGGGCCAAGTATGGATCAGTGGGGTACACCAACAGTGATGAGGAGAAGGGGGGACAGGGTGTTCTCCCATTTGGTGGCTTGCTGACGGTTACAGAGATAACTATGGAACCAGGACAGGGCTGTTGTGCTGTGGCCATAGTATGATAGTTTATTTAGTAGGATTTGGTGGGAGAAAGTGTCAAAGACTTTTGACATGTCAA
Organism: Protopterus annectens; assembly: GCF_019279795.1. Lineage (NCBI taxonomy): Eukaryota > Metazoa > Chordata > Ceratodontiformes > Protopteridae > Protopterus > Protopterus annectens. The sequence continues at coordinate 614,759,982 of NC_056736.1, read as the reverse complement.
GGAATATGTAGGAGACCATTTGGCCTCTGTTTATAAGACCTTGAATGGCATTTGTGAAAGATAGCAGGGCAGTACTGGTACTATGTTTTGGCCTAAAGCTGTGTAGTGTGGGGGAGAGGAGTTTGTGATTAAGGAGGTGGGCAAGGAGTTGTGAGTGAATTCATTTTTCTAAGATTTTGGCTAGAGGGGAGAGTATGGCTATGGAATGGTAGTTAGATCCTTAGAGGTCCCACCTTTGTGCAGGAGAATGATGTGATCTCCCATAGATGGGGTACATATTGTTCAGAAACTGAACAGTTGATTAGGACTGATATAGGATAGGCGATTGAGGGGGCAGCAATTTTAAGGAATTCATTAAGTAATTTATCAGCTGCTAAACAGCAGGGTTTGAGTTTGGAAAGGAGAGATTTTATGTAGTTCGGATTGGGGTAAAAGAGAAGGGGATGGGGGAGTCAGACGAGTGAAGGGGTACAGTGAGAGGTTGATTAGTCGGATTACCAAAAAGACATGCGGTTGAGTTAATAAAGTGGGTATTAAACAATAAAAAAGGAGAAGCCCAGTTATGAAGTATAGGAGTAAAAACACCAAGGCAAATGTCCAGAAAAAACGTAAACTCCTGATACTGCTAAAACCACACTGAAGGAGCAAAAAACACTGTAGAATCCAGTATAAATCCAATGCTCTTTATTGTAGGTAAGCACTTTCGCAACCAGCCCCGTTTGCTTCCTCAGACCAAAGATTAGAAAAAAACATCATCCCAAACTTTAAAAGCCTTGAATCCTGTGTCACTTGACTATGACCAATTAATTAGTTAAATAAGTTAAAAGAACAAGTACATTCAAAATGCAAGTACACTCAAAATGCACAAAAGTTCATTCAAGGCAATATATAAAAAAACAGCATATGATATAATGTAAAAGAAACATACAAAGAACATACATAAAAATGCTATATACATAAATAATGCTATATACATAAATAAATAACCTGCTATACTAACATACTAATACTACCCTATCTATAAATCACTAATTAAGCAGCTTTCTTCCTAATATTCAAAAATACTATTTGTATAAGTAAAAAAAAATAAAGAAAGATAAAACATCTAACGTATACTATTATTGTATTATTTATCGTCTAAACATAATCTAACTAAAAATGCTGGTATAATGCTATCTATAAATCACAAATGAAATAGCTTTCTTTGTAATCTTACTACCTTTCAAAACGGGTTTCAAATATACATAATCATTCGGTGGGTATTAAGTTGTGTAGCTATTGGGTCTGAAACCTTGGAGTTGGTGGTGGGGGATAGGGGTATAGCCTAGGTTGAGAAGATTGTTAATGTCTTGCCAAAAGTTTCTGGGGTTAAATTGGTGGGTTTGCTGATCTGAAAGGAAATAGTTTTGCTTGTCTATTTTTATCTGTTTCTTAGTCTGGTTACATAGCTGCTGATATGTTGTGTGGTCTATTATTTTTGGTAGCGTGGTAAGTGGACTATGCCCCATCTCTTTGCTTCAGCAGTGCTAGGGTATCTTTAGATAGCCCAGGTATGTACCTAGTTTTTGATCTTATTTTTCTTGTGGGTGCTAGATTGTTGAATATTTTAAGAAAGGTATTGTTAAGGTATTAAGTTGAAGTATAAAGGACTGCCTGATCAAGTGGGAGGTTTCTAAGAGGTGACCAGTTACTTTGCTGAAGAAAATGGCTGAAAGTGGAGGAGGAACCATTTTTTTTTTTTTTTGTTCCTGATAAATGTATATATTGTGTTGGTTTGTGTCTGAGCTCATTTTCTGTACAGGAAGGTAGGTGAGTGGTCACTGAGGGAGTTTGGAAGGCAGCCTGCAAAATAACCAAGATCGGGCTTGTTAGTATTCAATCTAGTGTAGACTGCTTTTTAGAGTGTTTATCTAGCTGTATCAGACAGGATATGGTTTGGGTGAAATTGAAGAGATTTAGGAAATTGGAGGGGCTGTCAATGTTGCAGGAATGCCAATCCAAGTTAAAATCACCCAGGATAATCCTTTCCTGGCTGAAATTAGTTGATGACCTGATGAGAAGATTCTCAATTATGGGTAGGTTGTTGCCGGGGGAAGGTAGGTGGTTATGATATTAATAGATTTGTTAGGGTTTATTACTAGGTGTGTTGTAAGGATTTTGGAGTTAGGTAGGTCAGGAGGGGCACAATTCAATAATTCCAGTTTGAGTGTGTCTTTATACATAATAGCAACACCACCACCACTTTTGTCTGGTCTGTCTAATCGAATTATGCACCAAGAAAAAGCAGAATCACCACTCCAAGTAGCCAAGAACCAGACTCGGTAGTATCAAATAAAAATGTTTAATTCCACAACAAGACAGACTCAGTAGTAATACAGTTAGTCAAGCGCTTTCGTCATCCAAGACTTCTTCAGAACTGTGTAATACATCATTGACACACCTTAAATAAGCAGTTCCCCTCACTTAACACACTAATTAAACTTTAAAAACATACACCCTAAAAAAATCATTCTAAAACAGCAATACATAATACATAAATACAATTTTGAACTAGTACCAAGTGCTTGACAAGTATGGTATATAATAACACCAATACTATAACTTAGTAGCCCTATGTTTTTATATCTAATATTTATGTATTATGTATTGCTGTTTTAGAATGATTTTTTAGGGTGTATGTTTTTAAAGTTTAATTAGTGTGTTAAGTTGGGGGGACTGCTTATTTAAGGTGTGTCAATGATGTATTACACAGTTCTGAAGAAGTCTTGGATGATGAAAGTGTTTGACTGTCTGTGCTACTACTGAGTCTTTCTTGTTGTGGAATTAAACATTTTTATTGGATACTACCGAGTCTGGTTCTTGGCTACTTGGAGTGGTGCTTCTGGTTTTTCTTGGTGCATTTTTTCCACTCCATACACCATTTTGTTGTTCTAATCTAATTGTTATATCCATTTGTCTTTGATGCAGGGCTTTAGCCAGGTTTCGGTTATTGCTGCAATGTCAGGTAAGTAGGAGTTAAGGGTTGCATGGAATTCAGTAATGTTATTTACGATACTATGGAGGTTAAAGTTTGTAAAGACTAGGTCTGTGTTGTTGGTCGTTGGAGTGGGGAAAGGGGTTGGTGGTTAGTAGCATGTTAGGAAGAGATTGGTGGAGAGCTGGGTGGGGAAACGGTTGGGTAATGAGGGGTGTGGGTGAGAGGGCCTGGGTGGGGTGGAAGTCAGCCTAGAGTTTAATTTATGTTGTATTGTATAGAGTGAGTTGTCTGAATGTATTGGTAAGTTTTACATATCTGTGTGTTGAAGGGTAACTCCTATGTGTGGGTAAATGTTTAAAAGGTAGGAGGAGAAAGGTAGTTGTGTTTTAGAGATAATAGTTGCATATGTGTGGGTGTGGCTGCAGGAGGAAGATAGAGGGAGAATAGGTGATTGAAGGTGAATGATGGTGCATGAGTGGAGGGAGGTGGATCTAAGCAAGAGGTATAGTAGGTAGAGTAGGAAATTATTGGCTAGCAAGGAGTTAAGGTGAGACATAGTGGATGGTTGAAAAGGTGTGGTGTGAAGGTGTGGGGAAGGGGACGGGATTGAGGCAGGTGTTGTATTGGCTGGAGGTAGAAGGGTATGTCGTTATTTTAGGTATAAATCTTTGAAAAGAGGGGGTGGGTGAGAATGGGGGTAGGGTAGAGGAGCAGAATGAGCCCAGAGTGAAGTGGATGAAGAACGGAGTGGGATGCACCAGCCTGCAAGCAGCCGTGAATCTCTGAGACAAAACTGAGAAAAAACTATTTCCACAGGTATTGTTAAAGTTGCAGGAAATAGTATATGTTACAAGCCGACAGTGCTGCATGAGATAGTTTTGGTAGAATGCGTATATTGTCCAGTGAACCAAGCTCCAAAAGCTGAAATGGGAGTTTAACTACTTGGGACTAGAGTGGAGAAACTAGGTGAGTAAAGCCAGATGTTGATAATGTATGAAGTGAACCCTTGGTTTAGAAAAGAGAGGACAGAGGCAGCAAAGTCTTGGCCTTTAGCACACTTTTTTGAAGTGAGTTAGGTGCTAAAGTGATACAGAGACTTGGGAAAGAGCTGCATACTCAGTGGGGGTGGAAGAAATGTGGTGGTGATGGGGGGGGGGGGTGTTAGTGAGCCGAGACATATGTGTGCACTCCATAGCCTAGATTAATTTGCACAAAAACAAAAGCTTTTAACACCAGGTAAGGAAGAGGCAATTGGGACATGTACATAAAGTTTGTGATGGTGTTTTTCTATTTTTGTTGGTTTCCTCCCATCCTTGGCTGGACAGCAATCCCTGAATCGCTTTGTGGGTCAGTAGATAGAATGTCAGCCAGGTATATTCAGGGTGGGGGGTTGAGGTCACTTTTCTGTGTAGTTGACTACTGTAAAATAAAAGAGAGGTGTAATGAAAATAAGAGAGTGAGCTTAAGATGGTAAAAAGAAATATTAAATCTCTAGAAGACAGGGCAATTAATGGAGGGGTAGTGAATATTAGGCGAAAGCAGAAAGATTGAAATAGAAGGCAAAGGAATGAGAGACAGAGAAAAAAATAAAAACAGAGTGAAAGTTGCAGCCTGGAGGGTGAGAAAGAAAGGTAGAAGGCCTGGAGAGAGTACTCCCGGGTTTACAGGTATCAGTAGAAAGGAAAGACAAGACTAGCAAGGCTTGAGGAGCTAGAAAGTAGAGTAGCTTAGTTTACAACACAGATATGGAGAAAGGGGCCTTTAAATAGATACTGAGAGGGGGGAAACACACAGGTAATAGAAAATTGATCAAGGGAAGCATGCGTTTACTCTGACATTTAGAGTATGCAAAAGTAATAACACAAAACATAATAAGGTCAAGGGATGCTAGCATTTATCCAAGCTGGAATAAGCAGAAGGAAGAGAGAATGCAGTTGCCAGTACCCAAAACTACATGCAGAAATTCTACAGTATAAACAGATTATGCCTTCTAATTGTACAGCATTAACAGTAAGCAAGAAAGCAGCAGGAATTAAAGCACAGATTTGCAGAAGGGGGGCTTTAAGTAAGCACTGGGAGGGGAGAAAGCACACAGGTAAAAGCAGAATGGTCAAGAGAAGCAAGAGTTTCCTCAAAAAATTTGGAGTAGGCAAAAGGAAGAGAGAGAATACAGAACATAGCAAGTTCAAGGGTTGCTAGTGTTTAATGAAGCTGGAATAAACAGAAGGAATGCAGTTGTCAATACCCAGTTACTATATACAGAATTTCTACAATATAAAGAGCTTATACCTTCCAGTTGTACAACAAAACAATAAACAAGCATGAACCGGTTAATAAAACAGACATTTCAGCATTTTTCAGCAGATAATACACAGTGCTAGGTTTCAGCATAAATCAAATGAAATCAAGCAATTAAAGATTAGTGACAAGCACTATCCAGTAAACAAGTCAAATGGGTAACTTCTGAGGCTCTACACACTGGCAGAGTATAATACAAGTGCCTGGAAGTCCGTCTTGTTTCAGTAAAAAGACAAACACAAGCAGGACAGTACAGGTAAGGCACAAGGACTAAGAATTCCAGTGTGTGTGCCTGCTTGTTTTTAGTCTTAGCATAGTAAACACATTAGGTACATGTACATTTACCAACTGGTAGTTATAGGCCAACAGCAGTGTTACATCTACCAGCTTGTAATTATAGGCCAACAGCAGTATTACACAGCATGTAATACAATAGACAGGAAGCCAGTACTGAAACAGATAAAACTAGTGCAGCAATATCATTCCTAGTATCCTTATTCCATTAAACATGCCCAGAATAGAGAACAAACTAAGCTCTTCTCTAAGCTTTCTTACGTGTAACTTGTATATATGATGGCTTAGTAACAGATAACTAAACAAGACAGTTCAATGCAATGACTTACGTGGCAAGCAGACAGTTTCTCGGAGGCCCAGGGGCTTTGTTGGGACCAGAGACAAGAGAAAGTTTAAAAGAAGGCTCCAAAGGATTTTCAGAGTACTAAGTAAACTCTAGTGAGCAAATCTGGGGGTGGGTCAGGGAGGGGTCATAGGGGAGTGATGAGTAGGGAGTGAGGGAGGGGGAGCAGGCCTCAGAGAAAAGCTTAAAGGAGTTTAAAGTGGCAGAGGAATAGGAAACAAGTGTTAGAAGAAACAGTTTAAAGGGGCAGAGGAATAGGAAACAAGTGTTAGAAGAAACAGTTTAAAGGGGCAGGGGGGAAACAAATGTTAGAAGAAATAGATGAAAGGAAAGAGGATAATAAAGTGATGAAGTTTTACAACAAAAAAAAGGTGAGAAAAAACTGTCAGTGGGGCTTGCACTTAAGTTTATCAGGAGAGACTAGGTGAGTAAAGCCAGATGTTAATAATGTATGAGGTGAACCCTTGGCTTAAATGAGAGAGGAGACAGGCAAAAGTCGGCCTTTAGCACACTTTCCTAAAGTTAGTTGGGTGCCAAAGTGATACAGAGACTAGGGAGAGAGATGCGTACTCAGTGGGGGTGGAAGAAAGGTGGTGGTGATGTGGGGTCAGTGAGCTGAGAAATATGTGTGCACGCCGAAGCCTAGATTAATTTGCACAAAAACAAAAGCTTTTAACACCAGGTGAGGAAGAAGCAATTGGGACACGTACATAAAGTTGTGATGATGTTTTTCTATATTTGTTGGTTTCCTCCCGTCCTTGGCTAGACAGCAATCCTTGTATCGCTTTGAGGGTCAGTAGACAGAATGTCTCTGTTTTCATTAAATTAGACTTAGATATTAATTATTTAATTAATTATTTATTCATTTATTTGGTTGGTTGGTTGGTTGGTTGGTTTGATCTTCAAGAACATTTAACTAGGAAGAGTCTGTTTTCAAGTGGCGGCCTAGAAAGAATCCAAATATACCAGCACAATCGTAATGATCCAGAGATAACATTTCAGTTACATAAACAGGAAAAATAATGATTAAACAAGAAAAAGAAGCCACATACTAATATAGAATGGGAGAAGGCACAATATAGATAACATATGAATAAAGCTTTGGAGTGACGAACACAGTGAAAAAGTATGATCATATGCATGTATAATGTTTTATATTTTTTGAGCTTACTTGTTATGTATAATGCAAGAAAAAGAAATTTTTACAAAGTATTTGTTTATATAGATATGAAAAAAAAAACATAGTTAAAGCAAACATCATCACTATGCACAGAAGAAGATAATAGGTGATAGAAACAGCTCAAAATTATTCAGCCAATGTCAACATGACTGAACAGTGACATCAGATGAGGAAGTCACCAAAATATTCAAAACTGGTTTTCTGTGGGATGGGGGAAGCAGAGACTTCCTACACAATCCATCAAGGGAATTATTCCTCCTATACATTATATGTAAATAATCAAGTCCAATGTCCGTCAACATCCAGCGAAACCCCTTTATGGATTTTATAGTCAGCGATCATGTTCAGCTAGTACTTCATTCATCCACTGTGGCATTTGGCAGCAGCTGATTAATGACTCCCAGTAAAAGCAAGTAAACGTATTAACAAGCTGTTTTCTGTAGTCCAGGGTTTGATTCCCCTAGTTTCCATTTGCTTACAGATAAAAGATGAGACGTGTTATGATGAATAATGAAAGGAGGAGATGTATGCAACAACAAATAAGAAGTAAAAAAGTGAAACCACGTAGTACACCAAAAGCAGACACACCACATAACATATCAAAACAGGAATGCACATGTATAAATAGCATTTAGAATAAACTCTTAAAGAGACAGACAGGCAAATATGAATAGTTGTAAGATGGTGATATGGTGATAGGGCTGAGAGCAATATCTTAACTTATGCCAATTTAAAAAGGAAATTAAAGTTTCTAACTGTGACTGCGGAGAGCACGTCCATGTTGTAGGAAACTTAAAAAGGACACTCGAGGGGATTAGCAATCTTTGGTATAATTGACTTAACTCTATGAAATGATTTGACGCTAGTACCTGATTTGTTGATGGAAAGTAACAAGTTAATAATGTTTTTTCTATTAATGAATAA
>NC_056736.1:614656966-614744466 GCF_019279795.1 Protopterus annectens | reverse complement strand
AAAGAATGGGAAACACGTTAGTATTTATGTAGGTGTATATTATTAGGGTGAATTCATGAGATGTGACATGCCTCTCAGCCACGTGCAGCACCGCTTGTGCTTCATAAGGTGATGTTCCATACCTGCTCTTACAGCTGCTTATTAAAGTTGCTGATTGGCTGCAGGGAAGCTAAGAAATAGGGCCATCACTTGATACAGTATGAAGAAGTAAAATAATCCATCACTAGTACTGCAGATATGATTTATGCATCCAAAGTGTACAGCATCTGCATGTGGCTTTCTGTGTCTGCCTAAGGGTACTTCAGTTATGTGTCAATCATGCTGTTTTCTTGACATTTGACAGAAAAATGATATATATTCAACCAGTGGCACTAGATTTAGTTATTTCATAACTCAGTGTTCAGTTTTGATGGTATCCAACCCCTTTGTTTAAATGCATACAAGGATGCAAATGATTTGTAATCTAAAGAGAAAACGGGTTTCTTGCTGCATTTTGTGAACTGCCACTAAAAGATAAATTGGAGTACATTATCTATATCATTAATTAGTGCTTACTGTTAGTAATGTTTGCTTTGAAATGCATTATTTGTATTTTCTTTATGGAACTAAACTATTCATATCTGATTCAATTCATGTACCATTTTGTATAAACCAGAGAAGTGAGAAACCAGGAATAAAAGAATAAAAATAAAGGAAGCAATACTCTAGCTATATATAGTGCACAAAGCTAAATGACTAGATTTCTCTGCGTATGCCATTAAAGGGAATGAGTGATAGGCAGTAAGTCTATTTAAACAGATCCGTCTTTTCAGAGACCGTTACCATCACTGGTTGTTTATTAGTCACGCAGCACTGCTATGCGATGTATATTATCCAAAGTAATGAAAATGATGCTTGTTTTATTTGAAGGCTTACAATTCACATGGATGACGAACTGCGACACATTGCACAGAATTCCCTTCAAGGGCTCTTGGTCGACTTTGTTGACTGGAGGGAGGATGTATTATTTGGCTACACTAACTTTCTTCTGCGAGAAGTGAATGATACACATCAAACTCTCCTGGATTCATCCCTAAAGCTGCTTCTGCAGTTACTTACACACTGGAGGATAGCACTTCAGGCACAAGGAAGGGGCTTCGACAGGGCAAAAATCAGGACTGCAGAGGTAAGAGTTCTTACTTTAAACAATCACTGTTATGGTCACGTAATGATTTACTAATGCATTAAGTCAGATTTTTGCCAAGAATCACATGCAGTAGGCCACTTTTTCCAGTGAACAAAATGACCATTCAGAAATATGCTAGCCTGTAGCCTCCCACAAGGAATCACTCACAAATGATATCACCCTTTGATGTCATGTGTGAGAAGGGTGGTATCACCCATCTGTTACTTTGTTTCCCAACTTTGTCTTCTAGGCACCAGAGCTGAGCAACCACAATAGTGTTTAAATTAAATTATGGGACCAAGGTTTCATTACATATGACCAATGGCAAGTTTTCTAACAAGAAATTCACCAAACTGTCTTTCACCCAGTCTTTCAATCACTTAAAATTGACCGAGTGCAAAAGAACCCTTCTTCCACTCAATAAATGCAAGGGAAAATACTGACACCTTCTTCTTCTTCTTTTGGCTTTTCCCAGTTAGAGGTCACCACAGCGGATTATCTGTCTGCTCATGATTGGCAGTGGAGTTTTACGGTGTTGAGTTGCCAGCCCAGTGCCCAACCTTCCACAGAAGGCACACACACACTCACACACTCACACCTAGAGTGTCCAATCCACCTATAGCATGTCTTTGGGATGTGGGAAGAAACCGGAGCACCCGGAGGAAACCCACGTGACCACAGGGAGGACATGCAGACTCCACACAGAAGGCACCCCAGCCGAGAATCGAACCAGAGAACCTCTTGCTGTGAGGCGGCAACAGCCAAATATAATGATCTCCAAGGTCATTGCACCTCAGGTATTTAGTATCTACTTGATGGAATGTTTTCAGTAACCAAAGGATTTTGCAGGAAGGATTCAATGTCACTCTAGGCAAATTTACTTTAGTGCTTTCTAGGCTTATAATACTGTATGCAGGTCTAATTTTGAACAACACAGACAATATAGTTCTGACACAGTTTCTTTAGTATGCTTATATATAAAGTGCAGGCAGATTCTAAGTACGTGATATTAAATAAAGCAAAATTATTATAGCTAATAGTTATAAAGTATAAAATCTACATCTGCAGAGTAAATAATGGATGAGATTCTCCATAAAATGTTTTACTTTTATCAGTGACCAAATAATCCAGCTTTTGGAATTTTACCAATTTTTCTCATAGTAACCAAATTAAAAATGCGGAAAACTTTTCCCTGATATTGATTTCCTGTAATCAGCCACTAATTATGAAGTTTCAGTTCAAATGCGCTGTGCCCAAATGACACTCTAAGTAAGGGCTATGTTGTACCCTTAAAAAGTTCCTCATTGAGATTCTTATATGCAGGCTTCCACAAAAACTTCCACAAAATCGTCTCATATTTAATATTTTTTCTTCAGTTATGTGTAACATTTTGAATCGGTTTTGTAAAACTTTCCCTACATAGTGCAAAATAAAATTTTTCAAGTACCTTCAAATGTCACTCATTTCTTTTCATATCAGCCTCCAATGGTCTTCCTTTCCAGAGCATAACTTTCCTGCTGTACTCATAAGGTAGTGCTCTGGTTCTTAAAATCCTCTCTTTTTTCCCAACCCAAATATTCATGGATCGTACATGCTGACAAGTCGCAGCTGACTCCTATACTAAATTCATGAATGGCCATCACCACCACCATCCAAAGAATTTACTTGACAAAGTGGTGAAAATGAAGCAGCAGGACAGGCCATGCTTCTGTAGCACACAAGCATACGGACACACCTACAGAAAATGTAGAAAATGCCATAATATAGCAATAACCCACACCTGGGTGTGGGTAATGCTGGATTTACCCATGGTTGGTGTGGTTTGGTCCCGAGGGCAAAGCCCGAGGACCAAACAAAGCCAACCGTGGGTAAATACAGCATTACCCACACCCAGAAGTGGTTATTGTTATTATTAATGACATTATTTAAGAAAAAATAATTACTTTTCTTAAATAATGGCATTGTATAATCCTCCTTGCTGCCCTTCGCAGCTGTCTGGTATTCCGTGGAGTTCTGATGTACTGCATGCCTCGCGGTACATCAGAGCTGTGGGCAAAAGCAATGGAGAAAGCAAGATCTCCGTTGCTTTTTACTGTTTCATTATGTTAAATGGGTTTAACATAGCGAGACAGCTTTAGAAAAAGCAACAGAGAATCTCCATTGCTTATTTTAAAGCTGTCTCGCTATGTTAAACCCATTTAACATAGCGAGACAGTTTTGAAAAAAGCAACGGACAAAGCAAGATCTCCGTTGCTTTTTACTAATGTAAGCTATGTTAAAGGAGTTTAACATAGCGAGACAGCTTTAAAAAAAGCAACGGAGATCTCCGTTGCTTTTTTTAAACCTGTCGCTATGTTAAACTCCTTTAACACAGCGACACAGTGTTTTAAAAAAGACTTATACTAATGGAAAAAGTCCGGGCGACCGGACCTTTTTCCATTAGTATAAGTCGATTTACAACATGCACGCTGACCAATCAGCGTGCAAGTTTTGGAATATTAATGGGGGGGGTCATGGTATAATTGTACTTAATATCTCATTCTCCCTGATTTTCTTTAACATATAAATTAAATTTAATAAAGCATGTATGAATAACAAGACTGACAATTTCAAAGTCATTTTCATGCTTATTCCATATAAAAGCATCCTTCATATAGGATTAAGTATTGTTCCCCAATACGCTGAGTAAACCACGACACCTCTGTTTACACACATAATACATTTACTGAACCAAACAGCTTACAGTACCCTATATTTTTTAGCAAGTGTATATTTTTCCTATAGTACAACTCATACTCTTTTTACAAGTTAACAAGGTAACTAACAACCCCCTCTATTATTGTACACCTCATAACTCCATAAATAATGCTAGAACTTGTAAAATAATCCATTTCTCACAAAACCTTTACACTACTCATTGCAAAGTCATAACCAAAAAAACTTTAATATTTACTGCAATTAACCCAGCAATGTTTCTTCCCTAACTAGCAGAACTGAATAATAAAAGTTCCACCTAACTATTGTCTTTGTTTCATAGAGTTTGTACACTTACCATGAAACTGAACAAAGCAAGACCAAGATGGCAACTTCCTGACTTAATACACTTCCAGTATTTATCTGTTTTAGACAAACTAAAGGGCAGTACATTCCTACAAGCCCACAGACAGATGTGAAGGAATTTTCTAATTCTGTGATAATAGAATGTTGTACACATGCTGGTAATATTAAAAAGATCATTGTGAAAAACTGAAAGATACTTCAGGAAAATCCAGGCATGATAAAGGTAATTGATGGACAAGACAGATTTACAAATAAAAAAGGACAATATTTAAAACATATTTTAGAATCTAATATAAATCAAATAATTGTTATGTATAACTGTGAATTCTGTCATTATTGTAAATACATCAGTGCAGGGCCAATGTTGTATCTTCCACACATGAACATGAGTTTTGGAGTTATTAGTAAGTTTGCAGTACTGTAAATGTACTTTATGTTGCTGCATGTTTCAGTTGTGGCAGTATCTATGTTGGAAAATGATTAGGAAATTCACATAGTAAATTTACAAACACATGTACGCTATAAGAAATAGATACACGAAAAATGATCTATGGAAACATTCTAAGCCATGTAAGAATTTTAAGATATTTCATTTTTGTCAATGATACTCAGAAAGTAGTGGTGGTGCTGCGGTAGCGTTGTCGCCTCATAGCAAGACGTTGTCCCGTTCGATTCTCAGCTAGAGCATCTTCTGTGTAGAGGCATACGTGAATGGGGCGTGCCTTCGTTGAAGGTTGTGCGTCAGGGCTGGTAACCCGGTACATAAAAATCCACTACCAATCATTAGCGGACCGGAGTTCCGCTGTGGCGACCCCTAACTGGGAAAAGCCGAAAGATACAAACAAACAAACTCAGAAAGTAGATGTGAGGGGTGGTGGAACAGTCTACCCGGGAAAAAGGAAATGAGCAGCAGGTCCGTTTAGATGCTGGCCAGGCATCCTGTTTACAGTTCAAAAATTAGTGTGAAATGATTATTGATTATAAACAAATTTTAAGAAATTATTTTAAGTGCTTGACGCACAATATACTGGATGGGTGGCTTTAAGAACATATGATCACTGGCAACTACTATATAAGGAAAGTTACTTAATCAGTTTTATTATACTGGATGGGTGGCTTTAAGAACATATGATCACTGGCAACTACTATATAAGGAAAGTTACTTAATCAGTTTTATTATACTGGATGGGTGGCTTTAAGAACATATGATCACTGGCAACTACTATATAAGGAAACTTACTTAATCAGTTTTATTCTGATAAAGTCCTTGAAATTGTAAAGATCAAAGCACTAAGATAAAACAAGAAGGAAAACTATCCCCTGGTGAAATGTAGAGTTGTATTTATTTTTATCAGTTTTTATGTTAACTAGTTGATTGTTGGTGTTAACAACTCAACTGTGGGAATGAGATCCCAGGTGATGCCCTCTAAATATATGAGTGTATTTTATGGACACACTAGAAGCTCGAGATCCATATTTTATATAATTTTGAATGAAAAAAATCTTAAAAGTGTTAGTGTTCTCTCCTGTCTATCTGATGAATCTGGGCATCTTGGGGCAATGTAGAAATTGCCTCATGTACACAGACAATCCTCTCCTCCTACCACCCAACACTACAACCTGTGAGAGATGCACTTATCTAGCCAAACTGGAGGTAAAGCTCTCTCTAATCAAGACTGAACTTGACAGTCAAGAGGAGAAGGTAAACACTTGCACCACACCACACTCATCACATAGTCTAACTAAATCTACACCACCAAAATCCACACATAGAAACACAAAAACATTCGCAGAGGCTCTCAGTAATAATCTGCTCAAGCAACAGAGACCGCCAAAGCAGAAATTCAAGCAACCCCCCCCCCCCCAGCACAACTCAAATGACACATAGCCCGCAGACTCAGTGTGCCACTCAACCACAGCCAATAAGGCAAAACAACGCACCCAACACACTAGTCATAGGCGACTCTATAGTCAGGCACAAGAAATACAGTTATTCACTTTTTCTGACATCGGTCTGGAGCAAGAAAAAAGTTTCTCCAATGGGGTACTTAGCTTTAATGAAGACTTCGGATCTGAAATTCGAATTTGAAAACTTCAGGAGTCGGCCGACCAGCACTTACGAACTGCTTTTGCTTTGGGCACTGCGCGGCAAGAAAGACTGAAGAAAATGGAGTCGGCTGCATCTTTTATACCCCTGGTGCACTGACATCAGGGAAGAGGCGACAGCAACTGACACCGGACCTAGACTTTGGAATTCAGGCTGACTGCGGGTAGCCTGCCATCAGGATAACCCAATTGTAATGACTACAACAGTGAATACACTCGAACATCTACATTTATGGTAGGTACACAACTGTACTTTACGACTACTGAATCCTACACAATTGCACTTTATAAGCACTTACATGAGTGCATGGATCCTGCTATCCCAAACAGAACCAAGACGCTATCCTCCAAAAAAAGGAAGTCAATCTGGTAGTCCCCTGCCATAAACAAACTGCACAACAGAAGGAAAAACTCTTGCAAAAGACAGTAAAATCCCACGAGTGGAGGAGCTCCCTGGTCAGCCTCAGTAAGAAGCTGCAATCTGTGATAAAATCCTCCAAAGCTAGTTATGAAAACAAAATCGCCACTGATTCTAAAGACAACCACAAAGCACTCTATAGCTATGTCAAGAATCTCAATGGCAACACTCAGATCTGCTCTGAGTTACAGCACAATGGCACTAAATATACAGACCCAACTGATATTGCCAACATCCTGGCAGATAGGTTCAGTGCTAACTTTACCCCCCTCTCACCCCCTAAAGAGCCCATCTCTATACCAGAAGAATGCAAAGTTCCTGTAATCACGACTGCCCAGGTAAAAAGCACACTCTCCAAAGCCAAGAACACAGCATCCATGAGACCAGACAACATCCCAGGCTGGGTTCTACACGAAGTACAGAATGAACTGGCACCCCACCTAAGTACCATGTTCAATCATAGCCTCACCTCAGGCTTTGTGCCTGCCAAATGGTGCACAGCAACGGTTATCCCACTCCACAAGGGGGGAGCCACCATGGACCCCGGGAACTACCGTCCCATTAGCCTGACAAGCCAGGTCTGCAAGGCCATGGAACGTATCATCATGGAACTTATAAACAAAGACACTGGTAATCTCCAAACGCTGGATCCCACCCAGTTCGGGTTTGTAAAAGGCAGATTATGTCTCCTAAACCTGATAGACTTCTTTGAAGCAGTCACCAAAGCCGTAGACAAGGCAAAGGTGGTTCACACAGCCTTTCTAGATCTTGCCAAGGCTTTCTACACCATCCCCCACTCTGGAATTATAGATAAACTCACTAAACTAGGTATAAATCCCTATGTCACAAGATGGGTTGCCAACTGGCTCACTGACAGAACCCACACTGTGAAAATAGCAGACTCCAAATCCGACTTCAGACCAGTGACAAGTGGAGTACCACATGGTTCAGTATTGGGTCCTCTCCTGTTTGGTATCTACTTCTCTGAAGTACAAGCTAACACAGAAAGTCTTTGGCTAACGAAGTTCGCAGATGACTGCAAACTAGGAGCCATAATCGAAACTCCAAACGATGTGGTCATCTTACAAAAGGGCCTCACTGAGACAGATGCCTGGTGTCAAAGCCATGGCCTCAAGCTCAATGCCAAAAAGTGCATTGTCATCCCCTTTGGTAAAAACTCTGTACCCATGAACTACAACATAGGCGGTAGTATACTTAACACCAAAAGTGTGATAAGAGACCTTGGAACACAGGTGGACAGTAGTCTCTCCTTTGATAATCACATCACCACAGTAGTCAGGAAATCCTTCTACATGGCACACCTCATTATTATTATTATTTATTTATTTTATTTTACATTTGTTAACCGGGATGGTCCGACTGGATACATGTCCTTTTTCAGTGGAGGCCCGGGGAGAAAAGCTCCAACAGAGTTACATTGATAATTAGGTACAGTAAATGAGCTGAAAGAACTTAACAAAAACATAGGCCATTTATAGGTTCATAGGTTCATAGGTTTATACTAGGTTATCTGCCCTAAGGCATTTATAAGCCTAGCCCAAATTTTTGTGGCTTACGCCACCCCTTATATGAAAAAATACTGTGCCCATTAGTTTGTTGTGCCTCTGTCCAGCAGTGACACAGAGATGATTCCCGGGGTAAACCTACGATCTCCCATCCACAGGTCTAGATTTCTCTTGAACAGAGTCAGCGAGGTGCTCTGCCTCACATGGACCGGGATTTTATTCCACAGCATAGGGAGTCTCTGAGTGATAAATCTATCCCTCCAGCACGTCCTATTTATATCCGTGCTAAGGTTTAAGTCGCTTGCTCTAGTGGTTTTGGTGGATTTGGATTTTTGAGGTGGAGCATGTCCATTAATTCCGGGTTGGACATGGCCTTGTATGTCAGGCACATGTCACCTCTGAGCAGACGGTATGCGACTGAATAGAGCTGGAGTTTCTTCAATCTGGCAGCATATGACAGATTTTGGAGTCCCTTTATCCTTTTGGTGAGGAACTTTTGGGGTCTCTCCAATTGCTGCAGATGTCGGGTGAGATACATCCCGAATGGGGCATTGTACTCAATCATTGGTCTGATAAGTGAAGAGTACAGGGGAACAATGACCTCACTAGATCTGGATGTGAATCCCTTCATGATCAGGTGGGCAATGTAGAAGGTCTTTCTAACCACTTTAGCAACGTGAGTGTCAAAAGAAAGGCCACTGTCAACCTGGGTCCCCAGGTCCCTGATAACCTCTTCTGTGCTTAGTGGATTGCCACCTATATGGTAGCTTGGGGTTACCTTGTTTTTCCCGACGGGTATGACTATACATTTTTGGCGTTTAACTTCAGGCCATGGCTCTGGCACCAGCTATCTGTTTCCGTGAGTCCCTTCTGAAGGATATCCGTGTCCGATGCACTTTCCACTATGGCGCCCAGTTTGCAGTCGCCTGCAAACTTTGTCAGCCAAAGTCCTCCCATGTTGGCCTGTACTTCTGAGAAGTAGATGCCAAACAATAGGGGCCAAGGACCGAGCCCTGTGGGACACCACTTGTGACCGGCTTGGAGTCTGACACAGCGCCAGCAACTCTAACCCTGTGGGTTCTGTCCTTAAGCCAGTTTGCAACCCATCTTGTGACATATGGGTTTACATTTAAGCTGGTAAGTTTTTCTACAATACCCGAGTGGGGTATTGTGTCAAAGCCTTTGCAAGGTCAAGGTAGGCTGTATGGACTGCCTTTCCCTCATCAATGGCCTTGGTGACTGTTTCGAAGAAGTCGACCAAGTTCAAAAGGCATGATCTTCACTTGACAAAGCCAAACTGGGTCGGGTCCAATGTCTGCAAGTCCCCTATATCTTTGTTTATGAGCTCCATTATGATCCTCTCCATAGCTTTGCAGACTAGACTTGTTAAGCTTATGGGGCGGTAATTACCAGGGTCCGTAGAGGCGCCGCCTTTGTGGAGTGGGACCACAGTTGCCATACGCCACTCTTTGGGCACGTATCCTGTGGTAAGGCTGAGATTAAACAGCTGCCTTATGTGCGGGTTTAATTCCTCATTTAGCTCGTGTAGCACACAGTCGGGGACACCATCCAGTCCCATTGATGCTGTGTTTTTAGCTTTAGAGAGAGCAGCTTTCACCTGCGCATTTGAGATGTCCGGGAGGCTACACTCGGCTGGGATAGTTATCTCTCCTTTAGGGGGGGAGAGGTGGGTGAAGTTTGCACTGAACCTGTCTGCCAGTATGTTGACAATGTCTGTGGGTTCAGTGATTTTTGTATCATTTTGGACTAATTCTGAGCATATCTGGGAGTTTCCACCCAGGTTCCTAACATAGCTGAAAAAGGCCTTATGATTGTCCTTTGAATCCATGGCAATTTTTCTCTCAAAATTGGCCTTAGTTGATTTTATGAGTGCTCATATTTTTTACTAATAATGATCAGGGGTGACTTCCCTTTTATGGATTTTGTTCTATCATGTAATAGCTTTCTCCTCTTATTGTAAAGTTTGTTAATGGCTGGGGTCCACCAGACTGGACGTTTGCCCTTTGTGGAAAGAGTCTTGGTTTTATTTGGGATTGTCTGATCCATGCAGTCCTGGAGGTGTTCATAAAAGGCATTTGTAAGGGCTTCTGCAGCTTGGGTTGTGGTTTCCACTGGCTCAGGGGCCTTGAAGGCTACCACACCAGTTTTGAGTAGTGTGAAGTTTGCTTTAGAGAAGTTCTTCACTATGGTCTTTTTTGTTTGGGGTGGGGGCGGGATGTGGATTTCCAGTGAGATTAGTTTATGATCAGATCTCACCAATGAGGGATATACTTCCGGTGTGGAGCATTTTGTCCCCATGTTTGTGACAATGAGATCTAGTATATTTTCTCCTCTCATGGGAACAGTGACTAGCTGTTCCATGGCATTTGAATTTATGAACTCCAGGAACCGTTGGGCTAGAAAGTTAGGGCTTGAGTAATGTTCCCAGTCTATATTTGGGTAGTTGAAGTCACCCAATATGATGGTGTTTGGAGATACATTTATACCCTCCAGTGTCTTCAGGAAGGCTGTGTGGGGTTCCTGAGTTTGAGAGGGTGGCCTGTAGCATGCTACAATTTGTAGAGCAGTTTTGCCTATGGTTAGTTGCACCTGGATGGTTTCCGAGCTTATGCGTTGCCACCAACCTGGAGGTGTGGGTATCCTTTATGAATATGGATACACCCCCCTCCTTTTGTGGTGTGGTCTGGGTTTTGGGGCTGGAACGCATGATATGAGGTAAAACCTAATAGTGCCGGGGTGCTCTCAGGAGCCTTGAACCAGGTTTCAGTTACAGCACAGACATCGATGTTCTCCATACTGAGAAGGGCCTCGAGTGCGTGCATTTTGAGATTTAGACTTCTGGCATTGAGCAGCATTACCCTCAGTTTCTTCCCATTTTTGTTTTCTAGGGTGGTAGGTTTAGAATTTGAGCCTTGCCTAAAAAAGGCACTATGGGGGTGGCAAGAGCCTTAGCCAATATCCGGAATCCCAGGGGTGACAGGTACAAGACTGCCATTACTATTTCTGAGATTACTACAAATGTAACATTAATAACATATTAGCAAGGACGGTAGGCAGTATAATGACATAGAGTTAGACAGGATATATATTTCTTTATCACAGTATACAAAGTACTTATCATCTTAGCTAGTTGTTTATGTTTTAGTTAATGGCACAGAGCTAGTCTGGGTTTGAGCAAGGACATAGCCAGTGTGACTTGAAGTGGAGTTTTATACTATTTTTGAATTGACTTAGAGAAGTTGCAAGCGTGATGTTATTTGGGAGAGAGTTCCATATTTTACCAGTGGTGTTGGCAAATAGCGCGTCACCACCTAGGTTGAGAGATTTAGTTGTTTGGACAAGGAGTCTGTTTGCTGAGCGAAGGCAGCTTAGATTGGAGTAGTGCTGGGGTATTCTCAGGTTGTTTACGGATTTTGAAGGCCTCTATGAGTTGGGACTGGTGAAGAAGGTGTGGGAATTCTATCCATCCAAGCTTTTTCAGGTTAGTACAGTGGTGTGTTCTGTAGGGTAGGCCTGTAACGAACCTGGCAATGTGATTATAGCAGGATGAGAGCTTGGCCAGATCAGATTTGTTAAGGTGAGTGAGGACAGGAGAGGCATATAGTAGGGTAGAGAGAAGGTGTGAACAGGCTGTGGCTGCCCTGGCATTCGGGGTATGGAAGGCTTTAATTCTATATAGGGTCCCAAGTTTCTTGTTGACTGACTTAATGGCTTGGTTGATATGTATATCAAATCTGAGTTTATTGTCAATGTTTACTCCTAATAGCTTTGTATAGGTGTCTGGGGAGATGATGGTCCCATTATTGGATTTTATAGTGAAGTTTTCAGTCGGAGATCTATTGGTTGGGTAGAAGAGAAGTAACTTGGTTTTGTTTGGATTTAAGATCAGGAGATGGTTGGCAAGCCAGTTTTCGACTTTGGTGAAGCTATGTTGGGTGGTAGTTAGTAGATTTGCAAGAGAGGCATTGGAACATATTATAGTCGAGTCATCTGCATATTGAATGCAGGTGGCTTCAGGGATGACTGTTTGGATGTTGTTTATGAAGACTGAAAAGAGGAGAGGTCCTAATATGGAACCTTGAGGAACTCCTATGGTATTTGGTAGTAGGCAGGAGAGCTTGTTTTGCCACATTACTGCTTGTTGTCTCCCAGTGAGGTAAGCTTGAAACCAGTCAAGGGCTTGAGTATCTAGATACAGGGTTTTTAAAGTATATAGAAGTAACTGATGGTTTACCATATCGAAGGCTTTCGATAGGACCAGGAAGAGAGCGGAGGATATTTTTTTATTATTCCGGTTAAGATTAATGTTTTCAGTAAAAGAGAGGAGGGCAGTGGTTGTACTATGATGGGGTCTGAATCCATGTTGAGAGTCTGTGAGTAGTTTATTTTGGGTTAGATAGAGCATTAGTTGGTCATCACAAAAGTTTTCTCATCCAGAAAAAAGAGGTCATTGTTCCCCTCTACTCATCACTCATTAGACCCATTATAGAGTACAACGCCCCTTTTGGTATGTACCTCACAAGACATCTACAACAACTGGAAAGACCGCAGAAACACCACACAAAGAGGATTACCGGCCTCAAACAGATACCGTACGCAGACAGTCTCAAAAAACTCCAGCTTTACTCCGTCGCATATCACCTACTCAGAGGTGATCTCTGCCTAACATACAAAGCTATGTCAAACCCAGAGCTGTTGGACATGCTCCACTTAAAGAAATCCCAATTCCTCCAAGCTACATGCTCTAGGTACCTAAACCTTGTCACCACAATAAACAGAATATGCTGGAGGGATAGATTCCTGTCCCAGACTTCCCATACTCTGGAATAAACTACCTATCTATATCAAACAAAGCTCCTCATTAGCACTCTTCAAGAAAAATCTTGATGACTGGATGGGAAATAGGAAATTCACCCCGGGGATCACCTCTGTGGCTCTGATCGACAGTGGCACAGGAAAATAATTTTCTTGGGTGGCAAAAGCCAGGGTACCTTTTTGGCTGGGCTTGTATAGGCCCCAGGGCCGATAGCCTAGTACCTACCTATGAAACTATGAACTATTTACTGCTGAAAATTAAAAAAAAATACATGTATAATATACAACAGGTTGTCCTATTCATTTAGAAGCAGGCATTATAAATGCAAATAGATTCATTATGGTCACATTTTCTTGGTTAAAATATTATAAAGTATATCACATTTTCATAGACAGCTTTTGTTGTTCTTTAGGAAAAAGGTTGAGATGTAATGGGCCCTTTGCAACATTTCAATGACACTTTATTATCTATAATTTACTCTGGATTGTTTGTAGATATGAGCACAGTGGTTCAATGGTAAACTCTTTCCCTCTCAGTGGCAGCATTTGGCTCAGTAGTAAGATTTTTACCTCACCGCCCCAGTGTTTGGAAGTTCAAACCTGATCTCTGATCAGTGCGTATATAAAATTCTGCATGTTCTGCCTGTGTCTAAATGGGTTTATTCCATGCACTCTAGTTTCCTGCTTCCTTCTAAAATATGCTGGGTATATATATATATATATATATATATATATATATATATATATATATATATTACATTTAACTTGCCCTTGTGGCCCAAGCTATGGCTAAACATTATACATGGACCACCCACTTACATGGTTAATAATGGAAATAGCTTATCCAGGTCCAAATTTTCAGCTGAACTGATAGGATGAAACACAACCCCAAAATGTTCCTATAGATTTACATATATTGCATTTACCCTTGCCTTTCTGTCTAAACCCATGGCTAAACAGGGTCCCTGGACCAGTCCATTCACATGGTTACCAAATCCAAAAATTAAACAAATGAACAGTGGAAAGAACTTTCTTAGATCCTGGTTCTCAGCAGAATGTTTTGGTTGGTGTGAATGACCTGAGCTGTACCTCCCTGGACTACATGAAAAGAGGCATGGAAGAGCTCTCTGATCACTTAGCCTAGGCCGGTAAGACCCTGACCCTGAGTAGCATCCTGCCCTCACCAAGAATGATACCACAGTATAAAGAAAAAATTGTCGATTTCAACAATTGGCTAAGTTTCTGGTGTCATTCAAAGCGGATCCAGTGTCTGTCCGCCTGGGATGACATGCTCGACAAGCCATGCTGCTTCACTAGAGATGGCTTGCGCCTGTCACCCTTAGGCTCTCGAGTACTGGCCAAGGCTCTTTCCACCCCCATAGTGCCTTTTTTAGGCAAGGGTCAAAAGACAAACCCACCGCCATAAATAGCACAAGTAACAAAAAACTGAGGGTAATGCTACTCAGTGCCAGAAGTCTAAACCTCAAAATGCATGCACTCGAGGCACTCCTCAGTATGGAGAAAACTGATATATGTTCAGTAACAGAAACCTATTTTTAAGGCTCCAGAGAGCACCCCAGCACTACTAGGCTGCAACTCATACCATACATTTTGGCCGCAGAACCCAAACCAAAATACAAAATGCGGGGGCGTATCAATATTCATCAAGGATGCCCACACCTCCAGGTTAGTAGCACAGCACGATGCTTCAGAGATCATCCACGTGCAACTAACAATGGGCAAAACTGCAATTCAAATTTTAGTTTGCTACAGATCACCCACCATGTCCCAGGACCCCCATTCCACATTTCTGGAAACACTGGGAAACATAAAGGTCCCACCAAACATCCTAATATTGGGCGATTTCATTTACTCAGACATTAACTGTGAGATCTACTCAAGTACTAACTCCCTTGCCCAACATTTCCTAGAGTTTATAAACTCAAACACCTAGACTCAAATGGTCAACACTCCCACCAGAGGTGACAACATATTGGACATGGTCATCACCAACATGGGCGGCTAGTGTTCCACACCGGAGGTCAACCCCTCGCTGGTTAGATCTGACCATAAACAAATCACTTTGGATATCCACATTCCGCCCCCACCCCCGGACAAGGAAACCACTGTGAAAAACATTTCAGAAGCAAACTTCACGTTATTTAAGACCGAGGTGGAAAGTTTCAAAGCCCCCATGCTGAAGGATTACGCTGTCCAAGCTGCAAAATCCTTTACTAATGCATTCTACGGGCTCCTACAACAATGCATGTATCGTGCCATCCCAAGCAAAACCAAGACTCACTCCTCCCAAGAAAAGGAAACCAGCCTGGTGGATTCCTGCCATACACAAGCTATACAATAGAAGGAGGAAACTAGTACAGAAAAGAGTAAAATCCCAAGAAGGGAAGACATCCTTGATCAGTATCAGCAAGAAATTATGATCCCTCATAAAATCATCCAAGGCAAGCTTCAAAAGAAAAATTGCCAAGGACTCCAGAGATAACCACAAGGCATTCTTTAGCTATGTCAAGAATCTAAGTGGCAATGCTCAGATCTGCTCGGAGTTAGTGCAGAATGCCACAAAATACACTGAACCGACCGATATCGCCAACATCCTGGCAGACAGGTTCAGCGCAAACTTCACCCCTCTCTCACCCCCAAAAGGGCCCATAACTATACCAGGAGAATGTAGAGTCCCTGAAATCACAGACACTTAGGTTAAAACAGCCCTCTCCAAAGCCAAAAACACAACATCAGTGGGACCGGACGATGTCCCAGGCTGCGTCCTACACAAGCTCAAAGACGAACTAACCCCTCACCTAAACACACTCAGCCTCTCCACAGGCTACATACCCATAGAGTGGTGCACAGCAATGGATATTCCCCTCCACAAAGGTGGAGCCACAACAGATCCCAGGAACTATCGCCCTATAAGCCTGACTAGCTTGTTCTGCAAGGCTATGGAGTGCATCATCATGGAACTCATTAACAGAGACATTGAGAACCTCCAAACACTGGACCCTACCCAGTTCGGCTTTGTTAAGGACAGATCATGCCTCCTAAACCTGGTGGACTTCCTTGAGGCAGTTACCAAGGCTATAGACAAGGGAAAGGTGGTACACACAGCCTACCTAGACCTCGCAAAGGCCTTCGACACCATTCCCCATTCTGGTACTATAGACAAGCACACCAGCCTGAACATAAACCCCTACATCGCAAGACAGGTTGCCAACTGACTCATGGACAGAACCCACATGGTGAGAGTTGCGGGAGCTAGGTCCGACTCTAAACCAGTTACAAATGGCGTTCCCCAGGGCTCAGTCCTAGGACATTTCCTGTTCAGCATATACTTCTCAGAGGTACAGGCAAGCACAGGAGGACTATGGCTGACCAAGTTCACAGACGACTGCAAACTAGGGGCTATAACTGACTCTCCAGCTGACACAGACATCCCCCAAAAGGGTCTCATTGAGACGGATACCTGGTGTCAAAATCATGGCCTCGAGCTAAATGCCAAAAAGTGCATAGTCATCCCCTTTGGAAACAACAAAGTACCCACAAACTACCACATAGGTGGTAGTACCCTAAATATGGAAGACGTAATAAGGGATCTGGGTACCCAAGTAGATAGTAATCTCACCTTTGATAATCACATTGCCAAAGTGGTTAGAAAATCCTTCTACGTGGCCCACCTAATCACAAAAGGGTTCACATCCAGATTAAAGGAGGTCATTATGCCCCTCTACTCATCACTCATCAGGCCCATCATAGAGTACAATGTCCCATTTGGGATGTACCTTACAAGACACCTGCAACAGCTGGAAAGACCACAGAAGTACCTCACCAAGAGGATCACTGGCCTCAAACAGATGCCCTATGCAGCTCGACTGAAGAAACTCCAGCTGTACTCGGTTGCATACTGCCTAGTCAGAGGTGATCTCTGCCTGACATACAAGGCCATGTCCAACCCAGAATTGATGGACATGCTCCACCTAAAGAAAACCTTATCCCCTCGAGCCACACACTCTAGGGATCTAAATCTCACCACAACAATAAATAGGACGTGCTGGAGGGATAGATTCCTGTCCCAGAGAATTCCCATGATTTGGAACAAGATTCCAATCTACATTAGTCAGAGTTCCTCGCTAACACTCTTCAAAAGAAACTTTGACGAGTGGATGGGAAACAGAAAGTTTACCCCAGGGATCACTTCAGTGGATCTGCTGAACAGAGGCACAGGGAACAGGAACTAATCTAAGGGGGCAGTAAAAGCCAACACATTCTGGCTAGGCTTATAAATGCCTTTGGGCAGATAGCCTAGTACCTACCTATGAACCTAATTGATAGGAAAAAATAAAACCCATCCAGCACATGGGTATGGCTAGTTATGCTTCTGTACCGAATATCATGTGTATCTCAGTGACATCACAGATCGTCAGCTCCTCGGCTCTATTTTTTGTAATACATTTGGAGAACGACTCCATTGCATGATCAAAAGTGCATAATCCCATTTCAGCTACAGAGATTCCATACTCAGTTTTATGTCCCTCAAAAAAGTAAAGAAATCCTATCATAATATGTTATGAAGAGAGCTGAGAATTATTGAAACACTCATATGTTATAATAAAATACATTTTATGAATAATGACTTGCTTTCAAAACAAAATACATCCACTTGACTGAGTCGGTAATGAAGCAGTTTTTAACAGTTTTTCCACTCTGGTGTGAGTCGCTGTGGTCGAATCTGTCATAACGGTCTGTACTTTTTCCACGTAAAGCACAAGTAGCAGGAAAGGACATTGTCATATGCTTTAAAGGACATTGTCACATGCTTCAAAGGACATTGTCACATGCTTCAAAGGACATTGTCATATGCTTCAAAGGACATTGTCATATGCTTCATGTGGATGTTTTCCTTCAAGTTCTCCCTTCTTCTGTTCTGCAACGTATTTAGAATAAGAGATTTCCTCAGAAAATTATATTAAACCGTATGTAAAAAAATGTAATTATTATGGTACTTTCATTATTATGACCTAAATATACACTTTTTTTTGATTTTGTAGTTGATTCCCAATGGATCAAATCATAGGATTCAGCCTGAAAGAAGCCCTCATTCCAATGTACTGCATGCTGTGGAGGGATTTGCACTAGTTTTACTCTGCAGCTTCCAGATTTCTACAAGAAAAGTAGCTGTTTCAATTCTGAAAGAAATACGATCATTATTTATTGCACTAGGACAAGCTGAGGTAAGTT
This sequence comes from Protopterus annectens, assembly GCF_019279795.1. NCBI lineage: Eukaryota > Metazoa > Chordata > Ceratodontiformes > Protopteridae > Protopterus > Protopterus annectens. The sequence continues at coordinate 614,726,102 of NC_056736.1, read as the reverse complement.
TTTTTTTTTTTTTTTCCTTGATCACATGAAATTTTCAGAAAGTAATTTGTGCTAATTTTAGAGCAGAATCTATGTTAACTGTGCAAAATATAAAGGGCAACATTATTTTTTCAGTTTAAAAGTATCTAAGCTGTAATTCTCTTACTGGTCTATTTAGAATATGACTGAAATCACATATTACAGATATAACACAATACCAAATGGTCCAAATTAAAATTACTTATATCATGATTGGCTTAAAGTACATACTTGTCTGGGTAAAGAAACAGCCACATGTGCCTAAGGCTTTTTGTGTTAAATAATCTGTAACTTTAAACCTCACTGAATCTAAGAAAATAACTAAGACTAAAGGTGAGTGAATAGACACTTGATGAAAAGTTTTCAGCATTTCAGTTGTGGTTCTTAGCATTTTGCATTAATATGCTGACAAAAATCCTGCGCAATTGTGACCTGATCTTAATAGTTTTCTTTTTTAAAACATTTATAATTATTTAATGCAAGTGTTAACATACCAGTTAGAAAAAAATGAAGTTTGAAAGATAAAGCCCAAAATTCTTCTGCACCTTAACTTTATATTAGATTCAATCTGAAATAAATTAAATTTGCAGTTACATTTCTTATGAAATCCACACATTGTATTTATCCATAGTGCATCCATGTGATGTATTGTACATGGGTTTATTTAGAAAACCCGACTCCTTTGTTTCCACTGCACTATCCAGATAACTCAGGGTAAGAAGTATTGGTTTGATAGGCATCCCTGTCTTGCTGTTGGATAGCAACATCTAAATAAGTAAAGATGTTAATGTAGTACTGCAGCTATGCTGCTACTCATTTAAAATTTTTTTGGTAAAAATTTAGAACATTTATGACCATTACAACAACATTCCTTTATGATCATACGGCTGTGCTGTCTGGCATGTTTCTGACTGCTGTGATCCATCTTGTTCATCCAGATATTTCTTATAATGGCTGCACTGTACAGTTGCATACTCTTTATTCTGTGTACTCCATTGTTGTCACAGTTGTCTCACGTCTGGAGACCAGATTACAATTTTTTCCTTAGAGACCATGGGACACCCCAGCACATGACGTTATTGTTCAACTCTTAAGGGTGTGGTAAGGGTCTAAACTTCTGCCACCTCCTTTCCTTAGCCGCTCCTATATAAGATTATTTATAAATGTGTGCATCAGCTACCATTCCACATCACACTAGTTTATACTAAAGAGGTACACAGCCTAAACATCATAGAAAACATTTATATTACTTAAAAAGACTTAATGAACATATGCTTTCCACTACTGAAGACCTATAGACTGTTATTAGTTGCACCTTGAAGCAGATAATGGTTTTAAACCCTACTTGTAACTATTCCAGCATGTTCTCTATTATTTAAACCCTACATCATCTCCTGTCACCATCTACACTTAATTGTGTTATTTCCTGATGTCAAAAAGATATAGGCAAGAGATGTAGCATCTCATTGGTTCCCTGTGGTGGCAGAAAAGACACCCAGGTCCTGCCTGCAAATTACTCCACTGCTATGACTATTATTTAAGCCATAGTCATAGTCACAGGATATTCTATCTTTACCTTTTTGTCAAGTACAACTCAGTAAAACCATGTTTAGCTATGTCTTGCTATGAAGCATAACCTAACATTTTTAGCACTGTGCCCCCTACAAATTTATTGTTGCACTCAGGAAAGCTTATTTCACAGGATTGACCTACCCTCCCCTCTTCTTCATAGATTAATAGGTTCATTGATTCTTACTGAGCTTATGGCCAAAGAATTCATCAAAACACTCCGTCGCATCAGCCAGCACTGGTGGGAAACAATGTCATTTCATTTAACTAGACTTCTCCACATAGCCCAGATGAAAATCTTAAAGGTTGTTAGGGAAATGGTCTGCAGCCTGTTTCAGATCTGATGAAGTCTCAAGTCTATGACTGTATGTATTAAAGAGACAAAATTGTTCATCTGTTTATTTCTAATAAATACTGTAACTGCTCAGTTCCATAATTTTCTCCACTCACTGAACTAAGACATTTTTCAGTTTTGTTTTTTTTTATTCTAGGAATGGAGAGCACATGTCCTCTGATGTTGCTGATATAAAAATATAACTTTGGACCTGTAGAGCGGGTGTTTGCTTTACAACTTGTTCAGTTTAAGTGGAGGAGTTCAAAGAGTGCTGGGTCATTCATTATATGAAAGAGCACCCCATCAGAAGTTGGTATGATGCCTGAGCATACCTCTCAACTGTCCCTGATTTTGACTCAAATTTTAGCTCTGTCCCTCTTAATCCCTCCTAAAACTAGTGACTTTTGGAGGAAAGGTGGTGAATTACACTTAATGAATAATGACAATAATTAAGAGTTATAGACTTCTTTTACTTCAGAAAATGTGTATTAATTCATATGCTCTTATTCTGTCAATGTTTCAAATTAATAGCACTAATATTTTAAAAGTGTCCCTGATTGCCCCTGATTCAGTTGAAATTTGTCCCCGATTGGTTGAGAGGTCTGTGCCTGAGATATTTTTGGAGTGGAAACATTGAGGTCTCTCAAGTCGGTCACATCTTGCGTGTACATTTACTACACCTTTAGTTTCTCATTCACTAGTCTTAGTCATTGCGCTGTGCTGTTAATGCCCTCTTTAATTTGAAATAGCACACTACTTTTTCTCTTGCTCTCCAAAAACCCGAGTTAATATCTTTTGACTTTAGCAGGTGCCATTTCAACACTTCTACTTTCTTCACACACCCTCCTAATTTTTTCCTCTCACATTGTGTATGCAAGCCCCTGTAACATTACATCACTGTGCTTTATTTTATAGCAACAGGCAATTTACTTCCTTGGATTGTTTTCTGAAAGGCATTACTCTACACCTTCTTCTTGCTTTGCAGTCCTATATGTTTCAATAAAATATGCTATCTCCCTTCATCAGATCATTATTAGCCCTATTATTTCCTAAATTCAACTCATTTAGTTTTTGACTTCTGAACTAACCTTAAGCTCATCTTTTGCACAGATTGAGTGCTGTGAATTTTATCCCAGTCTTCTGTTTGGCTATGGTATCTCATTTTTAGGTGACATTCAACTTAACTCATGTCCATTTTCTCCAACAAATACTCGGAAGTTACCGAATTTATGTATTTTTTTTATTTAAAAACCTCAGAGTGTGTCTCACAATGTTATGTACTTCTACATTTTATTCCTATTTTCTCAGTCCAAGGACTTACCCATGTCATAGATATTTTATTAAAAAATCTCTTGAATAGATATTTTATTAAAAAATCTCTTGAATATGGCTCAAGTTTTTATTTAATTTTAAATTTTTATTGATTTTCATTTTCTCCATCAAGGGGTCAAAGGTTACCCAGCACATACATTTCATATTTAAAAATATATAAAAATATCTGAATGAGATTTTTATCTGATTTGTTAACCTGGCAGCTGACATGTTTTCAGCCATTACTTTGGTCTTGTGGGCAAAAGTAAACACAAATTTGTGTACAAATACAAACAAAGATATGTCAGTGCAGTCAGGCAACCAGAGTTTTTTTTAAGAAAACCAGAGCATGTAGTAAAAACTATTGCAGACATAGGAAGAACATGGAACTGCAGAAGGAGAATGGCCTGAGGTAAGGCTTGAACCCCAAAACCTGGAGCTGTGATACAAAGATTCTAGCACTGTTTCGCAGGTCTGGTTATATTTATTTATTTATTTGCAGTTGGTTTGCCAGGATAGTCCATTGGGCCAAAATGAACCCATTTTCAATGGAGTCCTGGGGAGAAAAGCTCCAAAACAAAATAGGCTACAGTAGGTTATTCATAACAGTTATACAAATTATACTATTAATACAAACATGAAAGATACAAGAAAAACAATTTCAAGTAATACAGCAACACTTGAAGTTAATACAGACTAGTGATAAAATTAATGGATAATACAGACTAAAAGGTATATTGCACGAAAGTACTGAGAAATAATAACATATTAGGAAGCATTTTACGAAAATACTGAGAAATAATAACATGTTAGGAAGCAAACACTTAGGAGGTGTGGCCTAGTGCATTCTTTCCAAATATCATAGGAATAATAATATGTATGAGTTAGGGGTAAATGATAAGAAAAAATGCAGGAGGAAAACAGGGAAAAGAAGGAAGATGGAAATTGCAAGTGTTAGTTATGTGGGGTGGGAGCAAGAGCATTCCCACTGGGATACTAGATGTGAATGAAGAGATCTTTTAAAATAAAATGGTTGGGGGTGGTGCGAATGGGTGGTGGTAGGGAGTTCCAAAGGCATGCAAGGCCATAAGACAGAAGATTTTTGCCTGGGGGGCGAGTCAGTTTATGTACTTCTAATAGATTTTGATTATTGGACCTTAATACTCTATCAGGAAGGTGCATTTTAAAGGCTGATGAAAGGGAGGGACAGAGGGAGGGGTTAAAAATGAACTTGTGTGCAAGAGTTAGTTGAGTGTATATGAGATAACTGGGTAGCTCTAGCCATTTTAGTTTTTGGAGAGAGGAATAGTGGTGGGTGGAGGACTTGTGGTTGGTAGCGAACTTGGCGATTTTGTTGTAGCAAAAGGAAAGTTGAGTTTTCAGAGAGGACTGTAGATTAGTTAGGAGTGGGGCTCCATAGAAAAGGGAGGGGATAAGAAATGAGGTAGAGAGAGTGATTTTGGTAGCAGGTGTGAAGTAATGATTTTGTCGGTAGAGCATGCCTAGTTTTTGATGTTTTTTTTTATATTTAGCTGTAAGTGAGAGTTGAATTTGAGCTGGCTATCAATTTGGACCCCAAGTAACTAATGGTCATTTGTTTAAGTCAATGCCAAACTGAAAGTTCTTCCAACATAGCAAATCAAAACCAAGAAAGTCTAAAAGTGTTACTGCTCAGTCCTAGGAGTCTAAACAAAAACTCCACTCCCTACAAGCTCTCCTCACCCTAGAGAATGCTCACATCTAAGCAGTCACCAAAATATGATTTAAAGCTGCCAAGAGTATACCAGCAATGCAAGGCTATAACGCCTTCCACACATTTACACCAGCTACAAAACAGTCAAGAAGTAAAGGTGGAGGTGTCTCAATTTGCATCCAAAATAAATATACCTCAAGCTGGTCAGACATCAAATAGAACAATGCATTTTAGCTTCTCCATGTTCAAATTACCATAGGCAAAATCCCATACCACTTGCAAGCTATAGGTCCCCCTCTATAAACCAGGAAACGTATAGCATATATTTGAACTTACTGGAAACACTCACCATCCTACCCAATACCATATTCAGACTTTAATTACCCCACTTTTAACTAGGAATCATCTATAACACCAAGTGTGCAGGCACAAAGATTCCTGGATTTTGTAAACTTAAACTCCCTGGGTAAAACTGTCAATACACCAACCTAGGGTGCAAACATGAAAAACAGCTGACGACCACAAGCCAAGGCTGGGAACCAATATTTAATTCCCAACAATTACCAAAGTAAGTGCTTTCATCAAAAAGACTTCATTAGACATTTCAAATACAACATGTGACCATTATAAATACTCTCTGCAAAAATCACATGACAAAATTTAAAGACACCTGACACAAAACCTTGACAAAGATTATAAACATGTTTAAAATCACAAAAGAGCTTCATTTAAAAATATTAATAAATAATATAATGTCTGTATACATATTAAATGATAATAAATCATATATATCTATAAAAATGAAGGCATACATTATCATAAGTATGCTCTCATCCTCAGTAAACTTCTGATACTAACTTGTTCATTTAGTCCCAGTGGCACTAAGAAAAGTTTGCCACCATAACTCTCTTTCTTCCAACTTAATGGACCAAGGGCCACCCCTTGGATGTTGCTCCACCTGTTCCAGAACACAAAAACCAAAAGTGTGATTTTCATGAGTTGCAATATGTCTCCAAAGCGCATTAGTAGATTTAGACTTCCTTATATCATAGGAGTGCTCATAAATTCATTGTCTAACCCTGCGCTCTGTTTTCCCCATGTAAAAACCAGGGCATAGTTTACACATGGCAATATGTATCACCCCCTTTGATTGCAATTAAAATTGCACTGATCCTGATTTTTACATTATTGACCACACACTCTTCAGTTTCAAAAATCATGTGACAAGAAGAACATGCCCCACATTTGGTCATTCTACCACTTTTTCTATGCATCCCATCCACCATCCCATCAAAAATGTTTTGTAAGGACTTGCCACATTTATACACAAAATTAGGGTATGAACCAGGTTTCTCCATGACCTGTCCTTGACTCACCAACAGTTGACAATTTTTAGTGATGATCAAAGCTATAAGATAACTATCAACATTGCAGGTACTAACAATATTTGAGCGAACTGTGTCGGTCCCATTAACCAAATGCTGGTCCAAAATGTTGGTTATATTATTTATTGGTTCCCCAGAAGAACATGAATTGGAACCTATTTCAACTGATGCTTGAAACTGAAGTTAAGACTGACATAAAAGGTGGACAAAAATCCCAGACTGCCTTTTCATAATAACTTCATTCCAAATATTATTGACCAAACTATCAGGATAACCATGTTTCAAAAACATGGAGCACAAGATATTACATTCATCAAGAGAATCATCCCATTTGGAAGCCGTCCTAGCTGCCCTGACCATTTGACCCTTAATAACTGCCTGTTTTTGATGGTGGGGATGATTAGTAGTAAAATGTAATAAACTGTTGGAGTAGGATGGCTGATGGGTGCAAACATACTGGATCTGATCATCCCTAATATGGGCGAGTGCTGCACATCCCCCAGTGTAATGTCTTCCCTGGTAGGGTTAGACCACAAAATGGCATCCTTTGAAGAAAAATAAAAACTGGAGCCTCTGCTAACCCTGGAATGTTCAGGGTACTCTAAGGCCAACTTCCTACTATTAAGTGATAGCTTGGCTAAATTTCAAACCCCACATAAACCCAGAGATCACCACTGTCTACTCAAAACTGTTCACAAAAATCATATACAAGCACCAGGAAGAAGTACAGATCTAAATAAATAAAAAAATCCACCCTGGTACAATCACAGCATCAATAGGCTTTATAACAGAAGGAAGAAAATCATTGCAAAAATTAGGAGGTATACCACCCAGCAGGATAAAAGCACTCTCATGAACTAAGCAAACATCTCAGAGGACAAATAAAGTCTAACAAAGCCAATTTTGAAGTAAATTTCACCTCCCAGGCCAAGGTCAAGCACAAGGCATTCTTTATATATGTCCATAACTTTGAAGGTAATATACAATTTTATGTGGAGCTCATTGTTAATGGAGCTACCTATACTGAGTCAGAAGATATAGCAAACCTACTGGTGACAAATTCATCTCCAACTTTATCCATCTCTCTCACCCTCAACCTCTCCTCATTAAATAACATCAAATAAAACTCCCCCTACTTTCACAAGGGAACAGGTCCTTAATGCTCTCTCTAAGACCAAGAACACTGCAACAAGGTGTCCAGACAATGTCCTAAGATGCCTTCTAAATAGCATGAAACAGGCCAAGAACACTGCACCAATGTGCCCAGACAATATCATAGGGTGCCTTCAAAATAGCATGAAACATTACCTATCAGGACCTCTGGAATTGCTATTTAACTCTAGCCTCAAAAGTGGCATCATGTCTCAAGAATGGAAAACAGCAGCAGTCATCTCTCTGCACAAAGGTGGGCCATCTACAGACCTTGAAAACTACAGATCCATAAGCTTCACTAGTCTCATATGCATAACCATGGTAAGAATTATCATAGAAATGATCAGTAATGACTTAGGAAACCTCCAAACACTGGACGCCACCAATTTGGGTTTAATCAAGGGTAGAGCATGCCTACTCAACCTGGTGGACTTCTTTGTGAAGGTCAGCAAAGCAATGAATGAGGACAAAATGGTTCACGCAGTATCTACCTTGATCTGGCCAAGGCATTTGTCACAATACCACACTCTGACATCATTGACAAACTCAAGAACTTAGGTATAAATCCTTATATCACCCAGTGGATAGCCAGCTGGCTCACAGACAGGAACCAGAAAGTTAGAACTGGGGAATCCACCTCTACAAAGAGAACAATCACAAGCGGAGTCCCTCAAGGATCAGTCCTGGGACTGCTCCTTTTTGACATTTACTTCTCTGAAGTTAAGGCCAATATCAGTGGTATCTGGCTGACTGAATTTGCAGTCATAGAATCCCCAACTGACACAAATGTTCTCCAGGCAGGGCTAATAAAGACAAATTACTGGTGTCAAAGCCATGGAATAAAGCTAAATGCCAAGAAACTCATAATAGTATCCTTTGGGAAGTCAGTCACCCCTGGTAACTATTATATGGACAACACAACCCTAACAGTTGACCCAGTATTCGGGGACTTGGGGACACATGCAGACAGTAATCTGGACTTTCCCCATTATGTGTCTACAGCTGTGAGGAAAACATTCTATGCTGTACTACTTATAAACAAAGGTATGGTATCTAGGTCCAAGGAAGTCATTGTTCCACTGCATTCAGAATTAATTAGACCTGTCATTGAATACAGTGCCCCCTTTGGTATGTACTTAATGAGGCACATCCAACAACTGGAACATCCACAGAGGTTCCTGACTAAAAGAATACAGGAAGTAAGTAACATGTCCAATGCAAACTGCCTCAAGGTGCTATCCCTGTATTCTGTTTCCTTCAGGCTGTGGAAAGGAGATCTATGCCTAGCAACTTCTTGCATTTCTGCAAAACCGACAGGACCAGAATTACCCATTCTAAAGAGTTAAACCTTGCTTGTGATATAAATAGGACCTGCTGGAGATACAGGTATGTATCCCAAAGACTACCCCTTCTCAGGAACAGGCTCCCTATCCATACAAAGCAGAGTTCTTCCCTAACCCAATTCAAGTGTAACTTGGACAGTTGTATGGGGAACAGGAAATTCAACCCTGGTTTGGCACCTATGTCTTTAATGAACATAGGCAACCTATAAATGGTTCACTCTCAAGCCCATGCTTATAAATGTTTTATATCCCAAGCCCCAAAACTTGTCAGAGATTTCAGATGCGTGGCTAGGCTTAAAAAGGCCCTTGTGGTTGTTAGCCTAGTACACACCTATGAGCCTATGTTATGTTTTCTCAAGACCCGGGAAGGTGACAACACATTTCAGGAAACTGAGAAAATAATAGAAAAATTACTGCACAAGAAAACAAATATAATGTACTAAGTTAAGTGGAGCAACAAGCCTCTTCATGCAGGAGGCAAAAACAATCTGCACCACACACTGGTTAATATAACCTACTATAAAGTTACACAATCTTGGGACAGGTAATGTCCTTTCACTGAAATGGACAGTCACTTTCCTGTTTTTTTTTTACAGATCATCTAAATGCCACCTTGCTACCTATATTCTGTACTTGCTTGCGTTACTGAAACTTGGCTAAAACTGTAATGGCACTATGTATCCTTTCTTCACCAGTTCATTCAGCATTTTCAGAAATGATCGTACAGGAACTAAGAAAGGAGAAAGCTATCTGTTTCTGTCGAAAAGTCCATAACGACTCCTTAGCTTTTTCTTATAGCTCACCTGTAGATACCAATCTTAACTGGGTCATTACCATACTTGCTACTGATTTCTGTGCTAAGCTTTGCATTGCTTCCATGCATCGGGACAGTTAGAAAGTTCACTTCCTTGCTTGACTCATTCACTTCTTAGTCATTGGGAAATTATATTGTTGTGTTGTATTCTGTGTATTGATTTATTTATATTTGTTTACTGGGTAGAGCACTAATTAAAAATGACCACTTGCAGGCTCGTCCTTTGGATGTCTAAATGTCAGTATGGGTTAATACCTTGATAGGCAAGCTCCAGAATCATATCTTTTATCATAATCTCACCCAAGTGATAGCTCAGCTTACATGTCCAAACTTGCATATTACCAATGACTTACTATTAGCCAGGGTACTAACTAACATTCACCATACCCCTTACTTGAAACACACTTCATAGTGGTATGCTCTTTCCCACTGGGCCTTTAAAAAGACAGAAGTTACCCCATTTGTAACTGCTGAAAATGTCCTTCTTATAAAAAAATCATCGTCATCATCTTCAGCATCATCATCCCCTTTTTTCCATTTTCGATATAAGGCTATGGTATCAACTGTTACCATCTGTTGTTATTCAGTACCACTCTCTTTTGCTTCTTCAACAGTCATGGCTAACTGTTTCAGGTCTTCCCTCAAACAACCCAGCCACCTCTTTGTAGGGCACCCCCCCTCATTTTCTTTTTCCTTCTTCCTGTCTGTCCCAAATCTTCTTAACCAATTTGTCTTCTGCTTGACTGCACATGTACACAAACCACTGTAATCTGCTCTCTTTGACCTTCTCTGCAATTGGAGCTACTTTGACTTCTGTTCTTACGTCTTCATTCCTTCAGATGTCCAGCAGTCAGCATCCTGCAAGTTGTCTCAAGCAGGTCATTCTCATCATCTCTATTTTCTTCATCTGCCCTGCTTTCACTGCCCAGGTTTCTGTACCATGCAATAGTAGTGGTCACACAACTGTTTTGTACACTTTACTTTTCAGCTTCTTTCATATTTTTTGGTCACATACCACCTCTTACAGTCTGAGCATGTTGCCTGAAGCCTTCTTTGATTCTGACTTTGATCTCTTCATTCAGACCTTCTTTCTCCTCAACCACACTTCCCAGGTACTTGAAGCTGTAACCTGTACCCATATTTTCCATTTTATCAAATTTGTAGCTTCTTCTATTTCCACCCATTTGCTGTCTCATCTGTCCTCAGTTTTTTCCGGTATGCCTTCAGTTTTGCATTAAACTGCCCTATCATTTGGTGAAGTTCTTGTTCAGAGCCTTACTGCAATGCCACACTCTCTGCATACAGAGACTTTGCTGATCTGTCCCCTCCAACTGGTTTGCTGATGTAGTCCATCATCAGTATGAACAGCAGCGGGCCCAGAGCTGAAACTTGACATACGCCGACTCGCACTGCGAACTGCTTTGTGAGTACAAACACTGTTCATACTTGTATCATTGTGTCCTTATATATAATCTGCACTAATTCTACAATGTTTCTGGGACTTTGAACCATTGCAGAACTGCCAAAATCAGCTTTCTTTTCATCTTGTCATGTGCTTTCTCTATGTCTTACAATACCCAGTTGGACTCCACCCCCCCCCCCCCGAGTCGGTTTATGTACTTCTAATAGATTTTGATTATTGAACCTTAATACTCTATCAGGAAGGTGCATTTTAAAGTTTGATGAAAGGGAGGGACAGAGGGAGGGGTTAAAAATGAACTTGTGTGCAAGAGTTAGTTGAGTGTATGTGAGATAACTTGGTATCTCTAGCCATTTTAGTTTTTGGAGAGAGGAATAGTGGTGGGTTGAGGACTTGTGGTTGGTAGCGAACTTGGCGATTTTGTTGTAGCAAGAGGAAAGTTGTGTTTTCAGAGAGAACTGTAGATTAGTTAGGAGTGGGGCTCCATAGAAAAGGGAGGGGATAAGAAATGAGGTAGAGAGAGTGATTTTGGTAGCAGGTATGAGGTAATGATTTTGTCGGTAGAGCATGCCTAGTTTTTGATGTTTTTTTTTTTTTTTTATATTTAGCTGTAAGTGAGAGTTGAATTTCAGCTGGCTATCGATTTGGACCCCAAGTAACTAATGGTCATTTGTTTAAGTCAATGCCAAACTGAAAGTTCTTCCAACATAGCAAATCAAAACCAAGAAAGTCTAAAAGTGTTACTGCTCAGTCCTAGGAGTCTAAACAAAAACTCCACTCCCTACAAGCTCTCCTCACCCTAGAGAATGCTCACATCTAAGCAGTCACCAAAATATGATTTAAAGCTGCCAAGAGTATACCAGCAATGCAAGGCTATAACGCCTTCCACACATTTACACCAGCTACAAAACAGTCAAGAAGTAAAGGTGGAGGTGTCTCAATTTGCATCCAAAATAAATATACCTCAAGCTGGTCAGACATCAAATAGAACAATGCATTTTAGCTTCTCCATGTTCAGATTACCATAGGCAAAATCCCATACCACTTGCAAGCTGTAGGTCCCCCTCTATAAACCAGAAAATGTATAACATATATTTGAACTTACTGGAAACACTCACCATCCTACCCAATACCATATTCAGACTTTAATTACCCCACTATTAACTAGGAATCATCTATAACACCAAGTGTGCAGGCACAAAGATTCCTGGATTTTGTAAACTTAAACTCCCTGGGCAAAACTGTCAATACACCAACCTAGGGTGCAAACATGAAAAACAGCTGACGACCACAAGCCAAGGCTGGGAACCAATATTTAATTCCCAACAATTACCAAAGTAAGCGCTTTCATCAAAAAGACTTCATTAGACATTTCAAATACAACATGTGACCATTATAAATACTCTCTGCAAAAATCACATGACAAAATTTAAAGACACCTGACACAAAACCTTGACAAAGATTATAAACATGTTTAAAATCACAAAAGAACTTCATTTAAAAATATTAATAAATAATATAATGTCTGTATACATATTAAATGATAATAAATCATGTATATCTATAAAAATGAAGGCATACATTATCTTAAGTATGCTCTTATCCTCAGTAAACTTCTGATACTAACTTGTTCATTTAGTCCCAGTGGCACTGTGGCATTAAGAAAAGTTTTCCACCATAACTCTCTTTCTTCCAACTTAATGGACCAAGGGCCACCCCTTGGATGTTGCTCCACCTGTTCCAGAACACAAAAACCAAAAGTGTGATTTTCATGAGTTGCAATATGTCTCCAAAGCGCATTAGTAGATTTAGACTTCCTTATATCATAGGAGTGCTCATAAATTCGATGTCTAACCCTGTGCTCTGTTTTCCCCATGTAAAAACCAGGGCATAGTTTACACATGGCAATATATATCACCCCCTTTGATTGCAATTAAATATTGCACTGATCCTGATTTTTACGTTATTGACCACACACTCTTCAGTTTCAAAAATCATGTGACAAGAAGAACATGCCCCACATTTGGTCATTCTACCACTTTTTCTATGCATCCCATCAAAAATGTTTTGTAAGGACTTGCCACATTTATACACAAAATTAGGGTATGAACCAGGTTTTTCCATGACCTGTCCTTGACTCACCAACAGTTGACAGTTTTTAGTGATGATCGAAGCTATAAGATAACTATCAACATTGCAGGTACTGACAAAATTTGAGCGGACTGTGTTGGTCCCATTAACCAAATGCTGGTCCAAAATGTTGGTTATATTATTTATTGGTTCCCCAGAGAACATGAATTGGAACCTATTTCAACTGATGTTTGAAACTGAAGTTAAGACTGACATAAAAGGGGGACAAAAATCCCAGACTGCCTTTTCATAATAACTTCATTCCAAATATTATTGACCAAACTATCAGGATAACCATGTTTCAAAAACATGGAGCACAAGATATTACATTCATCATGAAAATCATCCCATTTGGAAGCCATCCTAGCTGCTCTGACCATTTGACCCTTAATAACTGCCTGTTTTTGATGGTAGAGATGATTACTAGTAAAATGTAATAAACTGTTGGAGTGGGATGGCTGATGGGTGCAAACATACTGGATCTGATCATCCCTAATATGGGAGAGTGCTGCACATCCCCCAGTGTAATGTCTTCCCTGGTAGGGTTAGACCACAAAATGGCATCCTTTGAAGAAAAATAAAACCTGGAGCCTCTGCTAACCTTAGAATGTTCAGGGTACTCTAAGGCCAACTTCCTACTATTAAGTGATAGCTTGGCTAAATTTCAAACCCCGTTAAACTCAGAGATCACCACTGTCTACTCAATACTGTTCACAGAAATCATATACAAGCACCAGGAAGAAGTACAGATCTAAATAAAAAAAACAAGCCACCCTGGTAGAATCACAGCATCAATAAGCTTTATAACAGAAGGAAGAAAATCATTGCAAAAATTAGGAGGTATACCACCCAGCAGGATAAAAGCACTCTCATGAAACTAAGCAAACATCTCAGAGGACAAATAAAGTCTAACAAAGCCAATTTTGAAGTAAATTTCACCTCCCAGGCCAAGGTCAAGCACAGGGCATTCTTTAGCTATGTCCACAACTTTGAAGGTAATATACAATATTATGTGGAGCTCATTGTTAATGGAGCTACCTATACTGAGTCAGAAGATATAGCAAACCTACTGGCTGACAAATTCAGCTCCAACTTTATCCATCTCTCTCACCCTCAACCTCTCCTTATTAAATAACATCAAATAAAACTCCCCCTACTTTCACAAGGGAACAGGTCCTTAATGCTCTCTCTAAGACCAAGAACACTGCAAAAAGGTGTCCAGACAATGTCCTAAGATGCCTTCTAAATAGCATGAAACAGTCCAAGAACACTGCACTAATGTGCCCAGACAATATCATAGGGTGCCTTCAAAATAGCATGAAACATTACCTATCAGGACCTCTGGAATTGCTATTTAACTCTAGCCTCAAAAGTGGCATCATGTCTCAAGAATGGAAAACAGCAGCAGTCATCCCTCTGCACAAAGGTGGGCCATCTACAGACCCTGAAAACTACAGACCCATAAGCTTCACTAGTCTCATATGCATAACCATGGTAAGAATTATCATAGAAATGATCAGTAATGACTTAGGAAACCTCCAAACACTGGACGCCACCAATTTGGGTTTAATCAAGGGTAGAGCATGCCTACTCAACCTGGTGGACTTCTTTGTGAAGGTCAACAAAGCAATGAATGAGGACAAAATGGTTCACACAGTATCTACCTTGATCTGGCCAAGGCATTTGTCACAATACCACACTCTGGCATCATTGACAAACTCAAGAACTTGGGTATAAATCCTTATATCACCCAGTGGATAGCCAGCTGGCTCACAGACAGGAACCAGAAAGTTAGACCTGGGGAATCCACCTCTACAAAGAGAACAATCACAATCGGAGTCCCTCAAGGATCAGTCCTGGGACTGCCCCTTTTTGACATTTACTTCTCTGAAGTTAAGGCCAATATCAGTGGTATCTGGCTGATTGAATTTGCAGTCATAGAATCCCCAACTGACAAAAATGTTCTCCAGGCAGGGCTAATAAAGACAAATTACTGGTGTCAAAGCCATGGAATAAAGCTAAATGCCAAGAAACTCATAATAGTATCCTTTGGGAAGTCAGTCACTCCTGGTAACTATTATATGGACAACACAACCCTAACAGTTGACCCAGTATTCGGGGACTTGGGGACACATGCAGACAGTAATCTGGACTTTCCCCATTATGTGTCTACAGCTGTGAGGAAAACATTCTATGCTGTACTACTTATAAACAAAGGTATGGTATCTAGGTCCAAGGAAGTCATTGTTCCGCTGCATTCAGAATTCATCAGACCTGTCATTGAATACAGTGCTCCCTTTGGTATGTACTTAATGAGGCACATCCAACAACTGGAACATCCACAGAGGATCCTGACTAAAGGAATACAGGAAGTAAGTAACATGTCCAATGCAAACTGCCTCAAGGTGCTATCCCTGTATTCTGTTTCCTTCAGGCTGTGGAAAGGAGATCTATGCCTGGCAACTTCTTGCATTTCTGCAAAACCGACAGGACCAGAATTACCCATTCTAAAGAGTTAAACCTTGCTTGTGATATAAATAGGACCTGCTGGAGATACAGGTATGTATCCCAAAGACTACCCCTTTTCAGGAACAGGCTCCCTATCCATACAAAGCAGAGTTCTTCCCTAACCCAATTCAAGTGTAACTTGGACAGTTGTATGGGGAACAGGAAATTCAACCCTGATTTGGCACCTATGTCTTTAATGGACATAGGCAACCTATAAATGGTTCACTCCCAAGCCCATGCTTATAAATGTTTTATATCCCAAGCCCCAGAACTTGTCAGAGATTTCAGATGCGTGGCTAGGCTTAAAAAGGCCCTTGTGGTTGTTAGCCTAGTACACACCTATGAGCCTATGTTATGTTTTCTCAAGACCCGGGAAGGCGACAACACATTTCAGGAAACTGAGAAAATAATAGAAAAATTACTGCACAAGAAAACAAATATAATGTACTAAGTTAAGTGGAGCAACAAGCCTCTTCATGCAGGAGGCAAAAACAATCTGCACCACACACTGGTTAATATAACCTACTATAAAGTTACACAATCTTGGGACAGGTAATGTCCTTTCACTGAAATGGACAGTCACTTTCCTGTTTTTTTTTTTACAGATCATCTAAATGCCACCTTGCTACCTATATTCTGTACTTTCTTGCATTACTGAAACTTGGCTAAAACTGTAATGGCACTATGTATCCTTTCTTCACCAATTCATTCAGCATTTTCAGAAATGATCGTACAGGAACTAAGAAAGAAGAAAGCTATCTGTTTCTGTCGAAAAGTCCATAATGACTCCTTAGCTTTTTCTTATAGCTCACCTGTAGATACCAATCTTAACTGGGTCATTACCATACTTGCTACTGATTTCTGTGCAAAGCTTTGCATTGCTTCCATACATCGGGACAGTTAGAAAGTTCACTTCCTTGCTTGACTCATTCACTTCTTAGTCATTGGGAAATTATATTGTCGTGTTGTATTCTGTGTATTGATTTATTTGTATTTGTTTACTGGGTAGAGCACTAATTAAAAATGACCACTTGCAGGCTCGTCCTTTGGATGTCTAAATGTCAGTTTGGGTTAATACCTTGATAGGCAAGCTCCAGAATCATATCTTTTATCATAATCTCACCCAAGTGATAGCTCAGCTTACATGTCCAAACTTGCATATTACCAATGACTTACTATTAGCCAGGGTACTAACCAACATTCACCATACCTCTTACTTGAAACACACTTCATAGTGGTATGCTCTTTCCCACTGGGCCTTTAAAAAGACAGAAGTTACCCCATTTGTAACTGCTGAAAATGTCCTTCTTATAAAGAAATCATCGTCGTCATCATCATCTTCAGCATCATCATCCCCTTTTTTCCATTTTCGATATAAGGCTATGGTATCAACTGTTACCATCTGTTGTTATTCAGTACCACTCTCTTTTGCTTCTTCAACAGTCATGGTTAACTGTTTCAGGTCTTCCCTCACACAACCCAGCCACCTCTTTGTAGGACACCCCCCCCCCTCATTTTCTTTTTCCTTCTTCCTGTCTGTCCCAAATCTTCTTAACCAATTTGTCTTCTGCTTGACTGCACA
This sequence comes from Protopterus annectens, assembly GCF_019279795.1. NCBI lineage: Eukaryota > Metazoa > Chordata > Ceratodontiformes > Protopteridae > Protopterus > Protopterus annectens. The sequence continues at coordinate 614,708,843 of NC_056736.1, read as the reverse complement.
TGTACACAAACCACTGTAATCTGCTCTCTTTGACCTTCTCTGCAATTGGAGCTACTTTGGCTTCTGTTCTTATGTCTTCATTCCTTCAAATGTCCAGCAGTCAGCATCCTGCAAGTTGTCTCAAGCAGGTCATTCTCATCATCTCTATTTTATTCATCTGCCCTGCTTTCACTGCCCAGGTTTCTGTACCATGCAATAGTAGCGGTCACACAACTGTTTTGTACACTTTACTTTTCAGCTTCTTTCATATTTTTTGGTCACACACCATCTCTGACAGTCTGAGCATGTTGCCTGAAGCCTTCTTTGATTCTCACTTTGATCTCTTCATTCAGACCTTCTTTCTCCTCAACCACACTTCCCAGATACTTGAAGCTGTAACCTGTACCCATATTTTCCATTTTATCAAATTTGTAGCTTCTTCTAATTCCACCCATTTGCTGTCTCATCTGTCCTCAGTTTTTTCCGGTGTACCTTCAGTTTTGCATTCAACTGCCCTATCATTTGGTGAAGTTCTTGTTCAGAGCCTTATTGCAATGCCACACTCTCTGCATACAGAGACTTTGCTGATCTGTCCCCTCCAACTGGTTTGCTGATGTAGTCCATCATCAGTATGAACAGCAGTGGGCCCAGAGCTGAAACTTGATATACGCCGACTCGCACTGCGAACTGCTTTGTGAGTACAAACACTGTTCATACTTGCATCATCGTGTCCTTATATATAATCTGCATTAATTCTACAATGTTTCTGGGACTTTAACCATTGCAGAACTGCCAAAATCAGCTTTCTTTTCATCTTGTCATGTGCTTTCTCTATGTCTTACAATACCCAGTTGGACTCCACCCCCCTCCATAAAGAAACATGTAATTTTAATCAGCTTATTTCCATTGACTGCCCTCCCTTTCACTCACTTTCTAACTCAATTGTTGCTGGTCTTGGTCATATGCAAAGTCACATCTTTTATTATTGAAATCACCCAACACAGTCAGTAGTTAATGTTTTAGTCAAAATTAATTAGAAAACTTTCTCAGAAACTGGACAACTGTGAAAAACTATCACTTCTTACTTATTACCGAGTGGTTTGTAATGTGGTTGCGATAATATGCAAGTACCGTTCACAGTGTATATGCTTTCAGTCGGTTAACTAATTCAAATAAGATGTACATATCATTCCTATGCCATGTATACACAGTCATACTTCACCTTCCTTTACTGAATAGTCTTTTCAGACAGTCTGTTTCAAAACAAAGATTATAATCATTCCTGATTCTCTAAGCACTCTTCAATTCCTAGACTTTAGTTTCTCCCCAAATATTTACATAGATAACAGTGTGGTCTGTGCCTATGGTGTGAGAACAGGATATGAACCTTAAGGATATGTTATAAATCAGTCATTACATATTCTTGTTTTGTCTTACAAACATTGTTTGTCTCAAACACTCACTTCCAACCATATTCCATATATATAATACACACACACAAATATATAACATATATGTATATATATATATATATATATATATATAACATACAGGTATATATATTTATGTATGTAATGGAAGTGGATTTACATGGATTTCTGGCATATCTTTCTCCTACATGCACACATATACAGACATGTGTGTGTGTGTGTAAAGACAAGAGTATAAAATGTGAGATCAGTAATTAACAGATTAGACAGAATCCATCTTTGATACCTGATTTTTACAAAAGTCACTGGTTGTTCATAAAACAACTAAGACAGAGAAGTTGCTTATGAAGAATAACACATTAGAGTTATACACATCAGAAGAGAAGTGATGACTGCTGCTGCATTACTGCTTCAGCAGAATTCAGAAACACACGCATAGTCATAAACTCAGGACATCACACTCAACAGACTGAAGAGCATCTGACTGTGCTGTAGTCCTACAGATAGCTCTCCTATGAATTGCTGATGTGTTCTTTGCTGAAGTTCCCTTATTAAAAGTTAACATAACACATTTTGCATCAGCATGCATTTTCTGAACAATAAAAATATGAAATTGCAATGTCTGGATTTATGAGGCAAATTCAAGAACAATTTGCAAAATACGGGCCAAATGGAAAGTACAATTGCATATGTCATATCCACAGACAAAACAAAATTGTTAATTAGTAATAATGTGGTCAGCCTACAAGCAACAATACCCCCCCCCCCCAAAAAAGTAAGCTGAGGCATGTTCAGTATATATAACATGGTGCTGTATAAACACATGTATGTGGAATTAGCTTGTCAGGTAGCAGGTTCTCTTGAGATATTTTTGTATTGGGTAAGCAAGCCAGTGTAATGAAAAGAACTATCTTTTTCCATGAGTGATTCAGGAGCATTGCCTTTTAAAGTGACTTGTGCCTACTGTACATGCATATGCTGTCACATGGAAACTGCTGACATCAAACCATGAACTGAGGCAGCTCCTTACCAGCCCATAGCATTAATCCTCAGTTTTCATTGCCAAACATTTGGCATAAATGCTTCTTGGTTCAGTCTGTGTCCAAAGAAGCAGTTACATGAACAGTAATAATACAATGTTACTCTTAAAACAAAAAAGCACAGCAATGTATGGTACTGAATGGGACACACATCAACCTCTTTGCTGAAGAATTGTGGACATAGCCAAAAATATGTGTGTGCAGGGTCGGCATTGGTACAAAAATAAGGAACCATTATCCTAAACATTATTCTAACTGATTTTAAAAAGTTAATCAGCTTTGCATCAACATGCTTTTCCCAAACGATGAAATGCATGAAACTCTTTAAACATCTGGCATTACTGACTGTAGTCTTCAGTATTGTACTAGAAAATTGAAATATGCAGGACAAACAAAACATGAAACAGTAAGAAAGACATTCAGCAAAAGTGTGCAGAGTTGAAATGTATGCTGACTGGGGCTATTGAGTAAAGTTTAGCGCTAATAACAAGCGCTAATTGCCGAGAGCCGTTTTTTTTTTTTTTTTTTGTGGCTAAAATTTATAGTTAAGCGTTTTAAATGCATTTTCTTTTTCATTTAGATGCAAAGTCTTGCATCTGTGATGCAGCAGATCTAGCTAATGACATTCAGAGAGCACAAGTAAAAGTAAAGAAACACCAGCTCACAGTAATTACCTCGCACTATATACTTCAGCTCCGCTCTTCTAACGTGTGCTGTCTTGAAATGTTACTTGCATTATCAATCTTTGAAGGCAATGTCTTTCTTAATTCATTATAGCCGGCAGCACTTCCAGGCATTTCTGCAGTTCTACTTGCTGTTGCGCTTTCATTCACGGCTGGCATCATGCCGATGCATTTTTAAAGGGATAATTTAAAAAAAAATGGATCGCTTCTTCTTGGGCAATGTAACCTGTCGGTATTAAAAAAAATGCCCACGAGGCTAAACAAGTTCCTAAAATTGTTTTGTTCTGAAACTGTACTTAACCATAGGATCATATGAGTGATGTGAACCTATGATCCTATGAACTGCATTTAATGTTTTGGGGACCTGTGGCTACTATTAACAGTTATTCACAGCCAATAATTGCAAAACGTAAATTTTGAAAAAAAAAACACTGATGTTTACGAGTTATTCTGCATTTAAGAAAACAGTAGGAACTACTTATGGAATTTTCAAGTTCACGTGAGAAAAGTAAACATAACTGAGACAGGGAACTCAGGAGAAGAAAAAAATATGTGGGAAGGGACTGACTGTGATGTCACAAAATGGGAGGTAGTTAATGCTGTGGGTGTCAATGTTTACGTTTCGGTCTGAGTCAAGAAACGTGAGTTTAGAAATGAGACAGTGCCCCTTTAAAGTAGAATATCTATAAAGCCCGTAGCCACAGAATGATCTGATGCAGAAACAAAAACGTGCGGGAACAGATTCACAAGAAAAGTTCCAGCCTGTTCTTCAGGCTTGTTTTATGCACTTAGGGTGCGCGATTACATGCAAATAATGGGAAAGTCATGAATATTTAGCGAGTGGGTGTGTACCAGGCGAAAACACAAAAGAGTGGGTATGTAGAAGTAAATTCAACAGAAAAGTACTCGCTTTTTGATGGGCGAATTGTCGTGGTAAACAACAGGCGCGAGAGCAACTTCCACTTTAAAATGGATTGCAGTACCGATAAACGATCACCAGTAAAATGAAAAACAGTAGAAAAAATATATATACGGATACCAAATGACATTTTACCGAAACGGGATGATTAGCAAGAGGGAGAAATAATGTTAAAGCACAGAAATCATAGGCAGTTTCCCGTAGTTGTCCTTTAACTGTTTCAGTAAAACACTCTTTCCCTTACAACACCAATGCTATTGCAAATGTGTTACTCTCATGGTAATCTCTAGCCTTGGTTTTTCTCTGAACTCAAAAGAAGTCTAATAAACACTGGTACTTGAGGAGGGCCACAAATAATATTTGGTATCACATACCTAAAATACTGTTTACTGTTTCTTTGACTGTCCCATCATTTCACTGCCAACTAGTACATATTTTTATTGCTCTGCAGTCTCCCAGCTCCCTTTGGTGCTACTTCCTCTGATTGCGTAGTTTCATTTCCTCTTTGCATTTTATTGCAATGTCTTGTTTATTCTGTTTACACTTCTGTTACTATCTTCATTTCATCTATCCATTTAAACAGCTACTCTCTGCATCAAAAATTCATAAAAATAGCTTCTCTTTACATTGCTGGTAGACTTAACTTCTTTAAGCTGCCGTTACTTAGTAGGATTACCTCTCAAGAATGGAAAATCGCCACTGTAATTCTGCTACCAAAGGTCCCAGTCCATTTCTGCTGGAACATCACCACTCCACTGCAAAAATGTATGAGAAGTTAGTCTACAAGCAAATTCTCTCACACATTCAATATTTATACCACTTAACTAACTCCCAACATGGATTTTGGCCTAGCTTAAACATTCCCATTGTCTTATCCATAGCAACAAAAACTGTATCTTTTCCATAAGATGAAAGATTAGTCAGAAGGGCAGTTTTTGTCAGTTTGAGGCATACCTTTGATTTATTTTATAACTCATTACTTCTATCCCAACTCTCTAGAGCTGATTTTGTTGATGAACACCTCAAGCAGTCTCAATTATTTGTCTAGTAAACTTGCCGTGGGCAACCCGTGGTCCACTTTTAAACCTCAATCTCAGATACCACTAGTCTTATATGCAGATGGCTTGCTTCTGTTAACACATTACAAGTGAGTGACGCCACCAGGCATCAAGTATTGCTTGTTCATATTTGCATTAATAATTACCAAACCATGCTACACACAAAGTATTAAAATATTTCATCTTAAAGCTTACACAATGACAAACACAACTGTAGTGACATTTAACTGGTGTCTAGTGCAGGTAAGGAGATATTAATTTTTGTTAATATAATATTTATTTCTATTGTCATCGATTTCATGTTATTCTAAATATCTCAGCCACCATGTAGCACAGACATAACTGTTTAGGCTCGCTTGAAAGCTTGCATCTAAATGAACAAAAGGCTACTGACAGTATGTGTGCAACTTAAGAGATTGCTGAGATATTCTAAGTTGCTTACAAAAATACTACAGACTGCAAAGTTACTGTTTTCTGCAACTTATAAAATCCAGTTTAAGATCTAGGACCTAACGATGAAGAATGCTACCACTATAAAATAGTTTGTGCTAAAGAGTTTGCCATTTACACTTCTTTAGTAACTCCTATGGTTCCATTCATATAAACATTTGTTTGAAATGCGAGGACATAATTTGATTCTGTCAAAAGGCTTAAGCTCCGCCCAGTGGAAGTTGCACTACAAACTTCCAGAACTCCATTGGAGGGAATGAGTTAAAAGAGGGAACAAACAGTATGGCGCTACAAACTTACCGAACCATTTCTGGGACATCTACTTTTGATTTAATGTGCACTGTATTTCATGGAGCACCACAGTTACACTCTCAGATCTGGAAAACACCAGCTGGTTAATCAGTCTTCACTGCTGGTAAGCACAAGTCTCAAATTAGGGCATTAACAGTGCCAAGCAACCACCACTAAACAGCAAAAAGCTCTAAAACATATTTAAACACTTCATCCAGACTTTTTTTTTTGGCTGAATTAAGTGTTTATATTTTTTAATGCAGTCTGCTTCCTTCCAGTGTCTTGTGATAGCCTATATTTGTGTGGCAGTACTTATATGTTTTGCAGCTCTCGAAGTTCTAAAACACAAAACTCCTGAATTTTTTCTGTAGCTCTTGTTGTATAAGAGATCAGGTCAAACTCCATGCAGTAAAAAAGTTCATAGGTGTGTACCAGGCTAACAACCACCGAGGCCTTTATAAACCTAGCCAAACATCCTAATTGTATCCTGCAAGTCTGTGTGCATTAGAGGTAATTTTAAAGGGTATATTTAAGCTAGGGAAAAATGTACAGGGTGTCTGTACATTAGATACATAGGCCCAGGGATAATCTCCAATTTCCCATCGAGTGGTCCTGGTTTCAGCTGAACATAATTAGTGAAGAGTTCTGTTTTACATGGATGGTAAGCCCATTCCAGAGAACAGAAATTCCCTGAGATACATACCTGTCCCACCATGTGCTATTTACATTACATAGTGTAAATCCCTAGATCTAGTAATCCTGATCCTCTTTGTTTTGCAGATATGTAAAAGTCTGTTAGAGTGGGATTCAAGGTTGCCTTGTATACCAGGCACAGACTGCATCTCAACAGTCAGTAGGAAACAGAGTAGAGAGATAGGGCTTTGAGGCAGTCTACATAGGACATGCTGTTTAAGCCCTGTATTCTTTTTTGTGAGAAAGTCTGTGGACATTCCAGTTTTTGAATGTAACTGGTCAGGTACATGCTGAAAGGGGTGTTGTAGTCAATGATGGACCTGATGAGGGAAGAGTACAGTGGAAAGATGGCTTCCTTCGGCCTAGATATATGTGAGAGATGCAGCTATATAGCCAAACTGGAGGCTGAGCTCTCTCAATTCAGTACTGGCAAGACCAGTCAGGAGGAGAAGGTAACCACGCACACCACAAACCCAGTCTCACATAGAGCTATCACAACTGCAAACCAAACACATAAACACACAAAAACATACTCGGAGGCGCTGATTAAAAATCTACCAAAACAACAGAGGCCTCCAAAGCAGACACCCAAGCAACCGCCACCTCAAGACATAGCACATGCAACACATAGTTCACAAAGTCAGTGTGCTAAACAGTCACAGCCCTTAAGGCCAAACAACATGCCAGACACACTTGTAATAGGTGACTCCATAGTCAGACACACTGACGTCCCGCTCACCAGACAAAACAAGGAAAATGTCACAGTAAGCTGCCTGTCGGGAGCTAGAATCCGCCACATAACACAAGCACTCAGGTCACTCCACAGCAAGTACAAATATGACTCAGTCATTGTACATGCCGGTGTGAACGACCTGAGACGTACCTCCTTGGACTACATGAAAAGAGACATAGAGGAGCTCTCTGATTATGTAGCCCAGGCCGGTATGACCCTGACCCTGACCCTGAGCAGCATCTTACCCTCACCAAGAATGATGCCACAGTACAAATACAAAATGATCAGTTTTAACAATTGGCTTAATTACTGGTGTCATTCTAAGGGGATCCAATGTCTGTCTGCTTGGGATGACATGCTCGACAAGCCACACTGCTTCACAAGGGATGGCTTGCACCTGTCACCCCTGGGCTTCCGGATATTGGCCAAGGCTCTTGCCACCCCCATAGTGCCTTTTTTAGGCAAGGCTCAAATGACAAACCTACCTCCCTAGAAAACCCAAGTGGAGAAAAACTAAGGGTAATGCTGCTCAATGCCAGAAGTCTAAACCTCAAGATGCACGCCCTCGAAGCCCTCCTCAGTATGGAGAACATTGATGTCTGTGCAGTGACTGAAACCTGGTTCAAGGCTCCTGAGAGCACCCCAGCACTATCAGGTTTTACCTCATATCATGCTTTCCGGCCCCAAAACTTGGCCCGAACCACAAAAGGAGGAGGAGTATCCATATTCATCAAAGATACCCACACCTCCAGGTTAGTGGCAACGCACGAAGCATCGGAGACCATCCAGGTGCAACTAACCATAGGCAAAACTGCCTTACAGTTTGTAGCATGCTACAGACCACCCTCTCAAACTCAGGAACCCCACACAGCCTTCCTGAAGACACTGGAGAGTATGAATGTCTCTCCAAATACCATCATATTGGGAGACTTCAACTACCCAAACATAGACTGGGAACATTACTCAAGCCCCAACACCCTAGCCCAAAGGTTCCTAGAATTCATAAACTCAAATGCGATGGAACAACTAGTCACCATTCCCACAAGAGGAGACAATATACTAGACCTGATCATCACAAACATGGGGACAAAATGCTCCACACCAGAAGTATATCCCTCATTGGTAAGATCAGACCATAAATTAATCTCACTGGAAATCCACATCCTGCCCCCACCCCCTGCACAAAAGACCACAGTGAAGAACTTCTCAAAAGCCAACTTCACACTTCTTAAGACTGAAGTGGTATCCTTCAAGGTCCCTGGGCCAGTGGAAACCACAACCCACACTGCTGAATCCTTTACAAATGCCTTTTACGGGCACCTTCAAGAATGCATGGATCATGCAATCCCAAATAAAACCAAGACCCATTCCCCCAAAGGCAGGCGCCCAGTCTGGTGGACCCCAGCCATAAACAAACTTTACAACAGAAGGAGGAAGCTACTACATGACAGAGCAAAATCCCTAAAAGGGAAGGCATCTCTGATCAGTCTTAGCAAAAAACTACGATCACTCATAAAATCATCCAAGGCCAACTTTGAGAGAAAAATCGCAAAAGACACAAAAGACAATCACAAGGCCTTCTTTAGCTATGTTAGAAACCTGGGTGGAAACTCCCAGATATGCTCAGAGTTAGTCCAAAATGACACAAAATACACTGAACCCACTGACATTGCCAACATTCTGGCAGACAGGTTCAGTGCAAATTTCACCCCCCACCCCCACCAAAGGAGAAATAACTAACCCAGCAGAGTGTAGCCTCCCTAACATCTCAGATGCCCAGGTGAGAGCCGCCTCTCTAAAGCTAAAAACACAGCATCAATGGGACTGGACGGTGTCCCGGGCTGTGTGCTACATGAACTCCAAGAGGAACTAAGCCCACACATAAGGCTGCTGTTTAATCTTAGCCTTACTACAGGATACGTACCCAAAGAGTGGCGTACAGCAACAGTGGTCCCACTTCACAAAGGCGGTGCTTCTACGGACCCTGGAAATTACCGCCCCATAAGCTTGACGAGCCTGGTCTGCAAAGCTATGGAGAGGATCATTATGGAACTCATAAACAAAGACATTGGGGACCTACAGACATTGGATCCTACCCAATATGGCTTTGTCAAGAGCAGATCCTGCCTTTTGAACTTGGTCGACTTTTTTGAAACAGTCACTAAGGCCATTGATGAGGGTAAGGCAGTTCACACAGCCTACCTTGACCTTGCAAAAGCCTTTGACACAATACCCCACTCGGGCATCATAGACAAACTCACCAGCTTAAATGTAAACCCATATGTCACGAGATGGGTTGCAAACTGGGTCAAGGACAGAACCCACAGGGTCAGAGTTGCTGGAGCTATGTCAGACTCCAAGCCAGTCACAAGTGGTGTCCCACAGGGCTCAGTCCTGGGACTCCTCTTGTTCGGCATTTATTTTTCCGAGGTACAGGCAAACATAGGAGGATTGTGGCTGACAAAGTTCGCAGATGACTGCAAACTGGGCGCCATAATTGATACTCAAGCGGACACAAACATCCTTCAGAGAGGCCTCATAGAAACGGATAATTGGTGCCAGAGCCATCGCCTTAAGCTGAACGCCAAAAAATGTATAGTCATACCCTTTGGCAAAAACAAGGTACCCACAAATTACCACATAGGTGGTAATCCATTAAGTATGGAAGAGGTAATCAGGGACCTAGGGACCCAGGTTGACAGTAACCTCTCATTTGACACTTACATTGCCAAAGTGGTTAGGAAGACCTTCTATATTGCCCACCTTATCATGAAGGGTTTCACATCTAGATCAAGAGAGGTCATTGTGCCCCTGTACTCTTCTCTTATCAGGCCAATGACTGAGTACAATACCCCATTTGGGATGTATCTTACCCGACACCTGCAGCAGTTGGAAAGACCCCAAAAGTTCCTCACCAAGAGGATAAAGGGTCTTAAACATATGTCATATGCTGCCCGACTGAAAAAACTCCAGCTCTATTCAGTCGCATACCGCCTACTCAGAGGTGACCTGTGCCTGACGTACAAGGCCATGTCCAATCCGGAATTAATGGACATGCTCCATCTCAGAAAATCCAAATCCATCAGAGTCACGAGAGCAAGAGACTTAAACCTCAACACAGAAATAAATAGGACGTGCTGGAGGGACAGATTCATAACCCAGAGGCTCCCTACACTCTGGAACAGAATCCAATCCATGTTAGGCAGAGCCCCTCACTAACTCTATTCAAGAGAAATCTTGACGAGTGGATGGGAGATCGTAGGTTTACCCCGGGGGTCATCTCTGTGTCACTACTAGACAGAGGCAGAGTAAACTAAACCCTAAATGAGTGTAGTATTCTCATCCTAAGGCTTATAAATGCCCTAGGGCAGATAGCCTAGTACGAACCTATGAACCTGATTATTTTTATTATTTTATTTTATTTGACATTTGTTTACCAGGATGATCTGTTTGCATATGTACCCATTTTCAGCAGAGGGCTGGGGAGAAAAGCTCTAGGTACAGATCACATTTTATAATGCAATATGTGATGCTGTAGGGTAGTGCCAGCTGTGCCAGGGGGAGTAGGGCAGTGCATGTGTAACATATGCTAGCATAGCTAGCTGGAGTTTTGTAAAGAAAAATTCTATGTCATTTCAATATCAAACTGATTTGTACAGATGCTTATGTTAAAAATGCATTTGTAAAGTTGCTTGCATTAAAACTGTATTAACAGTGGGTCCTGCTGGACAAAAATAAATGTACATGTATGTCAGACTGTATTGTTGTAACTGATGAAATGTATATATTTTAACAGAGGATACTGGAATGGAAGGGGTTAAGCTCAGCCCAGCCAACCTTAAGAAAAATAGCCTGAAATTAAATTACTTAGATTAGGTCATAAAGATTTTATCTCACAGGTGTGAATCCAACCAGCGATTCAATGTCTTTGGAAAGCCAGGGCTGGAGTCCTGCTCTGTTGTCTTTAGTGGTGAATTAATTGTTACCCTGGGGTACCAGAGAATGGCTTGTTAGTTTTTTCAGGGAGGATGGAAGTATTGGAATTGTTTTACAATTTCCAGATGCTGTAGTAAACCTTAACTAAAGTTATATGTGTGTATTGTGACACATCAATGTCAGATCCTGGCTCATTTTATAATGAGAGGGTAATCTGGGAACAATAGCATCAGGTGATCAGATGTGATGTCATTCTGTAGCCAGCGGTGAAATTGTATTTTCATACTAGTGAGAGATGTAAGGTGTGCACTCTGTTTTGGGACCTGACAAGACAGTCACCTACTTTCATCTTGCCTTTCTTTAGTAAGTAATTAGGGGAAAACAGTAATTCTTCAGTCAGAAGCCATGGTGGTACAGTGGTAGCATTGTTGCCTCACAGCAAGAGGTTCTCCTGTTCGATTCATGGCTGGAGTGCTTTCTGTGTGGAGTCTGCATGTCCTCCCCGTGGTCGAGTGGCCTCCGAAAGACATGCGTGAATGGGCATGCCTTTGCTGAAGGTTGGGCATCGGGCTGGCAACTCAGCACCATGAGAAAATCTACTGCCAATCATTAGCGGACTGGAGTTCTGCTGTGGCGACCCCTAACTGGGAAAAGCCGAAAAGTAAATCCTCAGTCAGTTAAAAATTATAGTGAGATTAGATACAAGTTTTTTTCTGTATCTGTCTGAGTCTTTACATCTTTGCTGTTTTTTTATACTTCTGTGATTGAAACTGTGGTGTTTGTGGTAAATAGATATTCAGTATTTTCGTGTTTTTTTTTCATTATTTTTTTATTAAATATATGTAAACCTTTCATTGTGGCTGGTATTTTAGAACATATTTGACCTTTAAGAGTACTTGCATTTATTTAGTGGCACTGTGGCTCCACTTTCCTGCAAGTCTCACTGCTTTGTTAAACACTACCCTTTGTATAAATATTAATTTTACTAAGTGTAATTCTTTAAAGTTGCTGGCTTCAGGTGTTCTGGTGGCACCTTATAGTCTGGGTGGAGGTAGCAGAGCAGGTAAGCTGTGCCAGGCTTTCCCAGGTGTGTGTGTGTGTGTGTGTGTGTGTGTGTGTGTGTGTGTGTGTGTGTGTGTGTGTGTGTGTGTGTGTGTGTGTGTGTGAGTGTGTGTGTGAAAGTCAAATCTCAAAAGAATGTGTGTGATAGCTACTTTGAACAGTGGCACTGAGAGCACTGATTTCACAGGGAGGGTGGTGGAGGACTTGGCTTGGAACACCCGGCTAAGGACTCAGCTCTATAGTTGTGAGTGGAGAGTCTTATTTGGGGCCTGAAGAGAACTCACAGCCACCAGGACTGGAGTGTGCATCCTCTGTGTGCTCTTAAGGAAAATTGTGGTTGGTGCAGAGGGCTCAATCTGAAAATACTGTGTGTGTCTATTTTTCTTATAGTGTATGTTCCCCACGGGTGGCAGTGGTGAGAATTGAGGCTCCTTGATCACTGGCCCAGAGGAGCAACATCACACAATACATAGAGAATTTACATTTGTAACAGTAAATACGAAATTACATTCATAAAACTAATACAGTGTCAAATATTTACAAGATACATGTTCGGATAGACATGATCACTAAATATCATGAGAAGAGAGTTATACTGAATGCGGTAAAACAATAAGACCATGCAAGATAAAGTTTGGTTAAATATTGTTTATTTATTTTATTTATTTATTTTACATTTGTTTACCAGGATGGTCTGACTGGGACAGTGCCCATTTTCAATGGAGGCCTGGAGAGAAAAGCTCCAGCCTAAGATTAAATACAATATCATCACATCAAGTAATAGAAACTATAGACAAAAATGAGTGTTAACACATTTACAGGATAAAAATGTAAAAACAAAAATATATACATAGTATCAAATAGAACAAAGACTTTAAACACTTGAATATAGACAAATATATGGCTGAACTTATATACGTGGAGGAACATAACATTAGTTAGGAAATTAGGTAGGGAGAATCACTTAGGCAAAGTAGTGCATAGTTAGTAATACTTCCATGGTGGGAGTTGCAGCTAGAAGCTAAAAGTGTTGTTAGAAGGGATATGTTAACAGAGTTAGTACGTACAGCCAAAATGTATAAGTAATGCTAAGTTAATAATTATCCTGGTGTGTTACATGTGCAAAGCCAGGATTCAAATAAATGTGTTTTGAGAAATATTTTGAAATGATTAAGATTGCTTATGGATCTAATACTATGTGGAAGGGTATTCCAATTTTTAGCAACAAAGTTAGAGAGAGTTGCCTGCTGTATTGGATACTTTGGTTACTTGGAGTAAGTCTTTGTTAGATGATCGAAGATTGTGAATGTTAGAATAGGGTTGTAGAAGATGTTTTAGGGAAGGTAAGTTGTCAGGATTGTACATTATTTTGTGAGACATTATTAATTGGTTATAGTTCATAACATGAGGTAGTTCCAACCAAGAAAGGTTTTTAGGCATTAACAGTGATGGGTTGAATGTGTGGAATCTGTTGTAAATTTGGCAATCTTATTATAACATGATTCTAATTTCCTTAGTTCTGACTTTTTGAGGTTGGTAAGTAGTGCATCTATCATACAATACGCAGATGATTCAACCCTCATATGTGCAGCATCCACAATAACTCAACTTCTTATAGTCAGACAAAAAGTCTTCTCTGATATTCTAACACAATCAAAAAGGTTCCCAGGAAAATGACATATCGAACAAACATTCTAAACAGACGTTGCCAGAATAGCCATAGCTAGAACCCACCTTCTCTCCTCACACTTATATGCATCCCCCATGCATATAAGTGTGAGGAGAGAAGGTGGGTTCTAGCTATGGCTATTCTGGCAACGTCTGTTTAGAATGTTTTGTTTCGATACATTGTTCCCATTTTCCTGGGAACCTTTTTGATTGTGTTAGAATATCAGAGAAGACTTTTTGTCTGACTATAAGAAGTTGAGTTATTGTGGATGCTGCACATATGAGGGTTGAATCATCTGCGTATTGTATGATAGATGCATGACAGGAGGTCGTATTAAGATCATTTATGGATATGCTGAAGAGGAGGGGCCCAAGGATTGAACCTTGAGGGACTCCAAGTGTAACAGGAAGGAGTGGGGATAGATCTTGCTTCCATTTCACAGCTTGCTGGTGGCTAGATAACTCTGAAACCAGTTAACAGCATCAGGATTGATATTAAGATTATTCAGAGAGGACAGTAAGTTAGGATGGGAAACTGTATTGAATGTTTTAGACATGTCCAAAAAGACTGAGGACAATATTTTGCCATCAACTCTGAATTTATTTACAGTATTAGTGAAACTTAGAAGAGCTGTAGTAGTGCTATGATATGGTCAGAATCCATGCTGTGACAATAAGAGGGAATTATTATTTATAAGGTGTTTAAGAAGTTGAAAGTGGATATATCTTTCCAGAATTTTAGAAAGTAGTGACAGTATAGGAACAGGCCGGTAGTTTGTTGGTTCTGTTGAATTACCTCCTTTGTGTAATGGTGAAATATATGCAATTTTCCAAATAGCTGGGACATACTGTTCTGTTAAAGAGTAATTTATAAGTACTGACATAGGGAAGGCAATAACATCTGCTGCTAATTTTAGATATTCTGCAGGCAAGTTATCTGCTGCCAGTGAAGTGGGTTTCAACTTCTATAATAGTTTTGCAATAGTTTGTTTTGGGACTGTCTGAAATGAGAATGCATCTACAATATTGCTTGAATTGTTGGGTGTTGGCATTGTGGGAGACTTGCTATTCTTAGTCAGTGCTAAAACACTTTCAGTGAAGAATAAGTTAAATTGTTCGGGTTTATAGTATATGCTCGAAGTTTTAAAACTTCAGTACTCATATGATCAACATCATATGAGCAAAGTTTTAAAACATCGAACATACAATAAAAATAAACAAAAACAAAAAAAAACTACCTGAAAGCTGTAAGCAGTGGGACAAGCCCCCTGCACCACCACCCCCCACTACTTAAATATACCAACTCTGAGATCGCACTACAGTGAAGTAATGGGAAATATTTCCTATGGCGATCTCCGTTGAAACTTGCGAGCTTTCAAATGTTCGCTCATATGGTGTCGACCATATGAAACTCGAACTTTTGAAAGTTCGAGCTTCTGATATAGACCCAAATTGTTCAGCTATATTGTGTGTGTCAACAGGTAAGTTGGGGGGCGGAGTTGTAGTCTGGCCAGGATGAAGTGTGTTACTGATTGTGTTCCAGAATTTTTGTGGATTCATTCTGCATTTCCACTGTAAATTAGAATAGTAGTGTTGTTTGTGTAGTTTAATTTGGTGTGTTTGGCACTGTTTCTAAGTTGCTGGTAAATTAAACTATTTTGGAGGGATTTATTTTTAGCCCAGGTTTGTCATGCTTTGTCCCTTTGTTTTAGGAGGGTACGAGTCTCATGGGTTAACCATGGTGTGTAGTTGGCTTTGACACGAACTGTTCGGGGAGGTGCAAGTCTCTTTAGAATAGTGAGGAAGGGGTCATTAAGTGTTGCGCAGCAGCATCTAAGGGCAGTTACTTAAGAGGAGCCCAGTCTATTTGTTCAAGAATATTAAGTAAAATATGTAAGTTAAAATTTTTCTTATTACGAACTTGGCGGAAGTTGATTAGTTTAGTAGGGTAGGGTTACCGTGATTACTCAGTAAGTAGGTTCCAAAGTGGTCACTTACGCGATGTGGGAGACACCCTGCTATTTGGTAATACTGGGGTTTATTAGTTAAGAGCCAGTCTAAAATAGATTGTTTATCTGTTTTATTGTCAGTTCTACTTGAGAAATCATTTGAGTGAAACCATGGAGGTTTAGGTAGTTATGAGGATTGTCAGAGTTACATGTCATCCAGTCTGTGTTAAGGTCTCCTGCAATAATGGTTTCCTGTGATATGGCTTTTGTGACATTTTGGAGAATGATTTTGACTGTACTGGAATTGTTTCCTGGAGGGATGTAGATGGCTATTATGTATATATGTTTGTTTTGGTTTAGTTGTAATCTGGTTATGAGTAGCTCTGCATTATTAATGTTAGTAATACTTATGTTTACAGGTTGTAAGTTGAGCGTGTTCTTAAAGAGAATTATGACACCACCTCCCTTCTTTTCTATTCTATCAGCTCTTAGACTATTGTAACCAGGTGGGGTTATTTCTATGTCTGGTATATGTGGTTTCAGCCAGGTATCAGTAAGGATGGTAATGTCTGGGTTGTAAAGGAAGAGTCGCATGGAGTTTGTGTATTTTATTGAGCACACTTCTAAGATTCAGATTTAGTTGTAGTATTTCAGAACTTTTATGTGGAGTAAGTAGCTTGATTTGCATTGGGGAGTTTAATAAAATCATGTGTTTGGGGCATGGGTTTGGGTGGGTATCACCACTAAGCATAAGTTCAGCTGCTCTGTGACTGAGCACCTAAAAAGTTTGAATAGTTTTTTGTGGGTTTTAAAGGAAATATTATGGAGGATTTCATTTAGTATTCGGTGTTGTTTCAGGTCTGTGAATGTGTTTATAAACAATGGTGGGGACACGTAAAAGCTATTAGGTGCTGTTAGGGTAGGGTTATTAAATGTTGTTGCTTGATTTATATACTGATTGTCTGTATGGAAATGGTAAGTGGTGAGGTTAGCTGTAATCATGAGGAATAAAGTTAATACAAGGATATGTACAAACATGATAGTATTTATAGTCAAATAAAAGCCCAAAAACACACCAAATATCCCAACCCTGGATATAAATAGCGTAAAAGCAAGAATAAAATGCTGGGATAAGGCTCCAAAATCCAGAACAGAACGTAAAAATGATGAAAATAGACTCATCGCAATACTGCCTTTATTCACAAACACAAGCGCTTTCACATAGCTTCTTCAGGTGTATGTTAGTCAACAAAAAAGCACACCTTTTATATATAAAAAACAGGTCACATGTTCACATAACAATCATGTTAAAGGTGCAAAACAATCTTAAAAATATATACAAATAAATACATTCATGTTAAAAAGTAATAAATATAAAGTATTTAAATATACCAACTTTATAATAATATATGTATAAATATAAATATAAAAGATATATATATAAAATTCATCTTTTCAAACCTCTGGTACAGAGTATTGGCTTCATAGGTATACATTCATTGAGACCATGTCCTATATTAGATCTCAACATCACTATCCATCTTGCTTCCATTTCTTCAGTCCTAAGTCTGATATCTCCCCCTCTATCACTCTCAAAGGACTTGGATAGCACCTTAAACTGAAATTTGTGAGAGTCACCCATGCTTTTAACATGCTTGGCCAGTGCATTAACCTTGGACCCTTTCTTAATGTGATATGCATGTTCCTTTATTCTCTCTCTTAGAGTGCGGTCTGTTTTGCCCACATAAATATTTTGACAAATAATACAGTGAGCAAGATAAACAACATGAGAGCTTGCACATGTGGCATTAACTCTAATGTCATAGAACTTTCCTGTATCTGGATGCTTAAACGACAAAGATGTATCTATAAAACTACATTGTCCACATTTACCACAGGGTTTAGTACCAGGTGTCAATTTTTCACCTGCAACTTCTTTAACTCCACATAGTCTTCTCCGTAAATTCTTTTTGTTCCTAAAAGTAAACTGGGGCTTCAACCCTACTAAGGTAGAAATATTAGGTTCAGTCATTAATACCTCCCAGTGCTTATTAATAATGTCTGTATACATACTGACATCTCTCGTATAGGGAATACATACTTTTAACCTATTATCTTTCAGATATGTTTGTTTAGGAATCTTGAAAAATAAGGTTTGGCTTAACTGTCTAACAACTTTCTCATTCTTAGTCACCATATTGTGTTGATAGCCTCTCTCCTTTAACTCTTTGGTAGTAATACGCATCTGTTTCTCATATTCATGGGCTCCAACACTTAACCTAGAGGCTCTATAAAATTGATTCTGAGCAACATTATTAAAGACATATTGAGGATGCTTACTATCCCTGGATAGTAAATTATTTACTCTGCATTCCTTCCTAAACATTCTGGTAGTAATCTTACCAAGTAAGTCTCTTTCAACAAAAACATCAAGGAAATTAATTCCTATATCAGAATGATTCAAAGTAAATTTCAAAAATGCAGTGGTCTGATTCAGATAATCAATAAATTCAGCAAGTTGATCAACAGTGCCATTCCACAAAATGAAACAATCATCAACAAATCTTCTGTAAAATAGCACTAAAGAATTCTAGGGTCCATTAAATACATACTCAGTCTCCCATGTAACCATTACTGCATTGGCGTAGCTATTCGAGCATGAGCTACCCATTGCTACACCATTTTTCTGCCAGTAAATTTGTCCATTAAAAAGAAAAACATTATTGTCTAGGACAATCGCAATAAGTTTCTGTATCAAAACTATTTCATTTGCTTTCTATGTACCTACTTTAATTAATAACTCCCTTAAAAAATCTATACCTTGTTCATTAGGAATAACAGTGAATAGAGAAACTACATCAAGAGTAACAAAAATAATTTCATCATCAATGGTTCCATATTTAGTAAATTCATATAAGTCATGTAAAAAATGCTCAGTATCCCTAAGAACATGATGTAACATGTCCAAGACAGGTCTCAATTTTTTCTCAACATAAATAGAAATAGCCTCAGTACACTACCCTCTGCCTGAGACTATAGGTCTTATCGGTGGTCTTATACTATTCTTGTATAGTTTCGGTAGCCCTTGAATAATTGGTATTGTAGGTTTAGAAACCAGAAAGTAAGTAGTTAATTCATCACTTATTAAGCCTGTAAATTGCATAGACCTTATTTCATTATTTACTGTTTCAGTCATCTTGCAGACATATGCTGTATCAATTTGTACATAAAAATTGCTCTCATTCAACATTTCATGCATTAACGTTTCATAGTCATGCCTGTCTAAAAGCACTATCTGCCCTCCCTTGTCATTTAAGCATCCAGATACAGGAAAGTTCTATGACATTAGAGTTAATGCCACATGTGCAAGCTCTCATGTTGTTTATCTTGCCCACTGTATTATTTGTCAAAATTTTTATGTGGGCAAAACAGACCGCACTC
This sequence comes from Protopterus annectens, assembly GCF_019279795.1. NCBI lineage: Eukaryota > Metazoa > Chordata > Ceratodontiformes > Protopteridae > Protopterus > Protopterus annectens. The sequence continues at coordinate 614,689,511 of NC_056736.1, read as the reverse complement.
TGAGAATAAGGGAACATGCATATCACATTAAGAAAGGGTCCAAGGTTAATGCACTGGACAAGCATGTTAAAAGCATGGGTGACTCTCTCAAATTTCAGTTTAAGGTGCTATCCAAGTCCTTTGAGAGTGATAGAGGGGAGATATCAGACTTAGGACTGAAGAAATAGAAGGAAGATGGATAGTAATGTCAAGATCCAATATAGGACATGGTCTCAATGAATGTATACCTATGAAGCCAATACTCTGTACCAGAGGTTTGAAAAGATGAATTTTATATATATATCTTTTATATTTATATTTACACATATATTATTATAAAGTTGGTATATTTAAATACTTTATATTTATTACTTTTTAACATGAATGTATTTATTTGTATATATTTTTAAGATTGTTTTGCACCTTTAACATGATTGTTATGTGAACATGTGACCTGTTTTTTATATATAAAAGGTGTGCTTTTTTGTTGACTAACATACACCTGAAGAAGTTACGTGAAAGCGCTTGTGTTTGTGAATAAAGGCAGTATTGCGAAGAGTCTATTTTCATCATTTTTACGTTCTGTTCTGGATTTTGGAGCCTTATCCCAGCATTTTTCTCTTGCTTTTATGATAGTATTTATGTTTGATAAATTATTTGAAAAATGATCAGTATTGAGAGAAGATAAAGTCTTGTTTGTTAAGGTATTGGTATATTACAATGTCACATATTTAAGGTTAGGAGTTATGTATGAAATGTTTGGGGTGTTTACCGGACATGTTTCAATTGGGTAGTCACTTTTATGTGCGTGCGCAAATGTGTTATAGATAGCTAGTAATTTGTAATGGGAAGGGTTAGTTGTGATTAGCATAGCAGACTGGGTGATTTCAACTCTGGTGGGTGTGGTTTGGTTATGTTTAAATTACGGGTATCGGGGGGTGGGATATGGGGGCAGGGAGGGGAGCAGAGTGAGCCTGAGCATACTGGGATGAGACAAGATCCAAGCAAAGGCAAGTTTGTGTGTGTAAGAAAAACAATCAGAATTGACCAAGAACTGCTGTGAGACTGTAAGTCATTTCTTAACCATTTATCAGGCGGAAAATATATATTAGAGACAGAGGGGGAGGTGTGATATAGAGTTTTCATCATGTACAGAACACCAGGGTGACTTTTTTATGTGGATATATTACACTTTAATGAGAGTTATGGGAAATATGAAAAAAATAAAGTGAGTATAGAGATACTAAGAGAAATTTAATAGGAATGTTTTCATGGATAAGGGATCAAAAGTAGATTGTTATCCTGGTATAGAGCAGGAGCAGAGCCATTCAGTGTTTTTAAGTTCATAGGTGAGTACTAGGCTAATAGCCCTGGAGCCAACACAAGCCTAGCCCAAGAATATTCCCAGTCGTCTTGTTGCCGGATGTTAGTTCCTTGTGGCCCTATCAAGCAAGGCTGTTGAAGTGATCCCCAGGGTGAATTTCCTGTTACCCATCCACTCATCAAGATTTTTCTTGAAGACAGCTAAAGAAGTGCTCTGCTTGACATGAATGGGGAGTTTATTCCAGCGTATGGGAAGTCTCTGGGTTAGGAACCTGTCCCCTCCAACAGGTTCTGTTTGTTGTGGTGATGAGGTTGAGGTCTTTGGAGCATGTGGTGCGAAGAGATTAAGGCATTTTCAAATTAAGCATGTCTAGCAACATTGGGTCAGACATGGCTTTGTATGTCAAGCAGAGGTCACCTCTAAGTATGCGATATGAGATGGAGTATAGCTGGAGTTTTTTGAGTCTGTCTGTATAGGGCATATGTTTGAGTCCTATGATCCTCTTTGTGAGGAATTTTTGTGGCCACTCCAATTGTTGTAAGTGTCTAGTGAGGTGCATGCCAAATATGGCATTGTACTCAATAATGGGTCTAATGAGGGATGAGCAGAGAGAGATTATGACTTCTTTCTTCCTGCATGAGAAACCTTTTGTAATGAGGTGTTCCACATAGAAGGACTTTCTAACTACTGTGGCAACATGGTTGTCAAAGGAGAGGTTGCTATCTACCTGTGTCCCTAGATCTCTTATCACACATTGGAAGTTGAGAGGGCTACCATCAATGTGGCAGTTCATGAACACCATGTTTTTCCTGAAGGGGATGACAATGCCCTTTTTAGCACTGAGCTTAAGACCATAGTTCTGGCACCAATCATTGGTGTCTGTGAGGCCTTTTTGTAGGATGTCTATATCAGCTTGAGAATCAGTAATAGCTCCCATTTTGCAGTCATCCACGAATTTGTTTAACCAGAGTCCCCTGGTGTTGGCCTGAACTTCAGAGAAGTAGATACCAAACAGGAGAGGACCCAGGATTGATCCCTGTGGGATTCCATTTGTAAATGCCAGGAAGTCGGATTTGGAGTCTGCTACTTTCACCATATGGGTTCTGTCCATGAGCCACTTGGCAATCCATCTTGTATCGTAGGGGTTAATGCCTAGGTTAGTGAGTCTGTCAATGATCCCTGAGTGGGGGATGGGTCAAAGTGGTCTTTTAGATATTGTTTATAGGACTGGTGAGAGGTAGCTGTTCTAATGGTAGTAGGGAGGGAATTCCAGGCTTTAGCTGATTTGTTTGTTCTGTAGATAGTAAGTTGTTTTTGGTCATTTGACTGCAGAAGATGACTGGAGGAGTATTTTTGTAGGGTTGCATTTAGAGCAGAGCACATGTCAGGATAGATAGAGATCTTATATGCACTGAGTAATTGAGCATATTTTAGGGAGTTGGGTAGATGTTCGAGTGTTTCACTGTTGCAGTCATTACATTTGGGTAATCTGCTGGCAGGTTGCCCTCAGTCATCCTGATTAACAAAGTCTTGGGTCCTGCATTCCATGACATCAGGTCGTCAGGGGTATAAAACATGCAGTCGATGCCATTACATCAGTCTTTCTTGCCACGCAGTGCCCAAAGCAGAAGCAGTTCACAAGTGCTGGTCGACCGACTCCTGAAATTTTGATTTTTGAGTTTCAGAACCAAAGTCTTCAACTAAAAGCTAAGTACCCTGTTGGGGAAACTTTTTCTTGCTCCTTACCAATGTCAGTAAAAGTTAATAATTGTATTATTTGTGTGAAGCAAATATCACATAAGGATTTTTATTTCTACTGTATTCCTTGCCTAGGCCCTGACCACAATGTACCTTGCTGTTGGTTTTGTGCTTTATTTAATCAGCGCTCTATCCATCGTCAGTACATTTTTGCTTCTAAATATTTCGGTTCTCGGTTTAATTATCCAGAAATGATGTTGGTTAGCCATCCGACTACCGGAATATGGAAAAAACGCAAAGAAAAAGACAGAGACAGGCCTTTGAGGTCCAAAACTGCTGACGATGCTTTTTCTAAGCCAGTCGCCAGTTTGCCGGTACTCAGTGAGGCGCTTTCGCAGCCCCCGATACCCGCTACTTCTGATTCGCAGGCCTCTACTAAGACTCATTCATAGTCTGGTATGCTGCGAGGTGCTTCACCTATGGAACCCACGGATGTCTCTACCTTGGATGGGTCCAGAGACGCTGTGCAGGCACCGGCTTCTGAGGGTGTATTCAGGCCTACAGACTTGCATATTAAACCGACTCCATCTTCAATACTAAGGCCTAAATCTCGATCTATGTCTAAAAAACCAATGCCCAGGCCACATGTTCAGGCCCCTATGCTAAAAAACAAATGATCAAAATGGCTGAAGATTTAATTACTCTAATCAGGGGTAGTCAACCGCCCCCCGTCCCCCTTCTAAGAGGCTTAGGGCTGAACTTGACTATGAATCTTCTGAACAGGACTCTGTTTCTTCTGACTCTTCTAATGAACTGGATTGGTCCATACCTACTTATGAGGACTCTGATGCAGAGGATTCCATTCCTTCTGCTTCTCCACCTGAGGATTTTTCTTTTGGGGAAACTTTGCATACCTTAAGGGAGCATTTCCACTGAGAAAGTCGGGATTTTTCTGAATCCAATAAGAGGCTTAAGGATTTCCTTCTTCTTCCTCAGCATAGGCCTTTGCCTATACCTCCTGGACTAGACATTGTTGATGATGTGTTTTCGGAATCCAGTATGGCCCCTGATTCCTTGCCTCCGGCCCCTAGTAAACCAGACAGATACTACAGGGTTCCTGAGTCCCACAAATTCCTTTTCAAAATTCCTGTTGTGGACCCTGAAACCATTTCTCAGGGGGCCAAGGGCATTAAGGCTTCTACTGCTAAAGATCCTACCCCTTCTGATAGAGACTCCAGGGTGCTGGATAGATGGGGTAAAAAGGTTTATACTTCTGCAACCTTGGCAATCAGGGCTTTAAACTGTCAATTCCATATGCTAAAATATCAATAGCATACCACTGGACTGCTTAAACAGAAAATTATGTTGATTTCTGACTGTGTGGAAAATAAAGATTTACAGGATTTATTGCATTCAGCTGAACAAGTTGGAAAACATACTTTGCAATGTGGTTTTGATTCTTAAGAGGCCTCTTGCAGGACTGCTGTTACTGGGTCTGTGCTTAGAAGGCATGCTTGACTTAAGGAGCAATCTCTGCCTGATCATGTTAAAGCAAGATTGTTGAGTGCTCCTTTGCAGCAGGACCGTCTGTTTGGCAATAAGGCTGAAGAAGTACTAAAAAAAGATGGAAGATAAAGCTAAATCTATGCAAACTGTGAAAGATTTCTTACAAGTACAACCTCCAAGATTTAGTAGGCACTGGCCTACTAAGAACTGGTCCTTTCCAGCTCCTTCCAGAGCCTCTCAAGCCAAACCTAGACAGTCCAAAAGCACCAGGTTTCAGTCCCAAGGGACTTTCAGAACTAAGCAATGGGGTGCTTCCACTTCCAAATCTGGAAATAAGACTCCACCCTATGGTAAACAGTCTCAATGACTTTCCTTTAAAATTACCAAGCACTTACCTCTTAGCCACCCCTTTGGGGGGAAAACTGGCTCTTCATGCAAAAGACTGGCAACTTATAACCCAGGACAAATGGGTTTTAAATATAGTGTTGCAGGGATACAGATTTCATTTCCACACATTGCCAACTCCAAGCGGGTGGTCAGACCTGCCCCCAAATCAGTGGGCAGAGGCTCAGAGACAAGTACTTTCCCTACTAAACATGGAAGCAATTCAACTAGTACCAGAAGAGGAAAAGGGGCAAGGTTTCTATTCCAGACTTTTCCTGGTACCCAGAAAAGACAAATCATGGCATCCAGTTCTAGACCTGTCTACTCTAAACACCTTTCTGGACATTCCAAAATTCAAGATGCTGACTCTTCACCAGTTACTTCCTATGTTAGGCAAGGATGCTTGGTTGGCAACTCTAGATTTAAAAGAGGCTTATCTGCATATCCCAGTCAGGGAATCTTGCAGAAGATACCTATGCTTCAAAGCAGGCTACTTGCATTATCAGTTCTCTGCACTGCCCTTTGGCTTGTCTACTGTGCCCAGGGTATTCACAAAGTGCCTGGCTGCAGTAATTGCATTTTGCAGGCAAAGAAATATTCAAATATATCCATACCTGGATGATTGTCTAATTCAGGCAGAAAACCAAGCCATTCTTCTAAAACATCTGGTGTTTGTAAAACAGGTTCTAACTTGTCTAGGGTACACCATAAACGAAAATAAATCACAACTGGTACCCTCTCAAAAAATTACATTCCTGGGTGCAAGCTTGAATACAACTGCCCATATGGCTTTCCTTATGCCAGAAAAGCAAATTCATTTGGTGACTTACTTCAAACAGGTGGCCACAAAAACCCTGCTAACTGCAAGACAAATACTGCAAGCCTTGGGATTCATTCTTGCATTCTTCTAATTACATATGCAGGACTGCATATAAGGAAACTTCAGTGGTACTTAAAAAGTTTATGGAGTCAACATTGTCACAGCCTGGAAACAATGATTCCTATCATACTTTGCCTGCACCTAGAGTTCCTATAGTGGGCAGAGGCCTGCCACCAAAACAAGGGACTGCCATTCACACCACCCCCTGCCGCCCAAACCCAAACTACAGACATTTCAGACTATGCATGGGGGGCTCATCTGGCAGGAAAGTGCATTCAGGGCAAATGGAGCCCAAATCAAATGCACCTTCATATCAATCAAAAAAGAAATGCTAGCTGTACAGAATGCTCTGACAGCCTTCAAGGACTAACTTCATCCAGGACAACTAATGGTAAAGACGGACAACATCACGATTATGTGGTACATAAACAAGCGGGGGGGGTACACATTCCTACCCTCTCTGCAGACTAGCCATGGCATTGTGGAACACGGCCTTGAGCTACCAAGTACAACTACAAGCTCAATTCCTGCCAGGAAAGCAAAATGTTCTGGCAGACGAACTAAGCAGAAATCTCATGGACCCACACGAATGGAAATTGGAACCACGGATTTTCAACATGTTGACATGCAAATGGGGGAGCCCAGACATAGATCTTTTTGCCTCACCCCAGAACTACCAGTTGGACATATTTTGCACAAGAACTCCTCACAAAAAAGCCTGGAAAGTGGATGCTCTGTCCTTCAGCTGGAAAAACCTATCCGTCTATGCCTTTCCCCCTCTGTCTCTGCTCTCCAAAGTTCTACTAAAAGTCAAACAGGACAAAACAAAAATGATTTTGATTGCTCCAGACTGGCCTCGCCAACACTGGCACCCACTCCTGCGCAGTGTGTCACAAATTTCTCCATGGCACCTGCCTCAGACACCTTCCTTACTGTCTCAGCAGGAGAACCAAATTCTGCACCCTCAGCTCCAAACATTGAATCTTGCAGCTTGGCTAATCATTTAAATTCACCCTTAGCATCCCTCAGCAAACCTGTGATGGATGTCATTTTGGAGGCGAGAAGACCTAGTACTAGAAAATCGTATGCTGACAAATGGAAAAGATTCTGTGCCTGGAATCAATCTCAAGGTATGAGCACAGCAGCACCCAATTTACCTCAGATTTTGCAATACTTAACTGAGATGCTTCACAAGGGCCTGTCTTTTTCTTCCATAAAAATCCATGCCTCAGCCATTTCTGCTCATTACAACACAGAACCCCCCTCTTCTCTCATCCTCTGCTACAGCAGTATCTCAGAGGGGCCAAAAACTTGAGGCCACCCAGGAGAGCTCCAACCCCTGCCTGGGACCTTAAGTTTGTGTTGGTGAAACTCACTCTACCTCCTTTCAAGCCAGATGCTACTGCAGACTTAAAATTTCTTTCCTGGAAAACAGCCTTCCTTTTAGCAATCACTTCAGCTAGAAGGATATCTGAATTACAGGCCCTTATGGTAGTGGAGCCTTTCATCATCTTTCATGCGAACAGGGTGTCACTCAGGACCAATCCATCCTTCATGCCCAAGGTGGTATCCAGTGTAGCTCTTAATCTGTCCATTCATTTGCCAACTTTCTTTCCCAATCCACAGAACAAGGGGGAGTGGATTCTGCATTCATTGGATGTACACAGACAACTTAGATTCTATTTGGACAGGACTAAATCTCAAAGAAAATCTGAACAATTGCTGGTAGCATTTTCTGCAGGGGCAGAGGGGAAGGCTATTTCAAAACAAACCATTTCTAAATGGATAAGCCATTGTATTAATTTCTGCTATAAGCACCATGGAAAACCTATCCCCCAGGGGATTAGATCTCATTCCACCAGGGTTGCATCTACTTCTACAGCCTTTCTCAGAGGTGTTCCTACCAGGGATATTCTAGAAGCTGCTACTAGGAGTTCAGTTCATACTTTCACCAAGCATTATCACCCACCAATTTTCTCTAAATCCAGAGCTGGCTTTGCCACTGCTGTTTTGCAGGGCCTTATAGCTGGTCCTAATGCTGTATAAACCCATCCACCCAACCATAGCTTTGGGAATCTGCCCAAATGTAATGCCTGCAACAGTGAAACACAAAGAACATAGTACAGTTGTGTACACTTACCATAAATGTAGATGTTCGAGTGTATTCACTGATGCAGTCCTGGTTACCCTCCCTCCAGCCCCCTGTTTTTCTCTTACTATACCTCTACTTTCTTTTACTATGCTTAAAAGCCTTTTTGGTGTATTTGCTTTTGTTTGGAGGTATATTTTTATGTTTTAATTATTTATATATATATTTTGCTCTCCATTTGGGGGGCACTTGACATCTCGGGCAAGAAAAACTGATGTAATGGCATCGGCTGCAAGTTTTATACCCCTGACGACCTGACATCATGGAAGAAGGGACAGCAACCGATGCAGGACCCAAGACTTTGGTAATCAGGCCGACTGAGGGCAACCTGCCAGCAGATTACCCAAATGTAATGACTGCAACAGTGAATACACTCGAACATCTACATTTACGGTAAGTGTACACAACTGTACTTTTTAGCCAGTTAAGGGGATTTAGTGCGGTACAATGATGGGTCCAGTATTGAGCACTAGTAGCAAATTTGGCAATTTTATTATAACATTGTTCCAGTTTCTGAAAATTTGATATTTGGAGATTTGTGAGAACGGGGGCACCTTAGAGGAAAGGAAGAAGGAGGTAAGTTTTTGCTAGTTTGATTTTAAAGTGGGGTGAATAAGTTTCTAGCTCTGTAGAGGAGACCTATTTGCAGAGCTTGAGGACATATGATTCTTGCACAGATCTGTTCATGAGAATGGAAATGGTTAAGTTATGCTCATAGCTGCTACTTCTAGAAACTCAATAGGTAAATTATCTGCAGACGTAGAACATGCTTTTAGCTAATTTAGCAGATATTTGATAGTGGTTGTAAGCACTGCCTGAAGGTTGGCTGTAGAAGTAGCCTGGGATTATTTAGTTGAATAAAAGCCCTTTGTAATAGATGCTATGCAGTCTATAAAGCAGTTATTAAATTGTGATGCAAGATCCAGTACAGTTCTATTTGGAAATGGATCGGGATTATATTTTTGCCCAGATTGTAGCATTTTGTTGATTGTTGACCAGAATTCTTTGAGATCTCATTTACTACATCTCTGGAAATTGTTATAATACATTTTTTTTTATCTGAGGTTATTTGTATTTTTTTTTTTTGCCTGGTTGCTTAGTATTTTATATTGTTGGGGGTTTTGAGAGGTTTTGTTTTCTTGCCATTTTCTCAAAGCTTTGTCTCTGTTCTGCAACATTTTTCTAGTAGTCTTAGTTAACCAGAGTGCATCATTTACTTTTATACTCTTGTATCTTGGGGTGCTATTTTAAGAATGTTTAGGAATATTGAGTTAAATGTCATTATCGCTTCATCTAGGGGATGGATTTTACTATATTCTAGATGAATGATGAAAACATTGCACTGAATGTAAATAAACAAAAAATATAGCCTCAGGTTTCTATTACACTGAATGTGTCTGTGTTAAATTTGGTTAGGTTACATATTTTTTTACCGTTTGTTGTTTAGGGATATTTTTGTATAATGTTTAGTATAGGCTGGGGAGTGGTCACTGAATTAGGTAAGGTACCTGATTCATGAAATTTATTAGGGTCAGATACAAGACTCCAGTCCTGTATAGAACTTGAATTTTTAGTGAAATAGGTTGAATTCTGTATGAGTGGTTTAAACTCAAATAAGTTAATAGTAGATTTGTGGGTAGTAGATGTAGGTTCAAGCCAGTTTATATTTACATCTTGTAGTTTTTTTATTTCATAATGGATATTACTTGAGGGCCAGTACAGTGATTTCTTCTAATAGATTGCTAGATGTTATAGATACTATGCCCTTACTTATAAGATGAGCAACAAAAAAGGATTTCCTTACCTCCTTAGTCACGTGTTGGTCAAAAGTCAGGTCACTGCCTACATACCTACCGAAATACAATCCAATAAAAACAAAAACCAGAGACGTCTTCCCAAACTCGACCAAAGAATTTTATTGAGCGCTTTCGTCAGCATAAATCAGCTGACTTCTTCAGAATAATAAAAGTTCAAATAAACCACTTTTGAATATCATTCAGAGAACATCACATGACACATCAGCTGGTAAAGCACACTTAAATTTTGGAAAATCAGTTAAGATGACATTTACAAAACATTTATGCAGTAAAGAGTTAATCACCAAGCATAGAAACTTTTCAAAAACAAAAACCAACACCATACACGTATTTTCTTAAAATGCATAAAAACATGTAAATATATACCTTTGCATTAAAAAATGCTTATTAAAAAATAAAATTAAATTAAACAGTGTAAGAATGCAGCTTCAGTAAGCTGCTCAAGTGAAGACTATCATTAAGATCCAGATATGTAAGGGCATCTAAACTCACTTGCCAACATAACTCTTTAAATTCCAGATAATCCTCACATGGACCACCCCAAGGATCATGAGGGACCTTTTCTATCACCAAAAACCTAAACTCATGATCAGGATATCTTTCTACATGTTTAAATAAGGCATTGTTAGAATTATGGTTTTTGAGGTCTCTTACGTGTTCATAAATTCTTTCTTTTAGTCTCCTCTTAGTTTTACCAATATAGAAACCTTTGTATTTTGTGGACAAGGTAGCATAAACAACGCCTTTGGTATTACAAGAGAATTTCCTTTGCGATCTGATGGTAGTATGAATAATTTTAATCTTGCCTGTCCTAAAAATAAAATTACATTGAGCACAAAACCAACATTTCTTAGTCCCTAAAACACCATGTTGGGGTACAATTTGTATCTCTCTTTCCAACATATCTTTGTCACCCCCCTTCTAAAAATTAATTGGGTTTCTAACCCCACCGTCTCCAAAAGTCCTTCTTGACCATGAAAAATCCTCCAGTTCTTTTTTAAGATTTTATAAATGTCTTGATGTTCTACTGAAAATCTAGTGATGAAAGAACAAACATAATTCTTACCATTAGTAGTTTGTAAAACAGGATCTGGATCTAAATAAAAATTTGGATCATCATTTTTCTTGCTAATAGGGGCTTTAAACTACCACCTTCTCTCTTGTTGCAAACTTCATTGTATACTTGATCAACTAACTCTAAAGGATATCCCCTAGAGATGAACATGTCTTTTATCAAATTACATTGTACATGAAAATCTTCATCTCTACTAACCATCCATGAAATTTTCACATATTGGCCTTTTACTAAGCCCTTTTTAACATGTCCAGAATGGTTTCTTTGGTAAATCATGAGTTTAGGTTTTTGGTGATAGAAGAGGTCCCTCATGATCCTCGGGGTGGTCCATGGGAGGATTATCTGGAATTGAAAGAGTTATGTTGGCAAGTGAGATCAGATGCCCTTACATATCCGGGTCTTAATGATAGTCTTAGCTTGAGCAGCTTACTGAAGCTGCATTCTTATGCTGATTTATGCTGACGAAAGCGTTCAATTAAATTCTTTGGTCGAGTTTGGGAAGATGTCTCTGGTTTTGGTTTTTATTGGATTGTATTTGTGCTTGGTTCCTGGTTTTACAGTGATACCTACCCAAATCCCTGATTACTGGTTCTACTCTTACAGCTCTGTTGTCAATGAGTTAATTTCCTGGGCTGACTGACTTCCCAAAGGGTACTATCATGGATTTCCTGGCATCTAGTTTTAAGCTGTGGCTTTGGCACCAGTCATTTCTCTGTATTAGTCCTTCCTGTAGTATGTTAGTGTCCTGGGAGAATTCTATGACTGCTCCTAGCTTGTAACCATCTGCAAACTTGGTCAGCCAGAGGACTTTGACATTGGCCTTGACTTCCAAGAAATAGATGCCAAAAAGCCGAGAGCCCTGAGGGACTACACTTTCTGGAGGTAGTTTCCCCTATCCTAATTCCCTAGGTCCTACCTGAGAGACTCCTTTAATGACAGCCTCATTCTAGAGGTAGTCTCCCCTACCTAACTTCCTAGGTCCTACCCGAGAGCCAGCTGGCTATCCATTGAGTAAAATAAAGTCTTATTCCTGTATCAATGATTTTGTTTACAATGCCTGCATAGAGTATTGTGTAAAATGCATTAGCCAAGTCACGGTAGGCAGTAAGCACCATTTTGTCATTATCCATTGTCTTTGTGACCTTATCAAAGAAGTCCACCAGTTTGGGTAGGCATAATCTGCCCTTAACAAAACAAAGCTAAGCTGGATCACAACTTTGTAGATGAGACTAGGCAGACTTATGGGTCTATAGTTCCCACGGCCTGTTGATGGCCCACCCATATGCAGAGCGATGACCATTACAGTTCTCCATTCATGTGGCACAAAACCTGTCTAGAGGCACTGATTAAAAGTGACTTCAGTGTCCCAATAGATCATGCTTCAGGCTGCTTAGGCGACATCTTGCAAAATTATTGGAATCCATCAATGCAGTGATTTAGGCCTTAGAGACCATGTATAGGACCTGCTCCCTAGTTATAGCTGGGGAAGGGTGTTTGATGATATTTCCTGGGGGGTGGTCAGAAGGAGAGGGTATAGGAGCAGAATATGTGAGCTAGCAGATTTTCTATATCTTCCGGCTCTGTGTAGGTGACTCCTTTTACAATCAGTTCTGCATACTGCTGTGTGCTGCCTTTCAGATTTCTGGTCAAGCAGAAGATGTCCTTGTAGTTGTCCTTTGCCTGAGAGACTTCCTTTAACTCATATTTGGCTTTAGTAGACTTAATTTGCCCTCTTAGTTGATTGTTTAGATTGATGAGGGTGTTTTATCATACTAGGCATAGCACTTCCTAATCTCAGGTATGACTTTTTTTCTTTTGTTGTATAACCTGCTTATGTTTGGATTCCACCAGGGTGGTTTGTTCTTTGAGTTAATTCTGGGCTTATTTCTGGCAGGCACTGCTGTCTCCATGCAAGTATTGACATGATTGTACATGGTTTCTGTGAATAAATCGGCATAGACAGCTGTGTTTGTAATGTTTAGGAGACTTGAAATTTTGACAGGTTATCACTTAGTAGCAGGAAATATGCCTTAAGATAGTTCCTAAGTGTTACAAGGTAAGCTGGGGTCACAGAATTGTTTTTTATTTTGAAGGAAACAATTTTGTCACTTACCAGAGAAGACACCACAAGGGGCAGGGGTTGTACAGCATTCATCCATGTTTGTAAATACCAGGTCATGTATGTTTGCTCCGCTAGTGGGCATATGCACTATCTGATCTAAGGTGTTTGTGTTTACAAAGTCCAGGAATCATTTGGGGCTGTGTGAGTATCTCAGTTTAAAGTGGAGTAGTTGAAGTCCCCCATGAGTGTGGTATCTGGTTGAATGGTGAGGGCCTCCAGTAAGTCCAAGTATGAGTTATATGTATTTGTGTATTATAGAAGGTGACCTGTTGCTTGCAAGGATATGATATGTGACTTTGCTGGTGGAAATTTGGACATGGAGAAGCTCAAGCACATCATCCTGTTTGACTAGTCTTGAGGTGAATTTGTTGTTAATATAGATTGAAACACCTCCACCTTTGGTGTCTGCCAGTGCAGTAAGTGGCCTGCATGTGTGAAAGGCATTGTAAGCCCTACACTAATGGGGTGCTCTCTGCAGCTTTAAACTATGTCTCAGTAACTGCACAGATGTCCACATTCTCCAGGGTGAGGAGAGCATGGAAGGAGCAGAGTTTCTTGGTTAGGCTCCTAACATTGAGCAGTAATACCTTTAGATTCTGTTGGGTTGTTTTTTTATGTCAGAAGGTTTGTTACTTTGACATTGCCTAAAAAGACACTAGGGGAAAAAACAATGTTTTAGCCAATATTCAAAAGCTTGGAGAGTACAGATGTAAACCATCATTGGCAAAAGAACGGGGTCTGTTGACCATATCCTCCCATGCTGACAATTATAATACCCCCTTGAAATGACACCAGAAACTTAGCCATTTATTGAAGTCAGTCATCTTTTGTTCATATTGTGGCATCATCTTTGGTGTTACACTCATATGGACTATGACTGAGTCATATTGGTACTTGTAGTCTAATGACTAGTGTGCATGGGTGGTTTGCCAGATCATGGCCCCTAACAGACAAATGGGCATGATTTTTTTATTCAGCCTGTTGAACAGAATATTAGTATACTTCACAATGGAGTCTCCTGTGATTAAAATATTGAGTAGTATGTTTTCTTGCCCTATGGGCTTTGTAAAGAGTGTAGCTATATGTGTTGTGATGGGTATTCTTTTGGTGGAGTGGTTTTGTCATTACTGAGGATTCTTATAGTAGGACAAATATCTAGGAGGCCTTTGGGGTTCAGAAAGGTTGCTTTTAATTGCCTCAGCATATGTTAGCCTATGTATTGGGTCAGTACTATGTGTGGTCAGTGTAATGCTCATGTTACCAACAGCCTGATTGTTGTTTTTGTGTGAGTGTCTTGCCTCCAGTGATATTGTATACTTACATCTCTTACATACTGTATCCATTTCTCTAATGGATTACTTGGTTACCAGTGAACATGAGACAATTCCTACATTGACTCAGGATGCCCATATCTATCAAGCTGTTAGCAGAAGAACTGAGAAAGTGCCCAACCACGGTGTCAGGTCTTTATAGATGAACTAATAACAGGATGGTACAGCAGGCGAACTTGGGTGCTGTGAGGGTATAAACTATAAGTACGCTAAATAACACTGAATTCAGATGGCAGTGTTCCTCAGGATGCAAACAGGTTGCTCTTTGCACAACTGAGTACTGGGTAAATTTACAGGGGAAGCTTTATGTGGAAAATTAAGTGTCTAAGTCCCTGCATCTATACAAGGCACTGCTAAACACCACTGCACAGTGAGCAGCAGAATTTAAAACAAAACCAACTAAAAGGCCCTCTGTCCAATGAAACCATCAAATTTTAATCTGCCTGTATGTTTCTCAACTCAGACAGACCATGCTCTTTTTCTACTGCCCCCTAGAATTCCAGTCCCAGTTTTCAACTGTGAAACATTCTTTAGGTAGCTAAAAGTGAAAAGGTACTAGAAACCAATTAAACAATTAGCTGCAACAAGTAATTCTCACTTTAATCTCCCTGTGTATTTCCCAACTCAGACAAACCAGGCTACCTTTCTACTGCCACCAGAATTGCATTCCCAGTCTTCTTAATGTAAAAACACATTTTAGTTATCCAAAAGATAAAAAGTACCAAAAAATAAATAAATAAATCAAACAACTAACTACAATAAGTAATTCTCATTTCAAGCCTCCCTGTGTGTTTCCCATTTCAGATAGACCAGACTACCTTTCTACTGCAACTAGAATTGCAGTCCCAGTTTTCTTAATGTAAAAAACATACTGTAGTTAGCCAAAACGAAAAGGTTCATAGGTTCATAGGTAGGTACTAGGCTATCGGCCCCAGGGTCCATACAAGCCTAGCCAAAAAATGTACCCTGGCTTTCTCCACCCAAGAAAATTATTTTCCTGTGCCCCTGTCGAGCAGAGCCACAGAAGTGATCCCCGGGGTGAATTTCCTGTTTCCCATCCAATCATCAAGATTTTTCTTGAAGAGTGCTAATGAGGAGCTCTGTTTGACATAGATAGGTAGTCTGTTCCAGAGTATGGGAAGTCGCTGGGACAGGAATCTATCCCTCCAGCATGTTCTGTTTATTGTGGTGACAAGGTTAAGGTCCCTAGAGCTTGTAGCTCAGAGGGATTGGGATTTCTTTAAGTGGAGCATGTCCAACAGCTCTGGGTTTGACATAGCTTTGTATGTTAGGCAGAGATCGCCCCTGAGTAGGCGATATGCGATGGAGTAAAGCTGTAGTTTTTTGAGATGGTCTGCATAGAGCATCTGTTTGAGGCCAGTAATCCTCTTTGTGAGGTATTTCTGTGGTCTTTCCAGTTGTTGTAGATGTCTTGTGAGGTACATACCAAAAGGGGCATTGTACTCTATAATGGGTCTAATGAGTGCTGAGTAGAGGGGAACAATGACCTCTTTTTTTCTGGATGAGAATCCTTTTGTTATGAGATGAGCCACGTAGAAGGATTTCTTGACCACTGTGGCGATGTGATTATGAAAGGAGAGACTACTCTCCACCTGTGTCCCAAGGTCTCTTATCACATTTTTGGCATTAAGTAGACTACCAGCTATGTGGTAGTTCATGGGTACAGAGTTTTTACCAAAGGGGATGACAACACACTTTTTGGCATTAAGCTTCAGGCCATGGCTTTGACACCAGGTATCTGTCTCAGTGAGGCCCTTTTGTAGTTTGTCCACATCGTTAGGAGTTTCAATTTTGGCTCCTAGTTTGCAGTCATCTGCAAACTTTGTTAGCCAAAGACCTTCTGTGTTGGCCTGCACTTCAGAGAAGTAGATACCAAACAGGAGAGGACCCAGGACTGAACCCTGTGGTACTCCACTTGTCACTGTTCTGATGTCGGATTTGGAATCCGCTACTTTCACAGTGTGGGTTCTGTCCGTGAGCCAGTTGGCAATCCATCTTGTGACATAGGGATTTATACCTAGTTTAGTGAGCTTATCTATAATTCCAGAGTGGGGGATGGTGTCGAAAGCCTTGGCGAGATCTAGATAAGCTGTATGAACCATTTTACCCTCATCTATGGCTTTGGTGATAACAGAAAGAAATCTAACAACTAGCTACAAGTAATTACAAGGTGATTGAAAGGCAGGTGAGCCAGCAAAGCACACTAAGAGTCTAAGGGGAGGGCCTTCCCAGTTTCATCTGTCAGTGCCCAGTTAGATGAGCAGAGGAATTAAGATTGGGAGGGGCTTCGAGGGCAGGTATACAGAATATGAGACTGGGAGGAGCTTTCAAGACCAGATATTCAGTAGGGGTGGCAATTCAAAAGCCTCCAAGTTTACAAGCTCAACATGGAAAAATTGAGTGAGTGGGAAACAGCAAGGCTGATTTAAATGATAAGATAAATCAGTAATTTAAATGTACCACAAGTTCTAGAAACAAATCACACCACAACTAGCCCAAGCTTGCTGATTGTTTTAAGTTTGAAAACTGACTGAAACACAGTAATTTTATGAACAATGCTGATTAATCCACTTAAGAGCTCAGAAAAGTAACAATGGAAACTGTAAAACCCAAATTAAGAAATGTTCCTTCATATTCAGAGGAGAAAGAGTAAACATGCAGAAAAATGACCCTACTCAAAACTGATTTACATATCTAAGCACTGTGACAACTGGAAAAAACAGTGCAAATTATGACAAGCCTCTGGCTTTACAATGTCTGGCCAGGCATTTTTCTCCCATCCTATTCTTATGCTACATATGTTGATAAAAGTACATTGATTACAACTCTGGCAGGGAACATACTTGAAAAATAGGGTCTAGCTCTGTTATTTCTCATATTAGATACCTAATAGCGGTAATCAGTCTGTGGGGTTCAACCTAGAAAGCCCATGATTTTGTCCTTTTTGATCGTTGTGAATATTATATTAGGATGATACAGTCAGTTCCCTTTGACAGGTTAAGAAACTAGGATTCACTCTTTCTCCCCACATTTTTTGTCAGTGGTGGTCCTACTTGTTCCATCTGTCACTTTTCTTTTCTGTTGTCTCCCCTGCTCTGGACGCCCTCCCTCTGAAGGGGGGGAATACTGGGAAAATCCTTCCATTTGTCAGTAGAAATGGTTTTTCCTCTTAACTACTGATCATTTATTGATCGTATTAGGGAGTTCACTAACCTTTCCCAAGTTTCTGCCATTTCAGTAATAATTCAGGGTGGGTATACCTGTGGGCATTTTCAGCACACGCAGCCACCTAGGTAATTATAATTGGTTGGACAGGCTTCAGGCTGCTAAAATGGTAGTTCAAACCAGTAAGAACACTCACGAAAGAGCAGCGTTCGAAAAAGTAAAAGAAAAAAAAAAAAAAACCAAGCGGGGCTGCAGCTTTGCTAAAAACACCAATAATTAGATACCTCAATAGCGGTATCATTTTATATGCTGAACTTTGTCCTTTGATCACGTTGTGAATATATATGCTTAGGATGCATGCTGCTTCTATGCAAAGTATTCTCCTGAGCAATGTTTCTGATGCTATTGTCACTGACTGTACGGTTTTAACTATGGATACTAGTCAGGCAGCTAGGCGTAACCCAACACGTTAACCTCTATCCAATGGTCATTCAAAGTCCTCTGATACCCATACTAAAGGGTCTACCTAAGTGGCAGGGACTTGAGGAACCCACCTTCAACGAAGGGCTATATATCCAAAATGCGTAGCTATATGGGGGCACCCTGTGCCATAGCTACCAACATAGTTATGGCAGAATGGGGGGAAAAAGGAGAAATTGTATAGTGTAACCATACCTCTGTTTTACCAATGACGTGTTTAACACATTAAAGGCATATTAGCATTTTAGGGGTGGATGAGTCCATTGCAAGTTGTTGGGAACTACTAGGGGTTCTTTTTTTAAAAAAAACAAATGAATTTGAAAAGAATATGTGCGCCAGAGGGGCTGATTGTGAACACACACTTAACACATTCTACCAACACAGTTCCTGTTGTATGTGTATGTTTTATCAGCACAGACACTATCTTCAACTTTCATACAGGCACTACATGTAGGGTCTGATGATATTTATTTAGCCCTGTCAAAGTTCTTGTGCTGCGTTTACATTAAGCCAAAGGCAATTATAGAGAAGGGTGAGGGGAAACATAGGATAGATATATAGTGATGGGATGATAGAAATGCCTGGCAGACGTAAAGCAGCCAGTGTGCTTTCACACACACTTTCACACACTCCCATTCAATTTCTCTGAGGGTGTCAATAGTGGTGATAGGAATCTAGAGGATAGAAAGGTTGAGAATTAGATGGAAAGCTGATGTTCCACCTGGCCTTATTATAAAGATTAGCCTGTACCCTGTTTTAAAAAAAAAGGGGCCTTAGCTAAAAATTGATGGAGAGGAATTGAAACTTTATAGCACAATTTATGCTTGGTTTTTTTAGGGATGTATGTTTTTAGTGATAGGAACTACAGTCAGTCCAGTATAAGATGGTATCATGTTCTTAAATGTTTCAAATATTTAAATGTGTTTTTTAACTTTTGTATTTTTTACATGTTTTTAACATGTTTGTTTTAGAGGGATTAATTCATTAGCCATTGGCTATATGTATTAGTTATTATTTTATTGTAGCAGTTTTTAGCTATTTTATATATATATAGCATCATTTGATTGGATAAAGTGTTATTTAATAAAGTTGTTGCTTTGACTATTTTGATTTGACTGCATTGATTGTCCTTCTGGTGATCTTGATGAAGCTATTGGGTTGTCAGCTCCTGCCACGTTTGGACTCTCCCTGCTATTTTTGACTCGGAGTATTGTTTTTTGTGTTCAGTGATGCAAATTATAAAATGCCTTTAATTAAATAGCTTTAACTTCACCTTATTTTGTTTCTGCTCATTTTCAGACTATTGCCTATTTCATGTCTCCATGGATATTGGCGCTAATAATAAGCTACATTCTTCATGGTTACTGACATATGCAAGTTAATTAACTCTAACTTCTTTACTCATCTAGTTGGCAAGTTGTCCAATAGCTCTACCCATTATGCCCAAAGATTTCACATCACAGGTGCTATTACCCTACAAATATCACCCATCACAGTGCAGAAGTAGCCTTACTAGCAGTTTGGGACACTCATCTGTGACATTCATAGACTCTTTCCCTTGTGCAAAGTCAGGAAATGAGTCACAAATGGAAAGTGACCCATGCTCTTTATTGCCACACCAGCACAGTTAATATCCTAACTTGTAGAATCAGGAATGACTTCCATCTGAAGTGGCAATGTCAACTGACTTTGTTGGTGTAGGTCTCCGATAGTCACAGTATCTCCTGTTGGAAGTCTCTGAATCACCTTGTCAACTGACTTTGTTGGTGTAGGTCTCAGGTAGTCACAGTATCTCCTGTTGGAAGTCTCTGAATCACCTTGTCAACTGACTTTGTTGGTGTAGGTCTCAGGTTGTCACAGTATCTCCTGTTGGAAGTCTCTGAAGCACCTTGTCAACTGACTTTGTTGGTGCAGGTCTCCGGTAGTCACAGTATCTCCTGTTGAAAGTGTCTGTTGGTGTAGGTCTCAGTTGGTCACAGTATCTCCTGTTGGAAGTCACTCAATCACCTTGCTGAATTCAGTATAAAATGGGCCCTGTTTTATTCATGTTAACTCCTATAAACCAAATCTGGCATCCCCTCAGTGATGTTGTGAAGGTTCACTGACTCTCTTTAATTGAAAGATCTTGCATACTTTAACTTTTGAGATTACTGTACCTTTCTGAAAGTACTACTAAGATCTGGTTTATCAGATCAAGTCTGGTTCTGACATTTCTCTGTGTAAGAATAGTACTACAGGTGTCTGTCTTGTAATACAGTCTGGAGATGCTCTTTATTGTAACAGAAAAAGCAGAATATCGCCTTCAGTTTCCAGCATATTTGATCATTTCTTCTTTTACTTGATATGAAGTTAGTAAAAAATCTGTCTGCTAACCTGTTTTTCCAGTCTGCCTTGAAGCAATGAAAGAAAAAGTAATTCCATTTAGCATAACAAAATGACATAAATTTTGTATGTAAATTCCGATCTGTGAGTGACAGTATGTTCATGTAGCCTGTAAACATTGAAAGGGCTTTTCTAATAACTATTGGTAGCTCAGAACATGAATTCAGGCGTAGTAAAACATTCTCTTCATTTCAAATATTCATCCACCACTGTTGCAAGTACATTATGGATTAATGGTCATGTGAAATCATTGTGCAGTCTTTTGCAGCATCCTGCTGGAAATTCACAATGGTGTAATAATGGTGCTTTTGTAGGTGTTTTCTATTCCTTATTCATTGCACAAGCCTTGCATGTATCCATCTTTACATTTAATATAGGATTTCCCTTCTAGTTGATGTTTTCATTTTTAATAGGGTCAGCATGGCCTGTATATACTATTTCTTCTAATACAGTTTTTCTGAACATGTAAGAAAATATCCAAGCCAAGAGTCCCAGAGACACATTTTTATAAACTATAACTATCTACATGCTTCCATCAGCATGTTTACTTGTGAATCTTACAAACCTACTATCATAAAACTTTATGCTCATAGGTTAGTACTAGGCTAACTGACTTTGTGAGCCATTTTAAGCCTAGCCAATTATCCCTTGTGAGACTTAAACCTAGCACCTTGTGTTTGTAAGGCAAACACCTTAACCATTAGGCCACCCTCCCAACCCTTGACAGCTCTGGGTCTTTTCGTGTATGTCATGCTTTTAAATTTGCTTTAAGAACATGTCTAGAATGTGCTTCTCATTAAACTCCATTCACATATTCTATTGTTTCTTTCGCAGCATTATGTAATGTTTCAGATAACAAAGCCCATAAGAACTGCTTTAAGTCTTGGCAACTCTGTACTTATTTTGAAAATCATAAGGCTGACAATCTTATAGCTCATCTGTGGATTGTTATTGCTGTCATGACAGGCAAACTCCTGCAGTAGTGTAGCTAGGGTGGGGTGAAGGGGGGGGACTGCACCACATGAAAAGTGTTACAGGATGAATTCAGCCATTTCATCCATCATCCTGATCCCAATCACTTTTTAGTGTAAAAGCCAGTATTGCCTTTTTGGTCAAACCTGAGTGCTGTAGCGCATCATGCATGGTCTAAACTGTAGCAACTGCTTGTTGCATTGAAGCAAGTAGTTGCTACAGTTTAAAAAAAACAATTTTTTTTTTTTTTTTTTTTTTGGTTAAACCAGAGCACTGTAGCAGTCCTGTGGAACTGCTTTGCAGTTTGCTGCAAGTTAAAAAAAATCTTGTTTTTTAAAGTAAAACCTGAGCGTTGTAAAGCTCTGCGTGGAGTATGAACTGTATTAACTGCTTGCTACAGTTTGTAAGAAAAAAAAAAAAAATATATATATATATATATATATATATATTTTTTTTTTTTTTTTTTTTTTTTTTTATTGGCAAAATCTATGTAACATGTATGTAACTTACTGTCAATGTGGAGCTTTTCTCCCCGGGCCTCCGCTGAAAATGGACATGTATCCAGTCGGACCATCCCGGTCAACAAATGTAAAATAAATAAATAAAATAAATTATTTATTTTTTACTAAATGTGAGGAAGGGAGGTCAGGGTAGGGCACAGAGACAGAAGCTGCATTCATAGGCATTGTTTTTATACTGTTATGTTGAAGAGTTGAATAGCCATGGCAGGAGAGGGATATGAGGACTGGGAACTGTTGGCAAAAGTCCATTTTTTTTTTGCTCAGGGCAGAAAGTTCATAGACAAGCACGGACTGCTGGGTGAGTCAGCTAGTTAGCATTTCTTTATATTCTCTGAGAACGTTTTGTTCAGAATGTTTCTGTTGCTGTGATGTATTATCTTTCAGCAGCCTGCACAGTGGTGGTAACAGTGTGCATTGGTTGGACATGAACTTCACATAGTAATAACCCAAGAGGTTCATTCTCACATGTTCATTCTCACATGCCAAGGTGTCCAAAGAATGGCTTTTGTTTTCACTGCAGAGAGATATAGCTACTTTCTCTTTAGAACATGCCCAAGGTATTTATCAGTCAGCTATTGACCATATTCACATTTTGGTTTTTTTATTTAACTTGAGTCCATAATCCCATAAACATTGCAGCTTCTTATTCAAGTTACTGATATGTTCCCTTTCTATCTTTTCAGTAATCAGTAAATCATTCAAGCAAACACCTACATTTAAATCCTTGGATATGTTGTCCATTAGTTTAAAAAATAAATAAATGGTTGAGCACAAATTAACAAGTAAGTAATCTGTTATACACACAGAGTTCTCTGTATATCAGCTGTGGCACACATTTTAGAATTATCACCAAGTAACACTTATTGATATGCAGTGGCTAAGTCTTTATTAGAAAATGTGGCTCCACCACTTAAGATGGCCATCTGCTCAGGGGACAGGATATCTTTCAGTGTTTACAGTATGATTAATGATTAAATTATAATCACCACAAATAGAGATGCCCTTATCCATCCCTTCACAACAATAAAGCTTGGAACTGCCATTTCATTATCTTTCAAGCTCCATCCCTAATAATTCCTTTACTGTAAATTATTAAATTTTAACAGTTCTGCTTTTGCCAAACTTGAGTTGTGACATTCTGCCTCACCAAAATGGTAGCTTTAATATCATTCACTGTTCCACAGTCCTTACAAAATGCTTCCTCATGCAAGTCTTGTAACACGTTCTGAAGCATTACATTAGTTTGCTACCTGTCTGACATTACTTTCTGAATCCAAATCTCCCTCACAAATCTGTTTTTTATCCACTGCCGCAACTAATGGCAAGTATTTTTTCTGTGATATGAAACAAGCTGTTACCCTTATTTTGATCAGGATAGACAGGGCTCACCTGGGTATGTTTTAAGTATCACAGTAGTACTCTATAAGCATTCCTTGCAAGGTATGAAGAAACTATGTGTAAATCACATTCCAGACATATATTTTAATGATATGGTTGCATGATTTATTCTAGGGTTTTAGCACTGAAACAGGTCTCAATGTTATCCACATTTGGACACACTAGGAAGGCTGGGAAATTTCCCAGCATAGTTCTCTAAATGATGTTATTTCCTACAAAAGTCTGTGCCATTCCTTCTATATGTCCAAAGCAGAATACCATCACTGGTTTGAATGCTTTTAGTCTTCGAAACGGAACCATCAAAAATCTTGTGAATACATTTTGCTCCTTATATGTTAAATACTTTGAAGGAGCTTGTACAGAGACTAGAAAATGTGTTTAAAAACTTTTTTTTTTACCAGCACAAACGGAATATTCCCCAAGTACAGAATAAACAAAAAACAGACTTGCTGTGCACATATACACTAAATTTATAAAGGCGTATTTAGGCTTGACTTTCTAAAACTGTCTCATGCGGCATACACCACAGATACAAACAGCCATAACGTATCTATCATTTTTTTTGGCTTTGGATTAACTCTTTTTCCTTCTAGATTTTTTTTTTCTTAATGTACATGGTGTTTTGTAGCACATATATGACTAGCCTCGAAACTGATTCACTAGCAGGACCAAAAGCAGTGGACATTTGAATGAATTTGCATACAAATGCTATATTCAAGACAGTGTAGACTATCATAGTTCTAATACACTAGCATGTGTCTGAAACCGAAGCGGTTTAATTAAAGTGTATTAGTGAGTAAGTGCAAATGGTCTTGAATATTCCATTGAGAAATATGTTAAAGATGTACCTGAAAATAATAACAGCAGTAATTTGTAGACTGTATAGTGAAGTCCAGATAATACATTTATTACAGAAATAGGGACAATGATAGCTAATACAGGTTGATCTTAACATCACATTCACATCATTTGTGTTATAGAATCTGAGTATTTTTTTTGTTTTGTTTTGTTTTGTCGGTGTTCCTAGAAAGTATATTGCTGTCTAAATGCAGATACATTTTGCAAAATAAGTAAATTAATGTTGTGCGTTAGGCCCGGCAAGCCAGCACGTAAAAATCTACTGCCAATCATTAGCGGACCGGAGTTCCGCTGTGGCGACCCCTAACCGGGAAAAGCCGAAAGACACAAACAAACAAATAAACAAATGTAGAATGTTTAGTGACATTCCCTGGTATTGGAAACATAGATAGTTGTGCATGCTTGGTCGTATTGCATTCTGCATAATAGCCCAGCACTTCTTAAGACTCGCACACATATACACGTTCTTATGAATGGAAGGAATGAATGAATTGAATTAGAAATGTTACAATGACTCAGCTGGCATCATTTACAGCTCTAAAACTCTGCCTGGCCTGATTCCGAGACAAGTTTCTAATTCAGCTCAAGCTTAGCGCAATCCATTTCTGACTTACTCAGGGCCACAAAGGGCATTGTCTTAATGTACAGTGTGATATAACCAGGTGAGAATAAAAAGATTAAAGGAATAAGATAAAAATAAACAAAGGCTGCATATGTGAATGAAACAGATAAAAGAGAAAGTAACAGGTCACTATAAATGAACAATGAGGGGCAAAAGTCACAATGAGGACTGCATACGGCAAAGTTAAAACCACACAAAAAAAATGGATAAATGGAAGTGACAGTCCACTATACAAAGACAAGCCCCAGGATTCAATAACATCTATACTATATGTACACTAAGTGTACACCGTTCTGATTGAACAGACAACACAGATATAACTCATACCTTCTTCTTCCTAAATTTAGCTTCTCTACTGATATTTTTGCAGCTTTAAATATTGGCAGGGATGCATAAAGCTTACCACGAAGTGTAGACTACATGTACACTTAGTGTAATCTTTCTGAGTGACTAGAAAGCACAAAAAATGTGATAAGAATTTTATTGAATACATATTATGTACACTTAGTGCAGGCTTTATGGAATCTGGCCCAAAGACGTTTGACACAGACATCATTAGTAGAATGTATCAAATGACAAGCATACTATGGAAGACAACAATTCTGTTCCAAAAGAACACACAAGAAAGGAGAATGAAAATGACTGAAGTGATTGTAAAAATCATAAACCTTGAAGCAAAAAAAAAATTCCGAGAGGAGCGTTTTCTAACGTAGACAAGTGGCATTTACAAAATGCTAAATCTACAGCCAAAGCTGAAGAGATTAGGTGTCATACACAACTCAGTACTGCCTCTCCTGTGAAAGATTCTAGCCTGCCTGTATTCTGGAATAGTCTGTACATCACGGACTAGCTCTTATTCACGTCTGTTAATAATGGTCTGCTTATCCTACCAAAGTTCAGCTATAAAAAAAAATTCTCATAATTTTTTCATATAAATTTGAAGTTCATGGAGTGCCACAATTATGCTCCAAAATTGGCACTGCCTATACTTCAAAGTTATTTGGTGACTTTTTTCTTCCTCATGTGAATATTACTTTTATTGCAATCATCCATATTGTAAAGCTTGTCCTTACCAACCCTTCTTTTTACTATTCGTCTGTCTTTCTGTCGTTGCCTTCTGACTTCAAAATATCTCCTTCCTTTACTTACTTTGCTTTACAAAAGATTTATTTGTAAAATATATCTAGATCTCTGCCTTTCACTGTTTGTATATAAATTGCTCTTTTGCACCAGATTCATTCTAGTAAACCACTCCCCAAAGTAGAAATCTATACGTTTTTCACTTTCAAACAATTCCTCAATAGAAGAAGTACTGCTGTATGAGTGAATATTGATGACAGAAATTTTTTTTAATAGCAAAAATATATATATTTATTTAATATTTGACAACTAGGAATGCAAACTGATCCAAGGACTCTTTTTATTCATACCCAAGCTTTAAAGGCAGAAGCAACACACAGCAATTATAAATCTATTTCACATCATCATCAACAGGACTGCTACAAAGAACCGAGATAAAAAATAACCCAAAATGCAGCTCCACTGCAATGCACATTTTCTATGAGCTTGATACCCAGTGTAGTGATGTCATTATAGATCACAGAATGACACATGGCTATGATGTCACATATCTACTATGCAGCCTATGACACAAGGCTATGATGTCACATATCTACATGCAGCCTACTAGTACATTTGGATGAAACAACGGAAATGTTTCAAGCTTGATGTATTGTTTGAGATGCCAAATATCTTAATCTCTACATTACTTTTTTAAAATGTTTTTTTTTTTTTTTTATTGTAAATTATTTGTTTGTTTGTTTGTTTATTTATTTTACTTTTTGGTGCTTTTCTCCCTAGGCCATCCCCTGAAAAGGGGTCTTGCATGACCTAGTTGGACCATCCAAACTAATCAAACACAAGGAGTAAATAAATAAATGATGATAAGTAGTGTAAAGTATATAAACGTGGGGTGCAGGGAATTGAAATTTTAAAGTACAAAGCATGTACTAAAATGTCGCCTCAATATACTAAATTTTTAAATTGCAAAGCATGCGTTGTAATATCCCCTAAACATACTGAAATTTTATATTACAAAACATGTGCTGTAATACCCCACAAACATACTGAAATTTTAAATTACAAAACATGTGTTGTAATACCACCAAAACTTGTTGAAATTTTAAATTATGAGCCATGTGCTGTACTAAAATGTGAACATGCTAAGATTGTAAATTATGAAGCACATACTGTAATACCACCTGAGTATATTGAAACATACTCCCTTCTGTGTGTTTGCAAGTTTTATTTAAATTGTTAGCCAGGTAGGTGGGTTGGTCTGACATTACTTTTGTCAGGTAAGACGTAAATCAACCACAATATGACATTTGTAACAGAATATTTGCATATGTTAACTAAATACATGCAGATGGCCTACAATGTCATGAAACAGTGTCCAGTGATAACAGTTTATTTATTTATCGGTATTTGTTCACTGGGAAAGTCAACTGAGCAGTGTCCTTTTTCAACACAGGCCCAGGGAGAAATGCTCCATTATAGAAACATCATAGGCATCACTTGCATTATTTCAGCGTTTACACTCAGTTTCATTCATGAGCAACAGTTCCGTTATTCAGACACCCTTCATATTAGTTACAGCGTTTACAGTTTCAATTAAAAATAACAGTTACATAGGTTGTATACAGGGGTTATATGCAGTCCAATAGCATCAGCATTTACAGATTGCTAGGTTTCTATCATAGGTTAGTACTATCATAGGTTAGTACTAGGCTAACTGCCCTTGCGAGCCATTGTAAGCCTAGCCAATTATCCCCTGTGAGACTCAAACCCTGCACCTTGTCTTTGTAAGGCAAACACCTTAACCACTGGGCCACCCTCCCAACCCCTTGTTTTGTATAACAATAGTGTTTAAATTTTAGGACATAGGAAGATAAGATAAAGAGTTAAAGCAGTCCAAAGGAAGGAAAGATGGGAGAATACACAAGGAAGATAAAGGAAGTAAGACAATAAAGGAGTGCATAGTTGTGATAATGCTGCATTCAGTTTTGTGCAGCAGTGAATTATGGCACAAATTCATATAGCTATATTAGTACAGGTTTAACCAACTTTGGTGTAGGCGCGGAGTCATTTATCTATCAGATTTTGCTTCATTTGGCATTTAAAGTCTTTCAGATTGTAAAGTATTCTTAGGTGGAGTTGGTGGTATTCCAGCAATTAGCAATGTAGTGAGAATACAGAGGGTAACCTGCGTTATTGTTGGGTATAGTTATGGTGAGTAATGATTTGTCAGTGGAGCATAGAGGTCTCTTAGTAGTATAAGTCTGAGTGACAGAGTGATGAGATGGGAATTTTTCAGGGTTGTGTAGTAGTTTGAAGGTCATAAATAATTGTAAATACAATGCAGAATTATGTAGTCCAAGCCAGTTTAGCTGTATTAGAGAGAGGCAATGATGTGATCAGTATTGCTGGCTTGTTGCTTGCGAATCTGGCTACTTTATTGTGGTATTGTTTTAGTTTGGCTGATAGAGAGCAGTTGAGATTGGTTAGGATAAGAGAGGCATATAATAGGGTGGGGAGTAGAAAAGAAGTGGCCATGTTCCATCTAGCAGAGTCAGTGACGTAGTGTTTTACTCTACAGAGGCAGTCTAGCTTTTGGTATGCCTTCTTTATGACTTGCTGAAGGTAGAGATCAAAGTTTAGGTGGTCATCTATAAGCACACCTAGATGTTTGGTGTGGGATACCAGTTCTATGTTGGGGTTGTTGGATAACAACATACTAAAGGTATTTTTTAAGGAAAGAGTGAGTTGGGGGTGAACAGTAGCAGCTTAAGTTTTTGACTTGGGATTGTTGAGACAATCTTCTATGCAGGATAAGGATTTCTGGGTGAGTGTTTGGGTCATGGGTAGTGTCCTAGTAGCACATATTAGACTAGAGTCTTGGTGTGTTGTACTATGTTGGCCTCTTTGGCTATTGTGTTTAGGTCCTTGATAAATAAGTTAAACAGCAGTGGTCGTAGGATGGAGCCTTATGAGACTCCAACAGATATAAGAAGGAACGAGGATAAAATATCTTGCCATTTCACTACTTGTGACCTATTACTGAGCTAACTTAGAAACTAGCTAAGTAAGGAGGGTGGTAGTCCACAGGAAGAGAGTTTCATTTGGAGAATTTGATGATTGACTGTATCAAATGCCTTGGATAGATCCAAAAATAGGGTGGAGGTTAGAAGACCTGAATTTCTATTGTGATTTATTATATCTGTGAACTTTAGAAGGGTAGTAGTTGTACTGTGACAGGGTATGAAATCATGCTGTGAGGTAGAGAAGAGGTTATGAGAAGTACCCCTATGTAGTAAGCTAAGAGTGAATACATCTTTCCAAAGATTTTGGATAAGTGTGAGAGAAGAGCAACTGGTCTGCAGTTTGTGAGCTCAGCTGGTGAGCTGCCTTTATGAAGGTGTATTATATAGGATTTTTTCCATAAGGTGAGGACATATTTTTCTTGGACAGAGAGATTTATTAAAATCAAGACACAATATGGATGGCTATCTGTAGTGAGTTTGATGTATTCAGATGGAAGTTGTTCAAGGGCAGTAATTGTCTTAAGGGTGTGTAGGTATTTGTTAGTTGTAGATGTTGGCATTAGAGTGAGTGTGAAGGTGTGTTGTGCTTCAGTAATTGTAGTGGGACGGCTGGACTTGTAGTAGTTTTGTTTTGTAGGAATGAGGTTACTATTTATAATGTGAGCTAAAATTTAAAACAGTTGTTTGGGAGTTATACTGAATGGGGATGTGCTGATTTTCCAGGACCGAGTGATGTATTTATTGATTTCAAGAAGTTATTTGAATTGTTTGATGATGAATTTTGGGCGTTCCTATGATAAGATTCTGAGTCCTGTTTTATGCATTGTTTGCTATGTTTCCTTAACTGCCTGTATTGTTGCAAGGATGTTTGAGACTCAAGTTTTTTTGCCATGAGTTCCAGACTTTAAGTCTCTAAGTTGCATGAGTTGCTTTGTTTTTTATTTTTTTTTTTGGGGGGGGGGGTTAATTGTTTTGGTTCTTAATGTTGCTTGCACTGACAGGATATATAGAAATATTGTATTAAATGTGTCTACTGCTTCATCGGGGGGAAGAGTTTTAAGCGGAGCCCAGTTGATCTGGAACAGGCTAGAACTAGAAGTTTCTTTACTGAAGTTACTGTGGTTTCTGACTTTGTTACAGTGATGACCCTTGTGGGGCTGTTAGGGGTGTTTGATTATGTAGCTTAGCTGATGGTCACTTAGGCTATCTGATAAGGTACCACTTCTGGCAACATTGTTTGTGTTGAATATTATATTCCAATCTAGGATGCATTCTTTAGACGTGGCCTTGTTAATTCTAGAGTCTTGATCAAATGAGAGAAGCTATAGAGCTGAATTTAATTTGTTGTGTTTGCTAGTGTTGTCATTTGCCAGTCTATGTTAATGCCTTCTAGCAAAATAGTTTCCAGTCTTGTGTTAGCTGAGATCCAGGACTGGATCTCTTCCAGGATGGGAATGTTGCTACCAGGTGGCATGTATATACTTATGATAGCTGGAGATTTGTAAGCATTCAGTTTGAGGCGTGAGATGAGAAGCTCAATGTAGTCAAATGTGGGTGCAGTATCATAGTAAGTGGGGAAATCAAAACATTTCTATGGAAAACAGCAACTCCACCTGCTTTTTTTGGTTCTATCTAATCTGACTATATTATAACCTGATGGGAATATTTATGTATCTTTAGTAATTGGCTTTAACCAAATTTCTATGATTATGAAGAGATCAGGGTAGCAGTGGATTGTACGTACATGAACTTCTGTGATTTTGTTTTTATAGACTTCTTTGGTTACTGTTTAATATTTAAAGTCTTAGGTGGTTGGGGAAGTAGCTGTTGCTGTCTTTGGGACGTGTGGGGGCTGGTTTGGTGGAGTCTGCATTTAGATGAGTGAGCCCGAGATTGTGATGTATATCCTCTTCGAGTATTATTGTCCTCTTAACAATGTGGCTATTTCAATGCCACTTATATTTGGGCTTGAGTTTATACATGATTTTGGATAAAAATAGAGCATGTGCTGCTTGCTTGTATTTCAGGGTACTAATGCAATTAATGTTGACTAATCAGAAGGAGATATTAGTGAAATGTGTTGTGGTATTGTGGTTTATGTATTGTGTGGTGGGTGTAGGTAAATAATAGTCTGGGAGACTTGTGTGGTAGATGCCTGAGAGTGTGACTTCACTGTATAATGAGTGTGAAATGAAAAGAAAAACTAAATAAAAGAAACAAAGAAAATTGTATGTGTACATGTGTGTGTTTCTCTTGATACCTTGTTCATTTCCATGTGTGTGTGTGTGTGTGTGTGTGTGTGTGCGTGTGCGTGTGTGTGTGTGTGTGTGTGTGTGTGTGTGTGTGTGTGTGTGTGTGTGTGTGTGTGTGTTTACATCATGTCGCTTCTCTTTTTGGTTTATTCCTCATAAAGTTTATGGTTTTCTAGTAAGTCATTATGAACTAAAGTCAATAAATAGTGATAGACTTTTGAGTTTCAGACTTCATATCCTTTAGCAAATGCACACTGACTCAAAATCTGTTGTTCCGAAAGCTTTCAAAGTTTAAAAGAACAAGATTTAAAATCTGTCCCTATTTTGGGGCCTTTGGCCCCCATTATTACTGCCTTTGTCCAGATTTCTCTCTTATTCTCACTCTGTTATACGTTCATAGGAGGTTACTAGGTTAATGGTGCTGACCAACTGTTCCAGGACAATTGAATTAACAAAATCCAGGAACCTCAGAGTGCTCTATTACTGGTTTTATAGTGCAGTTTAAGCCCTAAGGTGCCACACCTCTAAAGAAATGCTGAACTGAGGTATCAGCTGCTTGTTCTGGTGGTATTTAAGTAGATATTGAATATCTTTTGATACTTCAGTCAAGATTGGGATTTCACAAGCTACCTAACCACATTTCCCTTAATTTATATAACTACTACACTCTGCTGTGTTTCCCCTGAAAAGTTGTATTATCTGTGGCATTTGTCCATCCAAATCTGTCACAAAGACTAATCTTACCTGGTCTTCGTTTTTTCTCAGAACAGAAAAGTTGTCCTTCATTTTTTAAGTTTAGCAGTGTCACATTTTAAGTATCTTTGCTGCTAAATGACAGTTCAGTGCACTACTACTGTAAGCTGTGTGAGTTGTAGCAGGAGGAGCATGTGTAATTATATAGGTAGAAACAGGCATGGTGTATATATAAGTAGGTCGGCTTAAAATTATCTCAGTTCACAAATATCTAAACACAAACAGCAACAAAAAATATCTAAACTTAAAAATATCAAAACGCAAAATATTAACAAAATTGAAGTTGTACTAAGGAAGGATTTATGCCCACTCTCTAGTGTTGTGTGGCCATGGCATTGGTATATATAATTAGCAGGGGGTATGGGGAGGCCTTCCCCCTTGCAAAAACATTGGTTTTGGATGTGGTTAGATTTTGTTGATATTTTGTGTTTAGATATTTTTGAGTTCACATACTGTTTGTCCATCTTTTGTGTTTAGGTATTTGTGAGTTTAGCTCATTTTAATATATATATAAGGTTGTAGCACTTATTATCGAATTGACTCAGCGTTGACTTGGAAAACATTGACATAAAAATGTCAAAAGTACCAATGATAACACATTAGTACACACTGTGGGAAAAAGCCTCACCACATGCAAAATTTATAACAAAAAAAAAAACAAGTAAAAACATAATTTTTCTGCACCCCCTGATTATCATTATATAATCATAATATATATACTTATATATAGTTATAGTTATTTATATATATATA
>NC_056736.1:614411966-614651966 GCF_019279795.1 Protopterus annectens | reverse complement strand
CATTTTACAGTGCATCGGATTGCAAACCAATAAAGGTTTCCCACAATAATTTCATTTTCCCATCGATTAACAAGACTTCTAGTACAGTAACTGCAATGATTAATGCAGTCAAACCCAACAGGTTTCAGGCTGAAGCGACTAAATTCTCTTTTATTCAAAGCCCATCTTTATGGAATAGTGATTGATTGTCTTGACTTAATGCCTCCTCTCCTGAAAATGAAAACAGATGATTTATACCTCTAATGCACTATTGATTTTCCAAATTTCCATTTTCTGAATATTTTGAATGTCTCACCGAAGAGTCTGAAAAAACATAGCTGCATTGCAGTTTGTCCATTCCGTAGACCACACGTATATGTTTCTGTATTAGGGAATCTACACAATCTGTCACGTACAAGTATTTTTTTATTTGTGTTAGAGGTATAAGTAAATATTGTTCACCATCTGCATCCTTGTACTTGAGATTAAATGTGTTTAACTATGTGCACCCTTCACTAATGTGTAACAGTTGTGTTCACCTGAGTTACGTGCATTTTGACATTGTCTCTTTACACCTACAGGATGATGAAAAACCTATGATTGAAGTCATGGATCAGCTCAGCACTTCCATTTTTGACAGCTTTGTTCATGTAGCAGTCCCGGAGTCAGTAAGTGCTTCATTTATTTAAGATATGTATTGTATAAATACATGCCATTGATAGATAATAATTGAAGATAATACTATCAGACACTATTACTCTATGGGGTTATAAATTATGAATCCATGCACACAGAGCTATTTCACAACTGGTAATAACATTTGTGAAACACATATAATAATAAATCTGTTCATAATGTATCACATTACAGAAGATAATTACTACATTAAGTGCAGAACTTCAAACTAAAGTATGAAGTAGGATTGTATATCAGTGGAGGTAAGAATCAAGACGGCTCACTGTCTCTCCTCTTCCTTCCATTAGCTATTGAAAGATTAGTGCAAGGTATAAGTGGAAACGACGTAATTCACAGGAACAAAAATAAAATATATTTACTTGCAGATGATATCCTAGTTTTTGCACCTTAATGAGAAGTGTTTTTAATACATTTTTGAAACACTAACTTCCTTCCCTGTGCTATCAGATCTTCATTTTACTAATCATTATGTTTTTTTCTCTTCAGATCATCTTAAATCTGTATTTAGTTGTTAGTTGGTATTAATTAGCAATGTATTACCTAAGGATCTACATATCTACTTGTTGACAAGGCTCAGTACGATATAATTTGGTAGCCTTCAACTCCAAACAACAGGTGTCGGTGCACAAAAAAATGAAACCCCACAAACTCCAAAAATGCACCAGTACTAAGGAATAAATGCAGCGAACCACCAGAGCTCACTAGTAAGGAAATCCTTTATTAACAACAGCAAATCTTGATCATTTGTGAAGCTGAAATGCTTTTTGCCCCTTCCTGAATTATAACAACGGGCCTTTCTGAGAACAACTTAATATCTTACCTACATCTGCAGTTTTATATAAAACAGTCGATCGCCTGGTCAATAGTTAATTAACAACTCATGCAACCTAAGTAATATTTAAAGGCATAACACTTCTAAAAAAAACTAAACATTAACAAATCATTTGAAAACATTAAAAAATTTATATGACATCCAAACTATCCTAAACCTCTACAATAAATAAACAAACTAATTTTCTGTAAAAAAAACTCATGTAATAAGATTGACAACAATTATAATTTTGCAGAACTTTGCTTCAAACCCTGGACAAGGGAAATCCAGTCATTTAAGCTTGGAAAAATGCCTGGCATCCAGTTTTAACTGCCAGCTTAACTACTGTTTTCTTCTCTCGTGCACCTCATCTATGGTTAGGAATTACTTTTTCTAAAATCATAAACAAAAATTGTTTAAAGAAAACACAGTTCAGTGAATGCCTAAATAAGACATTATTAATACTACCATTGGGTATATCATAGATGTCTTCATAAATGTGTTTTTTAAGTGCACACTCCATTTTACCAATGTAAAAGAATGGACATAAGGAACATATCACAATGTGAATAATTCCTTTGGTTTTACAATCACCCTTTTCAGGGCATATAGTCGAATTTACAAAATTTTCTAAAACCAAAAAATTATATTCACAGATGTATTTACACTGATTGCATGCCACATATTTTAAAGTGCTTTTGTTCACTCTATTAGAATTACAAATCTGCTTTGGTCATTCTTTCAAGTCCTTAAGGCGTTTTGCTCTCTTGTATACAAATAAGGATTCATTACCTAACACTTTCCTAATTTTTTCATCACTACGAAGAATATTCCAATTTTTTTGACAATATTCTTAATGACCGTGGAGCCTACATTATATTCTAATACTAAGCATCTGTTAAAATTGTCCAAGTTTCCTAAAACAGTTGTAACTTCATGCACTGGGGACACTTCATCGCCATTTTGTGTTGACACATTTGTAATACATGGAATGTCAATGCCTAAAAGGGGGATGTATTTCAAAACCCAACCGTCCATGACTTTGTCACAAATACCCTTAACTAACATGTTAGGATAACCTCTATCAAAAAACATGTCTTCTATTTTCTTCCTTTCACTGTCAAACATCCCCTTTGCCAGAAATCCTTCTGGCCAATCTTACAAATTGGCCTTTGACTAAACTTTTCTTCTGTACAAATCAGTGTTGGCTATTAAAATGCAAATATGCATTTGAAAAGGTGGATTTCCTATAAGCATTTGAAGCAAACCCACCTACTTGTTTTGTAATGGTAGTGTCTAAATAAGAATATATGTGTGTGAATGAGAGGGAGGACAGAGGAATGGTGAGGATGCAGGGAGTAGAGGTGGTGAAGGTGAATGAGTTTAAGTACTTGGGATCAACAGTTCAGAGTAATGGTGAGTGTGGAAGAGAGGTGAAGAAGAGAGTACAGGCAGGGTGGAGTGGGTGGAGAAGAATGTCAGGAGTGATTTGTGACAGACGAGTACCAGTAAGAGTGAAAGGGAAGGTCTACAAGAGGGTAATGAGACCAGCTATGGTATACGGGTTGGAGATAGTGGCATTGACAAAAAGGCAGGAGTCAGAGCTTGACGTGGCAGAGTTGAAGATGTTAAGATTTGCACTGGGTGTGACGAGGATAGACAGGATTAGGAATAAGTATATTAGAGGGTCAGCCCAGGTTGGAAGGTTTGGAGACAAAGCCAGAGAGGCAAGATTACGTTGGTTTGGACATGTGCTGAGGAGGGATGCAGAGTATATTGGGAAAAAGATGTTAAGGATGAAACTGCCAGGTAACAGGAAAAGAGGAAGGCCTAAGATAAGGTTTATGGATGTGGTGAGAGAGGAAATGCAGGTGGTTGGTGAGACAGAGCAAGATGCAGAGGACAGGAAGAAATGGAAACAGTTTATCTGCTGTGGCGACCTCTAACGGGAGCAGCCGAAAGAAGAAGAAGATCATTCAGCTAGTGTTTACATTTTAAAAAGGGGTGGTGTTGTTAATAAATGTAATGAACTCATCCACCAGCTCATTGTTACATTTCCGTAAAATAAATATGTCATCCAGAAACTTGGCATATAACTTAATGTAACAAAAAAGTCAGATTGAAATATAAACTTTCTCTCTCAGGTGAACATTACTAAGTTGGCAAATACAGGGGCACAGGTTGCATCCATTGCCACCCCTTTAATCAGTTTGAAAATCTCATCTTCAAAAAATATATAATTGTTACCCAAAATTAGATCCCTGTAACTCATAATGGATCTAATACTCACAGAAGTTAAAAATCAAATGTAAGCAGGGCTTCGTGAAAACATTTCAAACTCTTGTCTTGGGGTATAGATGAAAAAAGATTTATAACATCAACCATCAAAACCTGGCCCCTTCATCCCAAAGTTCAGATTTCAGTCTCCCCAAAAGGTCCCAAGAATCATTTAACAGGGACATACCCAAATCCTGCACTGGTTTCAAGAGCCTATCAACCATCGCAGCAAGTGGATTAGTCTTGGTTGGCATAATGGCTAAGGTGTTTACCTTACAGACACAAGGTGTAGGGTTTGATTCTAACATTGGGTAATTGGCTAAGCTTCAAATGGCCCTCAAGGGCAGTTAGCCTAGTACTAATCTGTAAACATATGAACCTACAGACACACTGTACAGGTTCATAGACACAATGTGCATGGTTTGAGTCTGACCTCTGGTTATTGCCTGGGTTTAAAATGGACCTTCAGGACAGTTAACCTAGTATTCACTTATGGGGTGGGTTTGGCATAATTAGTCTTCACCTTATAAACACAAGGTACAGGATTTGATTCTGACCTCTAATTATTGGCTAGGTTTAAAATACCCCTTCACAGCACTTAGCAAAGTATCCATTTGTGAAACTATAAGGATAGCAATCACTTAGTGTAATAGACATACTTACAATTTCAGAAGCAGTTCAAAGTAGCTCCTACAATTTAGGTTGATGAGCATCGTTTCACTCGTTCACGCCAACAGTGTCAGTCACACTTTCCATTCCTTGCTTGCAATGCAGGTTGTGTAGGCTGTCTCTTCCCAGTAGTACTTACTCCATGTTAAATATTGACCTCTAACAGCACAATTGCTACAATTTAGCTTAATTACAACACTAAATGTGGACTATTCAGTTCAGAGCCATGATTAAACAGTTTAAATAAACGATGATTTAAATTGTGCAAACATGACAAAGAGTTGATTAAGTTGTTCAAGTTTTTCTCACATTTAAATTTACTTTGAGTCAAACCTCCAGGCATTTGATGTTCAAACTATCAGCACACAGGAATCTCATGTTTCATTAACTGGTGGCAAATATGAATCTATTAAACTAAATAGCTTAAATGTTTTCCATATGCCTCCTCCTCCTCCTAAACCATTGGACCTTCCAACTAATCCCTTCAATCTTTTTCTGATCGCTCTCATTATCCAGTTCTGAGATGCAGAAATTATTCTTATTAATGTCTGTTTAGAATACATTTGGACCAGGTTAGACTCCTAGCCAAATGTATTGATTTAAAATGGTAGAATAAAGGTGTCAAATATTGGTAGATGTATACTAGCTAACGATCACTAGGAACCTTGATAGCCCAGCTGGGCAACCCAAATCTGACTCACAAATGTGATTTATGTTTGATTTATAGGGTGTGATTTACTGACTGCCTCTGTCCATCAGAGATACAGAAGCCAGACCAGGGGGGAATTTCCAATTACATATCTATTGGTCCAAGTTGCACTTAAATAGGGATACGGAGAAACTCTGTTTCACATGGACGAGGAGCCTGTTCTGGAGAATGGGAATTCTCTGAGAAACATATCTGTCTGTCTCCAACATGCCCTATTTATGTTGCAAGCAAAATTTAAGACTTTTAATATAGTAGTTATGATGCTGTTTGTTTTGCAAATGTCAAAAATATTCATCAAAACAGCATCCAGGGATGCCTTGTATGTCAGGCAAAGATTACCCCTCAGAAGTTTGTGTGATACCAAGTAAAGAGACAGGGCTTTGAGGCAATCAGTGTATGACACTGTGTTTACTTTCTGCATTCCTTTTTGTAAGGAACCTTTCTGGACATTCCAGCTGCTGCATGTGTTTGGTCAGGCATGTACCGAAGGGGGCATTATACTCTATGATAGGCCTGATGAGGTGGTATAATGACCTCTATGGACCTAGATGCTATGACCTTGCCTGTAGGCTGAGCAACATAGAAGGATTTTCTTACTACCTTGGACACATGCTGGTCGAAGGCTTGGTTACTCTGTACATGAGTTCCCTGATCTCTGATTAGGGAATCAACTTTTAAGGGTGTTTTATTGATGACATAGTTACCTGGTGTGGTAGACTTACAAAAAAGTATTGTGAAGATAGGTGAAGGCTGCCAGCCTAGCCGGATAGAATTTTGTAGATAATTCTGTCATTTGTAAATATTAATGTAAGCCACCGGCTTGTTCTCTTAAATGTGAAAAGACTGCATTGGATATTGAACTGCAAAAATGTAACAACAGTGCACTCTGCTGTAAGAAAGCTAAGTCAAGCATTTCATGACTATCTTTGATGTTAAAATTCGTGGCCAGTATGTTTAGAGGAAGGCATCCTGCCTATTGTTTTAAGGCCAGAGTTAATGGCTAGAATTTGCATGTATAAATGTCCTTTATTGCTCTGGTTTCTGACCAGGTGTAAAGAATGTAAATGTAGTTTCTGTTAGCCTGGGAACACCAGAGAAGTGTGAAGAATTATGTTATGTGAAGCAGCTCTGTGTTATCAATTTAAAGGGAGAATCAGAGAGCTCTGAGCATTTTTGTCTTGAGATCATCCAACATCACCAGCACTGCCTGCTTCTATATGTAAGTTAATTCGAACTGTGCTTTCTCTTAGAAATAGCTAAGAATTAGAAAGATTAGTCTAAGTGTTTTTCTGCGATGTCAAAACTTTTCTACAGTATTATTTTAAGTATTTCTCTGTGATCTCCAAACTCTTGACTAGCACTGTGTAGTAAGAAGTATTGTCTTGTGTTTTTATTCTTTATTATTAAATATTTTTAAACATTTCAACTGTGGCTGTTTTGTGTGGAGATAATTTAAGCTCTAAGAGTACATAGCATGTATATAATAATACTGTACCAAGTCACTCCAAATAAGTCTTGACTGTTAGGTTGCACTTACCATTTGGATAATAATATTGCACACTAATTATTGGACACCCTTTTAAGGGCCTTTGAGTAGCTGATAAATATTAGTGGGTGGTGGCAACTGGTACTACCTTCTAGACTGGGCAGAAAAGGGGCACAGCTGGAGAACCTGTGCCAGCCTTCCCTAGGCGTGTCTGTGTGGTTGTATAAACTCTTATCTCAAAGTGTGTGTGTGTGTGTTAGCTACTTGGGGCAGGGACATGAAGTACTGGTTGGACAGAGAGGGTGCTGGAGATTTTAGCTTGTCCACTAGGCTGAGATCTGGACCCTATAGCTGTGCTAATGGGGAGTCTTATTGGGGACATGGAGAGAAAGGGAGAAACCAACCCCAGACTGAATGTGATCTCTGTGAGCTCTTAAGGGCAATCATACTTCACTGTGTGTGTATTTATAATCCTTTCCTTATATGGATGCCCCTCACTAGTGTTAGTGGTGAGGATTGAGGCTCCTTGATTGCTGGGCCAGTGCACGGGCATCACAGGTATTATAAAGCATTTCTTGGTATTGAGTTGTCAGCCATGCCTTTGGTACCAAAATGTGTTTGTTTTAGACCTTCCTTTAAGGTGTTCACATCTTGGGGAGATTCAATGACTGCTCCTAGTTTGCGGTCATCTGCAAATTTAGTTAGTCAGAAGCCTTTGGCATTAGCTTTGGCACCCAAGAAGTAGATGCCAAAGATGAGTGGGCCTAGCACACAGCCCTTGGGGACTCCACTGGTGACTGTCCTCTTTGTGGAGGTAGTCTCACTGATTCTAACCTCCTGGGTCCAATCAGTGAGCTAGCTAACTATCCCAGTGTATTATAAAGGGGTTTATACCTAGTTCTGTAAGTTGATGATGAAGATGAAAAGATAAAGTAAACAAGCTATAGCCTAGGGAGTACGCCTTCACCATATAAAAATGAAAAGCCACAATAAGGCTACTCCCTCCACGTGGTAGCTAGCTCCAAGATGGTCCATTTGGCGGGTATTATATCCCCTTTCTTGTAGTTGCTGGTATGCAATCACTACATATGTATCCCTGGTCCTTCCTTAAAAAAACAATTTTTTAATTCTGTTCAGTTAAAAATGACAAATTGCCTACTTCAAAGTACTGGTTCAAACACGAATAACACTTTCCTCTGAGCAAATTTCTTGTTATAGTAACTTGGCTCAATATGATAAGAAATTACTCATTCATTGGAAGTCACTTCCAGCTACCTTTCTTCATTGAATGCAAACCTCCTTTCACTGACAACTATATGCTCTGCTTCCTCAGTAGGTACTTCTAAAGTTCTAAGTCAATAAATTGCCTGCAGGCAAATCACTGGAGCAAGTTGCAAAAAGTTCCTTACTTGGAAGCCAACATGTAACCTGCATACTGCCTGTGTGTAAAGGGCGGGGGGCAGGTCTCAAAGCTCTTCCTTCTTCTAAAGCCAATTGGTTCCAATAGGCATCCCGTGTTCAAGGTCACTGGAATGAATTTCCAAAGTCTAAGACCAACTTCAAATCGGCGTGCTGCCTGCGCACTTAAACGAATTCCAGGATAAATA
Source organism: Protopterus annectens (assembly GCF_019279795.1). Taxonomy (NCBI): domain Eukaryota; kingdom Metazoa; phylum Chordata; order Ceratodontiformes; family Protopteridae; genus Protopterus; species Protopterus annectens. The sequence continues at coordinate 614,643,732 of NC_056736.1, read as the reverse complement.
ATTCTTCCTTTCTCTGAAGCTAACTGGAATCAGCAAACTGCCTGTTTGCAAAGTCTCTGGAGCAGGTTCCAAAATATTCCTAGTTCTGAAGCCAACTTCAAATAAGCATGCTGCTTGTGTTCAAAAATGGACTCAGGAACAGATAAGCGCTTTCGGTTGTAAACCTTCTTCAGATCCTATGTTTATCTGCTTTACTCTTCTTTTTATACTGTGTGTATTCTTGGTATTGACCAGTGAGGTATTATATTCAAATAAGACTCTCTGCCTTCATTATTCATTGGTTACACTTGCTACTTGTATCCAATCTGTCTTTTTACATACACTACCAAATCAGTTTAACTTCCTGAGTTCCTGCAAGTATGTCACTGGTTATTCTGTCCTCTTGGGAGGAGTCCATTCTCATATGTTCTTTAGTAACTGGTTGTATAGCTTTACTGTCATGTTATTCAGTCCTATTTCTTAGTGGTTTTATGATAGAAGTTTATTATCGCCCCCTAAGCCTCCTTTCTTTTAGCACTGGTTTTAAGGGGACTATTGTGTTAAGGCCAGGACTTTGACTGGCACGCAAGTTCATAATCCATTCCATTTCTATTTTTTCAGTTCTGTTGAATAAATCTCCACTAGGAATATTTTGGGACCTGCTCCAGAGACTTTGCAAACAGGCAGTTTGCTGATTCCAGTTGGCTTCAGAGGAAGTTAGAATTATTTATCCTGGAATTCGTTTAAGTGCACAGGCAGCACGCCGATTTGAAGTTGGTCTTAGACTTTGGAAATTCATTCCGGTGACCTTGAACATGGGATGCCTATTGGAACCAATTGGCTTTAGAAGAAGGAAGAGCTTTGGGACCTGCCCCCCCCCCCCCACACACACACACACACACACACACACACACACACACTTTACGCACAGGCTGTATGCAGGTTACAGGTTGGCTTCCAAGTAAGGAACTTTTTGCAACTTGCTCCAGTGCTTTGCATACAAGCAATTTATTGACTTAGAACTTTGGAAGTACCTACTGAGGAAGCGGAGCATATAGTTGTCAGTGAATGGAGGTTTGCATTCAATGAAGAAAGGTAGCTGGAAGTGACTTCCAATGAATGAGTGATTTCTTATCATATTGAGTCACGTTACTATAACAAGAAATTTGCTCAGAGGAAAGTGTTATTAGTATTTGAACCAGTACTTTGAAGTAGGCAATTTATCATTTTTAACTGAACAGAATTAAAAAATTGTTTTTTAAGGAAGAACTAGGGATACATGTGTAGTGCTTGCATACCAGCAACTACAAGAAAGGGGATATAATACCCGCCAAATGGACCATCTTGGAGCTAGCTACCACATGGAGGGAGTAGCCTTATTGTGGCTTTTCATTTTCATATGGGGAAGGCGTACTCCCTAGGCTAGAGCTTGTTTATTTTATCTTTTCATTTTCATATATTTATAGTAACAAGCCCTGCACACAGACTTTAAATATGGAAGAGATACAAGTATCTAACATAGAGACAAAGAAAACAGGCCCTCCTTTGACTTTGAACACCAGTAATCCAATACTATCAATAGACATTACTGATGGAGCAGTGGTGGATAATGGAGAAGCAATAAACGTAGCTTTTGAGAACTTATATAGTGATGTTGAAAACGCAGCGTACAAACTAAAAAGATTACAATGGCAATGCTTCCACATGGAAGCCTGCCTTCACCATAATGTCATCCCAAGGGGCTTGAGAGTTAGATGCATGCCTACTTATGGGAACACATACCCAGATTTATTGGCCAGATGGCAACAAATAAACATAGAAACCAGTTTCCAATACATGAAGTTACTCATGGAGTACTTCAAGCCTCAAGAGACGTAAATCTCACAGTTCATACAGACCAAGCAAAAAAGAATTAGAACAGTTGATGCTATCAGATAATGACATAGTTAAACTAGAGAGATTACAGGATAAACTGGATGCCTATGACAATAGGCTCAAAATGATTAAAATAGGTAAACTTAAGAGGGATTTTGATGACTTTGCAGCAGGCCACCTTTTTGAATGGCCCAGGAAAGAAAGACATCAGCAGAAAATAGAAGAGCCTAAAGATTTTTGGAAAAGATGGCAACAGACAGATGCAGGCAAAACGCGGCAGGTACAAGTAGATGTACATGCACCAATCATCAGGGATACTATCAGTGCTGAAGAAGGAGCCAGGGATAAGGATGAATAATGGAAGCATATTATTGGGAGACTTAGAAATTATATCTACTCCAACAATAGAAGGAAAAGATACCTCACAAAGAGAGAAGAAAGGAAAGGATGCTCCTAAAGGAGAGATAGGAACGGTGCCAAAAAAAGGCACGATCCATATACCCATCTTTCAACAGCTTCCTTTTCTGTTACAGAACAAAGAAAGCAGAGTACCCAGATCCCTAAGCTGGGAAAGGAAGAAAAGAAAAGTGACTTAGAAGAATCACATCACATCACATCACTTGGGCGGCACAGTGGTTAACATTGTTGCCTCACAGCAAGAGGTTCTCCAGTTCGATTCTCGGCTGGGGTGCCTGGGGTGCCTTCTGTGTGGAGTTTGCATGTTCTCCCTGTGTTCGCGTGGGTTTCCTCCGGGTACTCCGGTTTCCTCCCACATTCCAAAGACATGCATCTGGAGCATTTCTCCCCGGGTCTCCGCTGAAAACAGGCTCTGTGGAACCTAGTCGGACTTTCCCGGTCAACAAATGTAAAATAAATAAAATAAAAATAAATAAAATAAAGAATGATGTTAATCATTGGTGATTAACAATAAAAAAGAGAAACCGCCAAAAGGAAACAGTACCAGTAAAACAAATAGGTCCACAACCTGGAAAGTGGCGCTGGAAATCCAGAAATGGAAAAGCCAAGTAAAAATGCTGATATTCCATCTTCTGCTGAAGCAGAAAATAAAAGGCTTCTAATCGAGTAAAATTTCTTATTTTATTGAAACGATCACATCTCTAAATATAAGCTGACTAAAGAAGAAAATGACTTATTACCGAAAGGTCTTAGTTTTATATCCTCATTGAAGTCTGAACTGAACGAGGTGATCACTGACCTTAAAAGTTTTGGAAGAAATATTACTTTAAAATATATTTTTGATGGTAGAATGAATATAAAAGAAGATAGTAACAGTGGCATTGTGTACAAGAAACCTAGTACATTTGTACCTATAAATCCACCAGCAGTGGAAATGTTTATAAAATTATGTGAAGAGGAGATAGCACAATTGAAGCAGAGTAATAAAGGCAAACAGTTTCATAATATAACTAGAAAAGAAAAAACAGCCCTGAAGGAATTACAGCAAAATGAAGAAATAATAATTAAGCCCGCAGATAAAGGAGGAGCCCTAATGGTTATGGATAAAGAACATTACAACATAAAAATACTGGAAATGTTGAATGATACTTCATCTTATAGAAGAATTAGCAAGGCTCAGCTACAAGAGCTAATAAAAAAAGTGAAAGATGATTTATATGATAAGTTGATGTGCAGAGAATTAGATGAAGAACTGTTTGAGTTTTTTGAAGTATCCCACCCTACAGTGCCAGAGATTAAAGGAATACCAAAAGTGCATAAAAATCTACTAGATCCACCTCTCAGACCCATAGTATCTGGCAGAGGATGGATCATGGAACCACTTTCAATATATGTGGAGGATGAACTTAAAAAATGTATGCACAAAGCGAGAACAGTATTAAAGGACACGGCACACCTCTTGGAGAGATTACAAGAAACTATGAAAGATTTGGACAACATCACTGACTTATTATTGGTAACCCTAGATGTTAATAGCCTATTTACATGTATCCCCAATGAATATGGGATAGAAGCTGTAAGGCAGTTCTCATGCACCAACAACATGGCAATAAAAGTTGATGTTATCTGTGGCCTTTTGGATATTATACTAAGCAGTAATGTGTTCATTTATGACAAAAATATCTATTGGCAAAAATGGGGGGTTGCCATGGGAACCCCCTGTGCTAATAGCTATGCGAACATAGTACTAGCACAGCGGGAGTTACAATGGATGAATAGTAAAGATAACATATGGAAAGAGCAAGTACTGTTCTACGGTCGGTTTGTGGATGACATTCTATTACTATGGAAAGGAGAAGTCCATCAATACCAACAGTTTCTAAGATATCTAACATCTACAATGGACTTTTTGAGGTTTGAATCCAAATACTCCCAGGAAAGTATTGACTTCCTGGATATAAGCATTATCTTTAAAAAGGGAACTGTAGAGACGGCCCTACATAGGAAAGCTACATGGAAGAACCACATGTTGCATAGAACTAGCATGCACCCCACACATATTTGAAAATCAAGTCATACACATTTCTAGACTATGTACCAAGGAGGATACATTTCAACAAGAGTTCAACCATTTGGTGGATAACTTAGTAACTAGAGGGTATAGGAAGAATCAGATGGACTTTGAACAAGCGATGGAATTACGCGGAGGCAAAGGAAAACCATATTATCATTACAAACACGTAAAATGACAGAAGAATAATGAAACCCAAGAGTCCTTAAGATGTATATTAACTTATGCACCAGACAATAAACAAATAAACAAAGTTATTAAAAAATATTGGCCAGTTTTAACAGTGGATCCTAAAATTAAAAGTATAGTAGGAGAAAAACCCAAATTCACATATAAAAACAAGAAGAACTTGAAAAGTCTATTGTGTAACAATAGAACAGAAACAACAGAGGGAAGAGTAGTAAAGAAAAAAGGAACTTTCAAATGTGGGAAGTGTAAGGCATGCAAATATATTAATACGACTAATGTGTTCCAACATCCTATCACACATAAAGTATATTCCTATAAAGGGAATGGAAATTGCAATACAGAGAATGTGATATATATAGCCGGCTGTGAAGGATGTATGTCGTTTTATGTGGGCAAAACTAACAGAAAGTTCAAAGAACTTATTTTATGGCATCTAAGAGACATCAAGAATAAGATAGAAGTTAATGCTTTGTATCAGCATATAAAGCATAATCCAGGGCATAGCTTTAAATTTATGATATTAACTCATGTTTCAGTTACAGCACGAGGTGGAGATTTATTCAACAGAACTGAAAAAATAGAAATGGAATGGAAATGAACTTGTGTGCCAATCAAAGTCCTGGCCTTAACACAGTAGTCCCCTTAAAACCAGTACTAAAAGAAAGGAGGCTTAGGGGGCGATAATAAACTTCTATCATAAAACCACTAAGAAATAGGACTGAATAACATGACAGTAAAGCTGTACAACCAGCTACTAAAGAACATATGAGAATGGATTCCTCCCAAGAGGACAGAATAACCAGTGACATATTTGCAGGAACTCAGGAAGTTAAACTGATTTGGTAGTGTATATAAAAAGACAGATTAGATACAAGTAGCAAGTGTAACCAATAAATAATGAAGGCAGAGAGTCTTATTTGAATATAATACCTCAATGGTCAATACCAAGAATACACACAGTATAAAAGGAAGAGCAAAGCAGATAAACATAGGATCTGAAGAAGGTTTACAACCGAAAGTACTTATCCGTTCCTGAGTCCGTTTTTGAACACAAGCAGCATGCTTATTTGAAGTTGGCTTCAGAACTAGGAATATTTTGGAACCTGCATCAGAGACTTTGCAAACAGGCAGTTTGCTGATTCCAGTTGGCTTCAGAGGAAGGAAGAATTATTTATCCTGGAATTCGTTTAAGTGCACAGGCAGCACGCCGATTTGAAGTTGGTCTTAGACTTTGGAAATTCATTCCAGTGACCTTGAACACGGGTTGCCTATTGGAACCAATTGGCTTTAGAAGAAGGAAGAGCTTTGAGACCTGCCCCCCCCCCCCCCCACTTTACACACAGGCTGTATGCAGGTTACATGTTGGCTTCCAAGTAAGGAACTTTTTGCAACTTGCTCCAGTGCTTTGCATACAGGCAATTTATTGACTTAGAACTTTGGAAGTACCTACTGAGGAAGCGGAGCATATAGTTGTCAGTGAATGGAGGTTTGCATTCAAGGAAGAAAGGTAGCTGGAAGTGACTTCCAATGAATGAGTAATTTCTTATCATATTGAGCCAAGTTACTATAACAAGAAATTTGCTCTGAGGAAAGTGTTATTAGTGTTTGAACCAGTACTTTGAAGTAGGCAATTTGTCATTTTTAACTGAACAGAATTAAAAAAATGTTTTTTTAAGGAAGGACCAGGGATACATGTGTAGTGCTTGCATACCAGCAACTACAAGAAAGGGGATATAATACCCGCCAAATCGACCATCTTGGAGCTAGCTACCACGTGGAGGGAGCGGCCTTATTGTGGCTTTTTTTTTTAGTTCTGTAAGTTTGTTGACAGTGCCTGAGTGGGGTATTGTATCAAATGCCTTAACCAGATCTAAGTTTTCCCTTCATCCATTGCCTTAGTGATCTTTTAAAAGAAGTCCACAAAATTCCATAAGCATGACCTTCCTTTGACAGAACCAAACTGGGATGTATCCTGCATCTGGAGGTCTCCTATGGCATTGGTGATAATGTCCATTATAATTCTTTCCATGGCTTTGCAAATAAGACTAGTCAGACTAATGGGTCTGTAGTTTCAAAGATCTGTTTAAGATCCTCCCTTATGAAGGGAGATGACTGTTACCGTCCTCCATTTAGATGTCACAAAGCCTGTTTTAATGCTATAGTTAAATAATGACTCCAGAGGTCCTGATAAGTCATATTTAAACTATTCAGGAAACATACTTAGATATAATTGAGGCACAGACCATATTCTTGGCTTTAGTGAGTACATCCAGTCCACACTGCCTAGTCATAGTTGGAGAGTATTATTGGAGGGGTTGGGGGTGAGAGGGGAGTAAAGTTAAAACTGAATTTGTCCACTAACAGTATCACTGTCTCCAGGCTCAGGGAACGTAGCACCATTAACCACCAGGTCAGCACATTGCTGTGTGCTGCCCTTGAGATTTCTGACATAGCAGTAGAAGGCCTTATGGTTATCTTTCACCTAGAAGGATGTCAACCTCAGAGTTGGCTTTCCTTGACCTAATTAGCCATCTTAGTTGCATGTTTACTTTAACAAGTTTTTAGCTCTATAAGATTTACCCTTCCTGATTTTTTTGCCATAATTTTTTTTCCCTTTGTTGTATATCCTGTTTAATTTGGGATGCCACCAGGGAGGCTTGTTTCTAGGGCTAGTCCTGGCCTTACTTCTAGTAGGTACAGCAGCAACATCTATGCAACCATTGACATGGCTGTTGAGAGTTTCTGAGAGAAATTCAGCATAGACTGGTGTGTTGTCGGTGTTTGGAGGGGCACTGAATTTTGAAAAACCATCACTTACTAACAAGTAATTTAACTTGGAATAGTTCCTAGCTATTGCTGGTTTTAATGAGGATTATAGAGTTAATTTTGATTTCAAAGGAGACAGCTTTAAGGATGGACCTTCCCAGGCAGGATGAGCCATTGGGGGGTGCAGCATTCTCCCATATTTGTGAGAACAAGGTTCAGTATGTTGGAGCCGCTGGTGGGCGTATTCATAATTTGGTCACGGATGTTTGTATTTACAAAGTCCAGGAATCTATCTGCCTGTAGATTTGAGGCCATATAGGGTTCCCAATATATAGAGGGGTAATTAAAGTCTCCCATGAGTAGAATGTTAGTTTGGATGGTGAGTGTCTCCAGTAGGTCCAAGTATGGATTGTGAGGTTCTTGGGGCATGAAGGGTGACCTAAGGCTAGGATGTGGCACAGGAGTTTGTCTATGGTGATATGCACATGGAGGAACTCCAGCATGTCATCCTGTTTGACCACCCAAGAAGTGTGCTTCTTGCTGATGTATATTGAGACACCTCTTCTTTTAGATCTTGGCTGTGCAGCTACTGGTCTAAAAGTATTGAAGCCACTGAAACCTTACACTGCTGGGGTACTCTCTGCCACTTTAAACCACGTCTTAGTAATTGTACAGATATCTATATTCTCAAGTGTGAGGAGGGCTTGGAGGGAATGTAGTCTTTTATTTAGGCTCCTGGTATTGAATAGTAATGCCTTGAGGTACTGTTGAGTTGGTTTTTGCTGTGTCAGTAGGTTTGTCAATTTGACACTGTCTAAAAAGGCACTATAGTAGTGGACAAAGCCTTACCCAATATTCAAAAACCTAGACGGGAAAGGTGCAGACCATCCTTAGTAAAGCAACATGGTCTGCTGACCATGTCTTCCCAAACTGATAAATACTGGAACCCCTTAGAATGACACCAGAAAGATAGCCAGTTGTTCTTGAAATCATTCATTTTTTGCTCATATTGTGGCAACATCTCCAGTGATGGTAATATGCTGCTCAGTGCCAAGCTCATACCAGCCTGAGGCACATAGTCTGAAAGCTCCAGAATGTTTATCTTTGTATATTCCAGGGAGGTACATCTCAGGTCATTTACACCTGCATGGACAAGGATGGAATCATACTGGTACCTGTACCATATTGACTTGAGTGAGTGCAGGGTCTATATTATATTTTCGAAAGTTTCAAACATCGAACACCATATGGTCGACACTATATGAGCGATGTTTGAAAATTCAAAAATATAATAAAAAAATAAAAATAAAAAAATATACTTACCTAAATGCTGTAGGCAGGAGGTCAAGCCCCCCTGCACCCCCCACACCCCCACTACTTAAATATTCCTACTCCAAGATCGCACTGCATTGAAGTAAAGGGAAAATATTCCCTATGGCGATTTCTGTGTTACGCATGCGACGTTTCGATATTTTGACCAATCAGGTTCGCTCAATACACATTCACCATTTACAATTTTCATTCACGTGATAGGAACCCGTGAGTGCATGATTTGGCAAATCCTGGCTCCATATAAACAACCAACAGTTATGTCATCCTTGTTCTGCTTGGTTAGAGGGGTATCAGTATATCATACAATGGAATCCCTATAAGAGTCCTTGGAAGTGTGTTTGCTTGTCTTAGGAGCTTAGTGTTTGTGGCCTCCACTGAGACTGACAGTATGTGTGGTGTTTGGTGTTGTTTTTTTCTGAGAGCTTTTGAGCTTGCTGAGGCATAGCTTTGACAGGGTGTGTTCTAGGTGATCTTTGTTGTTTAGGAAGATTGCTTTTAAGTGCCTCAGTATATATATTAGTCTATGCATGTTGTGTGCTATGTGAGGTGGGTGTCGTGTGTGTGTGTGTCTGTGTGTGTGGTTTCAACAACCTGATATGGACTTGTATGCAAGAGTTTAGCCTCCAGTGTCGCATTGTAAGTACACATTTTGCATACTGTGTCTGATTCTTTAAAGATTAAGTGGTTGTCAGTGAACATGAGATAATTACTTCACTTTCTCTAGATGCCCATATCCACTAAGTTGGCTACATCGAAGTTAGAAAAATACATATCTATAATGTCTAGTCCTTTGATTGGTGAGCTACAAGGGGTGGTGTATTGGGGTTCAAAGGCTATTAAGGGTCGTTTTTGGTGCAGACTAATAGGGGTGCTTTATTGGGGTAGATAATGCTAAACTATTAAACTCTACTAACTTTAATGTTTACACAACACTGAGTTCTACTACAGCAGTAGGTATTGCCACCGAAGGCCCAACTAGCTGCCCTAAGCTTATTGGTACTCAAAGTATTTGCACTATATTGCTGATTTAGTTACAGCCTTATGAACCGTTCTACAGAGAAATTTTACTTTTTAGGTGTTTGCTACTGTACAGGGCACTGCGAACTCATGCAAACATTCAAAATTTATAGCAGAAAAAAAAACTCTGGCCAATAAAATGACTGCACTATGAGTCCTTTTGTGTATTTCCCCACCCAGCTAGACCAGGCAAATACCTCCTGCCACAGCATGAATAAACCCAGTCCTCTTGATGTAAAATTGCAGTAGAACAGACCCAGAAGAGCAATACAAACACAAACCACTTAAACAACTAGCTGGAAATCCCTTGCTAATGGTAAATTCAAGACAGTAACAATAAGAGGAAGAGCATTTTTTTTTTATTCAGTGAAACGCACATATAAAAGCAGGAAAAAAGTGATCACTCAAAATAACTTAAATGCAATTTAGCAGTCAAAGGTATTATCGCACTAGATGCAAGTAGAACACTTCTGGAATGCAGGCTAGGACTCATAACTCTCAACCTGGAAACATCAAAAAATCTGGACAAAGGCCCATGAAAAGTAGGTACGACTGGACAAAAATCTGTATGCTTATTAATGTAAAATTTGCATACTTAATCATGTAACCCCACCCACTCCAATGGAATTGTGGGATACCAACATTCAAATGCAGATTGAAGAACAGACAAAATATTAAACACAAAATGTAACTAGAACAATAGTGTTTTAATTATATTAATATTTGAACTTGTCTTGTGTAAAACTTGAACTTTTATAAAACTAAAATGCAATTTTCTTTTATAAAAACAAAATTAACTGCTACATTCATATAAAACTAAATATAATTTGTTTAAAAAATCAATTGAATTCTGACAACTACTAAACTGGTATAAAATGTACATAAATACAAATTAAATAAGCTCTACTAAACTGGTATAAAATAAAAATAAAATAAATACAAATCAATTTTTATATGAAATAGCATCAAATAAGCTCTGTCCCTGAGTAACTATTAAAGTGGTATAAAGCTGAAATACAACTTTTTTTAAAAAAACAACATCAAATAAGTTTGATCTACTTATTACCGAACTAGTAAACCAGTATTAATATTGACATCACATACGTTTTAGCTACTAAACTAATTAACCAAAGACTAAACTCACTCACAGTTCACAGAGGAAATACTTCCTCTTCACCTTCTTCAGTCACGATGGCCTTTGGGTCTTCTAGTGCTGCCTGGAGCACATGTTCTCTATTGTAAGCTGCAGTTGCCCTTTTTGCTGCCTGTAGAGCAGGTGGTGCGTCTTCTACAGAAAAACAGTCACTGCCCTCATTCATTTTGATTGCTAGCAATAAGTTAAGTGTTTTGGCATGTAATGACTGCCTCAGCTCTGTTTTAACTTTTCTCACCATGCCGAATGCTTGCTCGGGTTCACTATTCGAAACAGAGCAGCGTTAATATGAGCTATTTAAAGAGAGGCATTCCTTCCACTTTAGGGCTTTGTAGGGCTGTTGACCAGTACTTGAGGAAACATGCTTCTGTTAGAGACTCTTAGCTGTGCTGTTACTGTGGCCAATTAAAGTTAGTATTTTGGTAGATGACAAATTCATCCTTAAGTTGACTGTGTTCTTGCCATGACTTGCAAACTCCTAGACAAGTCGCCATGCTCGTTACAACTTCATTGTCAAGTTTTAATTGGTCCTTTCTCTCCCTATTTACAATCCCTGCTATGAATAAACAAATATTCAGCATTTAAAATATTTTAAATTGACTATTTCTCTCCATTAGAAGACTACCTTACTGTACTGTGGTGGTTTCACTTTCAAAAAACTTTTATGCCACCCTGGAAACACTTGCTGCAGTCTCCAATTCATTGATGTAATAAAGGCCAATGAATACAGATAGTTTTCTGGCCAATTTCTTCCCCAAACTGACATCACCACGACCATCCTAAAAACCCACCCATGCTGTGATGTAACAGCTCCCTGGTTCTTCACCTACCCATACAGAAAGTAAAGACTAGAACAAGGAAACAGTACATGAGTCAAGTCTCCTGCTGTGAGCTGTCAATCACAGCAGGTAATAGCTCAAATTACCCTTAGCACTTTGACAGCTAAGAAAGTTAGGTGTGAAGGGGAATGGGCAGGGGGATGGGAGATGAGTCAAAGTAGTACAATTCAGGCTTCACAAAAGACTGCAGTTTAACCATTCTAAAAAGAAGCAGCAGTAAAAAGCACTTTGAAAGTCTGTTCTGTGGCACTTGCACTGTTTGTGTTTTAAGTAGTCATTGAATGGCATGAAATGTTACTTAAAACTAACTGACTGAAAGACAGCAGTGTATCCATATAAAATTAATGCAGTTACAAGAGCTTTAGGAAGAAAGAGGCTTGCATGATGTTACTGAATTGTGGGATACCTAGAGGCAGACTAAACAATCAGGATCACTTCAAGATGCTAGACCCCATGTGGTCAGAAATTATGTATAAAATATTTAAAAACCTGTAAATAGTCCAGAGTGGTGTTAAAATATAGGAAACACCAAACCATGAAGAAATAAACATTTTTTGAGTCTGTGGGTGAAGTTTTCCTTTAACAAATGCTTTTACTTTGTTATAGAAGGTATGCTCAATTACTGTACTAACAATGTCATCACCATTTTAATCCAGATATTTTGAAACATCAGGTCCAACATGAATATGCTGCAAAATATTATTGTCATCATCAAGAAAAGAATTATGGTGGCACTGATATTACCTAGAAATTCTATAGCAGCATGTGGCTTCAGTAACCTGCTTGCATGCACCTTTAGAAGTTTTGTGATATCACGCTACATACTTAAAAGTTGACTGTTTCTGGTCTGCAATTGCACATAAAACTTAAGGAGAAACTCCATAGCATAATTCAGGAAATGGAATGCAATTTTTACCTCATGACTATTCAGCTTTTCTTTTATGAAGTATATTCTGTGAGACCAGGGTTCATATGACTGGAAGTATGACAGAAGTGCAGGCCACAGGTCCAGTATTCACTTTACAACTTTATGAAGAGTCAGCCAATGAGTGGGGGTATGTTGGATAAGTACCAGTGAGTGGGGATATGTTGGATAAATACCAATGAGTGGGGATATGTTGGATAAGTACCAATGAGTGGGAGTATGTTGGATAAGTACCAGTGAGTGGGGATATGTCGGATAAGTACCAATGAGTGGGGGTATGTTGGATAAATACCAATGAGTGGGGATATGTCGGATAAGTACCAATGAGTGGGGGTATGTTGGATAAGTACCAAAGAGTGGGATATGTCAGATAAGTACAAGTGGCTCAATGTCAACAAATAAGGCAATTTTGTTTAGCTTCTGTTGCTTCTGTACAAAGTGATTAGAAATGTCTGATATTAAGTCTTGTACATGTGATTTCATTGCTTTCAAACCTGATTTGATGCAAAGGTCTACTATATGGCACAGGCAGCCCATACTGAAGAGATCAGGGCTGCCAGTTTTTAATCGTGACAGTACAACATTGTATTTACCAACCATAACTGCATCATTATCTGATGAGTATGCAGCCATATTGTTTTTGGAATTTTGAATCTGTGAAGACTTTCCATAAGGCAGTTGTATATCACTTCACCAGTACCTGCCACACAAACGGGCATGTCTAAGAACCGAACAACAGTTCCACGCTTTGCCTGGTCCAAAAATCCAACCAAAGTCACAAGGAGTTTATTATCCCCCATGTCAGTGCTCTGATCTAAAGAAATGCAATAAGGCTGCTTCCGACAAACTGCTGCTGCATCTCCCTAATATTTTTGTTCAAGGAGCAAGGCAGGCTAGCTACAGAAGCTAGCAATCAAATAAAAGCAATATTGGAGCTCCTTAGTGGGGGATGGGCAGACACAGAAGGCAAGCAAGTAAATGATAAACAGAATATCAAAGCACTGAAGCACGACCTGTAGCAGAGAGAATTTCTGACTATTGAACTTCTACTTCAATTTAAGACACCAGACTGCGTGGAACTTTTCCAGTAACTCTGTTTATGGAAAAATGAAGGCCCAGATCTTGTAGTAGTGGTATGCAGTTCTGCCACAACTGTGAATTAAACAAGACTTCGGCCCAGCTGGGTTAAAAATACAAACAGATATCTTTTAAAAGTAATTCTACTTCTGGAAATAGAAATGTAGAATAATGCAGAAACATATAACTGCTATTTAGAATACAAGACTAGAGTCCTAGAACAAACTTAAAAATGCAATCAGATAGATTAAAAAAAGTACAAAGTAGTATCACCATACAGGTCATAAGTGCACTTAAATATTTGAGAAGAATTAACAGGATTAAAATAATTTAATTATCTTTCCTTTTTTAATTTGATTTAATTATCTTTCCTTTTTTCAAGTAAATGTTTCCTTTTCAGGTAAATGTTATTACACTAATGAAAAAGTACAAGCCATGCCAGATATACAGTGGGCTGAAATACTTGAAATAATTTTGCTGTTGATAAAAATTCAGAAGGCGCTTAAAGTGGAAATACTTATCAATCTTGTAGAAACACTAAAGAGATCTTCAAGTGTCTGTTTCGACTGCGTCTGGTTATTCGTAGATGAAAATTACTATTAGGAAAGCAAAATTAAATAGAAGGCCCTTTTTTTCCGCAGAAGATATTTTTTCTCCTTTTCTGTGATGGAAGTTCTACATAGAGCAATATACACTGCAAAGACTGTATTCCATAGCTTTGGTGTATTTATGCTTAATGTTTTGACAATGGTCCTTTCCTTGTATGTTGTACAAGAATAGGCTTATTTAAAGATCTGAATTCTCTTATCAATAGATACACTGTGATCAGGTCAGCCATATTCCAACGGATGTCAAATGGCATCTTTAGGCTTCTTTAAGCAGTTGTTCTCCTGCAGACATTTGAAAAGGAAGCTGTGGGTAGGAAGGTCGTAGAGAGCATGATGACCATTTTACTGAAAACAGTTTGAATTATGCCAGTAGAATGAACACTGGTTTTATTGAAGCACTTTTAAAACAAAATATGATACATTAGCTGTATTAAAATTTACACTGGTATTCATAGTCATTTGTTTATGAATGAGCATAGCAAAGGCGAGATTCTTACAGGCTATTTAAGCTAACAAGAACTGCAATTGCTATAATGAGAAGCAAATAAGAAATTTTGTAAAATGGCATATGCTAATGAGGTGTTCTTGCAATTCATAGTCCAGAATTTGCATGTTATGCACATCCCTTGTTAAATGGGGTGCTTCGCTTTTCATATCTGAGCTGCACTCCAAGAACTTGCCCCCGACTCCCTTCAGTAGTTTGTCCAAGTTTGTACAAGTTCCTCACTGACACACAAGAGAATTATTTCCCCCAGCAACCCCTTGAGTAGCTTGTCTAAGTATGCACAAGCACTAAAATGTCACAAAACAAATTATTTTTCCCACTGATCATTTCAGCACTTTATCCAAGTATGCACAAGCACCAAAATGAAGCATAAACCCATCAATCGTTTCATTGGTATGTCCAAGTATGCACAAGCACCAAAATGAAGCATAAACCCATCGATCCTTTCAGTGGTATGTCCAAGTATGCACAAGCACCAAAATGAAGCATAAACCCATCGATCCTTTCAGTGGTATGTCCAAGTATACACAAGCACCAAAATGAAGCATAAACCCATTGATCCTTTCAGTGGTATGTCCAAGTATATACAAGCACCAAAATGAAGCATAAACCCATCGATCGTTTCATTGGTATGTCCAAGTATGCACAAGCACCAAAATGAAGCATAAACCCATCAATCGTTTCATTGGTATGTCCAAGTATGCACAAGCACCAAAATGAAGCATAAACCCATCGATCCTTTCAGTGGTATGTCCAAGTATATACAAGCACCAAAATGAAGCATAAACCCATCGATCGTTTCATTGGTATGTCCAAGTATGCACAAGCACCAAAATGAAGCATAAACCCATCAATCATTTCATTGGTATGTCCAAGTATGCACAAGCACCAAAATGAAGCATAAACCCATTAATCGTTTCATTGGTATGTCCAAGTATGCACAAGCACCAAAATGAAGCATAAACCCATCGATCCTTTCAGTGGTATGTCCAAGTATGCACAAGCACCAAAATGAAGCATAAACCCATCGATCCTTTCAGTGGTATGTCCAAGTATACACAAGCACCAAAATGAAGCATAAACCCATCGATCCTTTCAGTGGTATGTCCAAGTATACACAAGCACCAAAATGAAGCATAAACCCATCGATCCTTTCAGTGGTATGTCCAAGTATACACAAGCACCAAAATGAAGCATAAACCCATCGATCCTTTCAGTGGTATGTCCAAGTATATACAAGCACTAAAATGAAGCATAAACCCATCGATCGTTTCATTGGTATGTCCAAGTATGCACAAGCACCAAAATGAAGCATAAACCCATCGATCCTTTCAGTGGTATGTCCAAGTATGCACAAGCACCAAAATGAAGCATAAACCCATCGATCCTTTCAGTGGTATGTCCAAGTATACACAAGCACCAAAATGAAGCATAAACCCATCGATCCTTTCAGTGGTATGTCCAAGTATACACAAGCACCAAAATGAAGCATAAACCCATCGATCCTTTCAGTGGTATGTCCAAGTATACACAAGCACCAAAATGAAGCATAAACCCATCGATCCTTTCAGTGGTATGTCCAAGTATACACAAGCACCAAAATGAAGCATAAACCCATCGATCCTTTCAGTGGTATGTCCAAGTATACACAAGCACCAAAATGAAGCATAAACCCATCGATCCTTTCAGTGGTATGTCCAAGTATACACAAGCACCAAAATGAAGCATAAACCCATCGATCCTTTCAGTGGTATGTCCAAGTATACACAAGCACCAAAATGAAGCATAAACCCATCGATCCTTTCAGTGGTATGTCCAAGTATACACAAGCACCAAAATTAAGCATAAACCCATCGATCCTTTCAGTGGTATGTCCAAGTATACACAAGCACCAAAATGAAGCATAAACCCATCGATCCTTTCAGTGGTATGTCCAAGTATACACAAGCACCAAAATGAAGTGCATCCACCACAGATCCCTTCAATAGTATGTCCAAGTATTCATAAGTACCAAAATAAAACATTTCCCCACCAATTCCTTCAGCAGTATGTCCAAGCATGCACAAGCAGCAGAATTAAACATTCCCCCCTGTAGTCTGCCCACGTATGCACAGGCATGTCCTTGACACCAAATGAAATGTTCCCCTTCCCCTTACCACTCCCTATTCTTCTGTTTAATTGCTGCTTATTGGTGTAAGTTCAGGGCCATTTACATGTTTGGTATGGAAATGAGCTAATTATGGATTCATCCCTATGAATCCATGCCACTTATCTCCATATCAGCTACCCTCTATTGCTTATGCCTTAAGTATATTATGCTTCTGTGATGGGGAGGCATGTCTATAAAAAGGCCTCCATATTTATGTGTTCATCCTGAAAGACTGTGAATTGCATAAACATGTAGTGTCACTCTTCACAGATAACTGCTATGAAAATTTGAAGCCCCGGGCTATGAATACCAGCCTCAATTGTGTTACTGTAAAATGACACTTCATGGTTTTGCTAACTTTTGTACAACCATGGAGTTAATATACATATGCAAAGGGCTATACAGCATCCATGTTGTTATGTTTTTTGTTTTGTTTGTTTTGCTTATAGTACAGGTTTGCTTTATGTTATTAGCTGTACAATAACTTTACATATTTCTTGATATAAGGGGTTCTTCATATGTAGCCAACCTCACTTGTGGCATATTTCAGATATTTTTTTTACCATTTGTGTTTTTAACTGTTGTGAATTTGCTCATAGGATATTGGGGTCTTACTGTGATGCTCATTATGTGTGCTAGTTCCTGTAGTAATTCTGGCACCTTAAAGGACACCTCCACCATAAAATGCAATTACACGTACCAAAGTTATTTTTCTCCATTTAATCCTATTCCACCATTATCCCAACCTTTTCTATGCCAATCGAAGGAAACTCTTGGTTTATTAGGATGACAAAAAATGTTAAGTAGAATATTATTTATCTCCAGTTTTTTTTGGTGGAGGTTGTACTAAAGATTGTAAGACAAATAATATTTTAGGGCAAGTTACCATCTTAATAAGTATTAATTGTTCTTTCATGGCAAAGAAGCATTTGTTCCAATTTGTGACTAAACCTAACGTTTTATCAACATGACCTGTTGAATGTTTGTATATTTTCTTCACTGTTAGACATAATGGTTATACCAAGAAATTTCATTTGCTTGGTATTCCAATTGAAGTTAGAATATTTTTGTATGATTTTAAAAAAAAAGAATTATTAATTAATAATGTACTTCTTTTATTGCAATTAAATCTTAAGTCTGAGATTTCTTTGAACTGACTCCTACAACTAATTAGATGTTCTAATTGTTGTGTCTTTCGGCTTTTCCCAGTTAGGGGTCGCTACAGCGGAATTCTGGTCTGCTAATGATTGGCAGTAGATTTTTATGTGCCGAGTTGCCGGCCCTGACCCATTCACGCATGTCTCTACACAGAAGACGCTCTAGCTGAGAATCGAACAGGACAACATCTTACTATGAGGCGACAATGCTACAGCAGCACCACCACCGCAGTCTAATCAGATGTTCTAATTAATTTTCTATATTTCTTATTGTTAGTAAAGGTCATCAGCAAAGAGTTGAAGCTTTAATTCGAAACCTTATTTTATTTTGATACCATTAATGTTCTTATTGGATCTAATACTATTAGCAAGGGGTTCTACAGCTAATGCAAAATGTGAAGGTAATAACGGACAGCCTTCTTTTGTGCCCTTTTGTAATTTTAAAGGAATTAGAAAAAAAATATTTTAACATAAGCACAAGAGTTATTGTATAACTTGGAAATTAATGCAGTTAGCTCCGGTGAGAAATTATACTCTAATTGTTTTAAATGAATATGACCAATTAACTGAGTCAAAAGCCATATCTAAATTGAGACCAATAATAAAAAGTTGTTTTTTAATTTTTATTTGCATAGTCTATTAATGTATGTATTCTTATTATATTATCCTGTATTTGTCTATTTAAAGTAAACCCAGTTTGATCATTATGAATTAGTTTAGGTGTAAGTAGATAAATTCTGTTAGCTTAAATGGACATGAACATCTTATAGTTCACTTTTAAAAGTGAAAGGGGAATGTATGATAAACACTTTGTAGGATCCTTATCTTGTTTTAAAATAAGTGATGTAAGGGAATATTTTCATGATGGGACAACTTAATCAGTTGGTTTAATTTCTCTCTAGACCTTATCTAATATTTTAAGTGCATCATCCAGTAGTATTTTTATGCTGGGATGCCTTTTGTGTGGAGTCTGCATGTTCTCCCTGTGGTCGCGTGGGTTTCCTCCGGGTGCTCCGGTTTCCTCCCACATCCCAGGATTGGACACTCTAAATTGGCCCTAGGTGTGGGTGCATGCATGTGTGTGCCTTCTATGGAAGGTTGGGTGCCAGGCTGGCAACTCGACACCGTAAAACTCCACTGCCAATCATGAGCGGACAGGTGATCCACTGTGGCGACCCCTAACCGGGAAAAGTCGAAAGAAGAAGAATGTTGCTTAAATCTAGATTTGTGCTCAGAAATCTTTCAGTACCCTTCAGAGTCTTTATTTCCATTTTTCTTATCAGAGACCATGAAGGTTCTATCATCTTTTTTTTTTACATTCAAATCTACAAAAGAGCGAAAGATGATGTTTCAGTCTGCATGAGTCAGAGGAGGGTGCACCCCTTTTTATAGTATTCACAGTTAGTCACCACTCACTGTTTTACATCCTGGGACTGGGTCATGTTGTGATCAGTAAAATATGCTAAAACTCACATAATAATTAAAGTTATTTCCCAAATAATTAGCTGTTGAGGAAACTTTTATATGAAAAGTAGTGATAAGAGTTGGGTATTTACATTTCTAGCTCATTTTTATCCATGTAACTGTAGAGAAATAAGGGCAGTGTGAAAAGTGAAATAATACACATAACTGTGTGTATGTATTATAGCAAGAACCCATAGCTGGGTGTGGGTAAATCCAGCATTACCTACACCCAGCCATGGGTTATTGCTACTATACAATGACATTATTTAAGAAACAAAGTTACTTTTCTTAGGTGATGTCTTTGTATCATGGCGCCATGGTGCTCTTTCACTTTTTTCCCAGTATCATGGGGCTTTCTTAATGTACTGCGCATGTGTATGGGACTTATGTTCCCATGCTTATACAGTACATCAGTGCTTTGGAAAGGAAGCCACGGAGAAAGGAAGAAAAAATGAAATGCAGAACCATTCAGACATACAAGAGAGACAGGGCAGAGAAAATATGAGCATGATCAGGAACATTTCAATGTACCTGATTTTCCTTGTATTTTCACTGTCCCGTCTCTCTTGTACCAATTTGGATTTCAAATTTTATTTCATTTTTTTAATTAAGAAAACTGGAAAGCTCCATAGCATATATTAATAGAAGAAAGTCCGGGCGACCAGACTTTTTTCTGTTGGTATATACTCGATTTTAGAATAGGCACGCTGGTTGGGCTGACCAATCAGTATGCACGTTTTTGAATGTTAATGGCCAGTCATTGTATAATGTGTATTATTTCCCAGCTGTTAGTCACACATACTGAGCAAAACTGCTACTTTCCGGGCAACTTTGGTACTTACACAAACATGTGGGGGAGGGTCTAGAAATTGGCTTTAAACTTCAAATCTGAATGTTTAATTCGTATATATAATGTGGTTTGGATCTTTGTCTAATCATGACAAAAATAGGTTACATCGAATAGTCAGGTCAGCCAAAAATATGATTGGTGCTAGTTTGCCCTCAATACAGGACCTGTACTATTCCAGAGTCATGAAAAGGGCAGTGCAAAGCATCACTGACCATTCACATCCAGGCCATCATCTTTTTGAACCACTACCGTCAGCCAGGCATTATAGATTAATACGCACCAAAACAAGCAGATATAAGAAAATTTTTTTCCACAGGCAATCAAGTTCATAAACGGTTAACTCAGCTTATTAGGCTGGGGTATTCTTTTTCCCAAGCTCCCAAGGATTCTGTAGTATTGTTTACATATTGTTAATCCTTGTTTCTTTCAGCATTTATTTCAGTGTTTCTTGCACCGAGTTCCACTTTGCACCTTGTATGTATATGTATATTTACTTTTTTGTCTTGTTCTTAATAGTTAACCAAAAAACGAAGGTCAGAGTAGCAAAGGATGAATTAAAAAGGCTTTAATTCATGAGCGCTTTCGTTCATCAAACTCAAGTGAACTTCTTCAGAGTCTGAAGTTGTTCATTTGAGTTTGATGAACAAAAGCGCTCACGAAGCAAAGCCTTTTTAATTCATCCTTTGCTGCTGTGACCTTCATTTTTTGGTTTACTAGTTTTATTAGTTAATTGTTTTCTTGTTCTTAATAGCTGCACGTACGTCATTTGTCTTGTTCTAAATAGTTGTATGCATGTCACTTATGTAATTCATACTTGGAAAGTCACTGAAACCGCAGTCAAACTGCTTGTAGGCCGCTTACTTGGCCAATCAATGTGATTCTGATTCTGAAAACAAAGCCCCTTATTTTACCTAATTAGTATGGAAGAAGTGTTACATTTTCCATGAAAGGCATTTTAGCACTTTACAGGTAACACTAATCAAAGTAAGTAATTGAAAAAGAAATGCTGACACTTTCCGAAGACTGTCTAAGAAGCCATTCTCCAAGCTCTGTCACTGTAAATAAATGTAGAAACAAAGCACCTC
This sequence comes from Protopterus annectens, assembly GCF_019279795.1. NCBI lineage: Eukaryota > Metazoa > Chordata > Ceratodontiformes > Protopteridae > Protopterus > Protopterus annectens. Next base: position 614,622,274 of record NC_056736.1, on the reverse strand, counting down.
ATTATTACATCTTCATAATTTGAGAAAACAGAATGCATTGTAGAAAAAAATGACTGAAAACAGCATGTCAATATGGTAGTCTCCATCAAAGCCATTTTGTGGTATATCAAATTACAATAAGAATAATTTAGAGTGATTCTAATATTTTATATCAAGATATGATGAAAATGCATTCTGGATAAAGTGTTCGTCGTGATGTATTACAATGAGATTTTACAAGAGGAAGCTAAATGATTACAACAATTCCTTGAATCGATCTTCCTGGTATGAGCACATTTACTCTTGGTTTCAGACATGCATTCTGCTTTGTCTTTAACTGTTAAATAGACTGCATTTCTCTATCTTGCAATTACTGTGTCACACTGTTCTCACTATTAACCCATGCAGCCAGTTTTTATCACTGTGTCATTGTTAAGTTTGTTAATTATTTGCTAATTATTATAGCTAATTTCTTTACTGACTTGCTTTGTACATTGTTGATTAATATGTGTTCAATTTGATTGTTTAATATGGTCTGTTTTATGTATGGAGATTTTCTCCCCGGGCGTCTGCTGAAAATGGGCCTCATGCCCAGTCGGACATTTCCGGGTAAACTAACTAAATAAATAAAATAAAATAAATGTATTCCTTTTTGTTGCATGGTGATAGGGATTCTTTTACTCCACACAGTTATCTCAGTTTTCTTGACAATTTTTTGTAATTTATAATTAGATATGTCACACAGTCTGTAACACGTGTCTATTCATCCAGGTAAACACCATGTGTATAACAACACAGAATTTCTATAACAATATCTAATTTCTATAACTTCCTCAGCCACATCTTGATTTTTTTATGAGTTCTGTCTGGCTCCCACTTTTTGTAGGGTTTAGTTGTATTTAAGATTAGGTTACGCTGCTATAGCCATGTTCCAGGCTGATGCACCCCAAGCGATAGACAGGTTTGGATCGGCATAAGGTTTCAAGCAGAGGTGCACTGCAGCATCATCTGCTTTCTATACAACTGCAGTTCCCCACCACTTTCCTACATTAAATTGATATAAGTGGTGAATAACAAAGCATCTAAGATGGAGGCCTGTGGGACTTCAGAAGTGATTTATTCAGTTGGATGTTTAGGAAGCCATCTAGCCCTTCCTGGATGCCGTTCTGTTATTTGGAAAGCCACAGCAAACCCTTATAACAGACATGCAGAGATTCTCAGAATTTGCATGGTATTGACAGAACATACAGCTAAAGACTGTTGTGCCTATCTCAGCTGACTGGTTTTACTGTCTGCTGAACAAGCTACAGAGACTGCTGACCCAGCAGCTTAGTTGTTTCATCCCAAGTTCTCTAAAGATTTACATTTGTTCATTAGATGCATCCTTGAAGTAATTTTCCACTGTTGAGTGTACTGCTTCTTCATGTAGGCTGTTCTAATCATCCACCATCCTTTCTGTGAAATAATACTTCCTCAAGTCTTCTCAATGCCATTCACTTGTATCTTCAGATCATGTCCTCTTGTTGTTGTGTAGACCTTTTTCAAAAGATTATAGCCAGTCATGAACTTTATTAATAACTTTCAGATACTTGTAAATTACGTTTTCTTTTTGCTGTTTTTTTTTAGATATTTATTTTTTGGAGAATAATATGTACTAGATTACTTGACTTATTAGATTAATTTACTATTAAGATTTAATATTCACTGGAAATGTTAAGCTCTTGTAATATGCCTCCTTATACTTCTGCTGCACATTGTGCATTATTCTCATTGTCCTTTTCTGAACTGTTCCTGTCTGGTCTCTTGTCTCTAGCATGATCAGGTTTTCAGAACTGTGCGTTGTAGTCTAGGTAGAGTTTTACAACGTATCCATGAAGAGGAAGATAAAGTTCTCATTTTTAAATGGCAGTGCCTTGTTCTGTGTATCCTAGTATTCTACCAATCTGTTTTTAATGATTTGTACTGCTTGTTTACTTTGTGTCATATCTCATGTGCCTTTTCTCATTTGTTTCTGCTGGTACTTCAACTCTAGCTGTCATTTCTTTGTTTTTGCTTCCCAAATGCATTATGTTTGCTTTTGCTGTTGTTGTTCTTTGCTTTTATGGATAATTTAAGCTGGTACCATAGCTGGCCTTAGGCATAGGTCAACTAGGCAGCTGCCTAGGGCACTGCTCTAGCAGGGGCACTTTTCCAGTATTTACTAGGTGTAGGTAGACCAGGATGGGGGCACTGAGTAGTGTGGTGGGGGGTGCCGTGGAGCCCTTTTGCCTAGGGTGCCAGTTGACCTAAGGCCATTCCTGGCTGGTACATTTCAGACCATTTCACTTGACTTGCTATGTCCTTTAGCATCCTTTCTATATCATCGTGTATATCAGTCATGTTGTCAACATTGCATAATTGGGGGGAAAAAGAAGCAATCTATTCTGTAGAAAGTTCATTTTCCAGAGAGATGTGTTGTAATCCAGGAACCATGTCTGCCTTTCCCATTAGACTTTTTCAGTTCTTGACACAATGCAGTTTTGGGCTAAATTCTCAATATCATCACTTGAAATGTTAGTTATTTGTTGTGCGTAATGCACAGTTTATCATAACTGTTCATTATACTGCATTAGTCCATTTTTAACTCCGCATGTCACTTGATTCTCTAAATGTAGCTATCTAATCACCTGAGTAGGCTATATATTTCATCACAGCTGCATGTCAGTGCAGCATGCTGCTCCTTCATTCACGGAGCTTTGGGAGATCAACCACAAGAGTACTCAGTCTGGGTATACATTCATTTGAGTGTCCACACCAACCTCGAATGGGTGTAATGCCGAAACAGAATGTCGAATTTGAAAGTGGCGAACAGTCGGAATGTCGTACAAAACACCAAATGCGACATTTCCGACCGCTCTACCACCTAAACAAGTGCTGCCATGGGTCAAAAAGGGGAGGATATTGTGTGTTTCTACTATCTCCAGTTCACAATTGTGAGAACCTGCTGCACTGCTTTCGACATTTGGTACATCGACAAGGTAATGGACGACTAAACGAATGCATACCCTCAATCTGATATGCCTGTCACTGATGGAATGCCTGCTGCTCATGTGACCTGCACACATTCTGCTTCAATGAAGCATTCTTAAAGAGACAGGAACAAGCCAAACTCACCTTCACACACACTGCTGCAATTAGCTATCATGTCTGTAAAATTTAGTTGTTTATATTTTACGAGATTCATCCAAATACATTACCGACCTAAAAAGTCATCTCCTTTTCCCCACAATGATCAGCACTGACACTGACTTCCTTGTTTCTCTGCCTTTGGAATAGATCTACTTTAAACCTTTATTAGGTTGGTCACCCAGGTAGAGAACTGCCTTTGTGGAATAAAAGGATTTGTGGATTTGTAATATTATAACAAAGTGTGGGTTACTTAACCAGTTTGGGGAGACCTCTGGCCAAGTCATATTGCTGAATTATTATTCTGATTGGCCAAGGAATGTTTTTTCTTACAGTGATTACATATGGATGCTCTCAAATTTCATGTTCGGCATGAGGTTGGCAGAATGGTTAAGGTGTTTACCTTACAGACACAAAGTGCAAGGTTTGATTCTCACATGGGGAAATTGGCTAGGCTTAAAATGGCCTTCAACGGCAGTTAGCCTCGTACTCATCTATGAAACTGTGAACCTATAATGTCATTGTGCCATAGCTCTGTGCTGCAGCGACAGTCAAGGCACTCCTACAAACGTGTCCTCTACTATGAGGCAGCCAGACTCACACTTAGTTTCTCCCCCATCCAATGAAGAACAGAACCATCCTTGTGATAGTCCCCTTTTGTCCTTCCCTGTTGAACTTCAATTTACTTCAAAACTCAAATTGTCTACTACATAAGCTGAAGCCACTCAGCCATTCATTGCAATCAGTCTCTATGTTACATTTTAAACTGAAAAGCAAAACTACTAGGGAATGATTTGCAAGTACAGCTGTGACAAATATTTTGTTTAACTTACTTGGTGGTAGTGAATCTTTAGCAATAAAGAGTCACAATAAATCAGGGAACATCAATTTTTAGGACATCCTACAAAAGAAAGTAAAGTGAGGTGTTATACACATGCCCAGTTAAATGTTCATTTATAAAATAAAGTTTTGCATAGACTTTAATTATATCAGGAGTGTTTTGCTTTTATTGTCCTATACTATAGTAACAATGTGATAATTGTTTCAATACAGGCTACACTGCCATTTTCGCACAACGTAGATCTGCAGTGGTTGGTAGAGTGGAATGCTGTACTCGTTAACAGTCATTACGATGTGAAGAGTCCATCTCACGTTTGGATATTTGCACAGTCTGTAAAAGACCCTTGGGTACTATGCCTCTTCAGTTTTCTCAAACAGGAGAATTTACCCAAACACTGTCCTACAGCCATTAGTTATGCATGGCCGTATGCTTTCACCAGGCTTCAACTTCTAATGCCTCTTGTTGACCCAAAGTAAGTAAAACTGTAAACAGTTTTTTTTTTTTACCTGATTTGCATATCTTCTGACAAAAGCTGCCATGCTAACATTTGTATTGGTTACTCCATTTTGTTGGACATAAAGTTGCCTTATCACAGGGCTCTCTGATTCCAGCTTCACCTTAAGTGATGTTTTACTTGAGATACAGACTGTACTTTTTTTTTATTTGTGTTTCTGTTGAAAAAGCTTCTAACTATTGGCTTGGTGTACAATTTATTTGTCATAATCAAAACTGCCTGTAATAATTTTATTTGAATGAAGCATTGCATGTAGAAAAACCTGTAAATCTTAGTTTGCATGGTTTTGTAGCATATGCAGTGAAAACTTTCTGTGGATTTGTGGACATCACAAAATGTCCAGTTGCACTTTTCTGCCTTACTGAGCAACATTCTTTCCATCAGGTATTCAGAATTCAAAATGGTACAGTTTCATTTTTATTAAACCAGAATTATGCCTTCCAATCTTTAATAGTTTAGCAAATAGGATTAAGACTATTAGTTGATAATGATCTTATCTGGTAGTCCAGGGTTCAATTACTTCAATTTTCTTTTGCTGATGTGTAACTCTAACCAAAACACTTGAAACTAATGAGTGTACTTGGTTAATAAATACAAGAAATGTATAAGAATTACTATCCTTCTACTTAACCTGTGACACTGTGCATGTTATTGAGATTTATATTGTTTATTCATAGTACATATCAGTCTTTCTGTCATACTGCAGCAAGCATTCTGTTTCCATTATAGTTCGAAATGTCATTAGTTCCATGTAGATCTTGGAGTCTTGGCTATGGAATAATTCTGGACTCCTGTTTAAGGAATCTTTTCACCAGTGTTCACTTGAGTAAAAGATAAAGCTAGACTGGCAAGGTATGTTTTATGTCTGTTTTGAAGCAAACAGTAGTACTGTTGAAGAGACCTTGTCAATGAAATGCATGGCTTGTAGGAGGGATCTGTGTACATTGTACTTGTGTATTAGAAGGCTGTGTGTACATTGTACTTATATAGTAGAGGGGGTCTATGTACATTGTACTTGTGTATTAGAGGGTCTGTATACATTGTACTTATGTATTAGAGGGGTCAGCGTACATTATACTTATGTATTAAAAGGGTCTGTGTACATTGTACTTATGTATTAGAGGGTCTGTGTAGACTGCACTTATGTATTAGAGGGTCTGTGTACATTGTACTTGTGTAACAGAAGGGTCTATGTACATTGTACTTATGTATTAGAGTGGGTCTATGTACATTGTACTTGTGTATTAGAGGGTCTGTGTAGACTGTACTTATGTATTAGAGGGGTCTGTGTACATTATACTTATGTATTAGGAGGGGTCTGTGTACATTATACTTATGTATTAGGGGGTCTGTGCAGACTGTACTTGTGTATTAGAGGGGTCTGTGTATACTGTACAGACATATTAGAGGGGTCAGTGTACATTGTACTTATGTATTAGAGGGGTCTGTATGCATTGTACTTATGTATTAGGAGGAGTCTGTGTACAATGTACTTATGTATTAGAGGGGTCTGTGTACATTGTACTTAAATATTAGAGGGTCTGTGTAGACTGTACATATGTATTAGAGGGTCTGTGTAGACTGTACATATGTATTAGAGGGGTCTGTGTACATTATACTTATATATTAGAGGGTCTGTGTAGACTGTACATATGTATTAGAGGGTCTGTGTAGACTGTACATATGTATTAGAGGGTCTGTGTACATTGTACTGAAATATTAGAGGGTCTGTGTAGACTGTACATATGTATTAGATGGTCTGTGTAGACTGTACATATGTATTAGAGGGTCTGTGTACATTATACTTATATATTAGAGGGTCTGTGTAGACTGTACATATGTATTAGAGGGTCTGTGTAGACTGTACATATGTATTAGAGGGGTCTGTGTACATTATACTTATATATTAGAGGGTCTGTGTAGACTGTACATATGTATTAGAGGGTCTGTGTAGACTGTACATATGTATTAGAGGGGTCTGTGTACATTATACTTATATATTAGAGGGTCTGTGTAGACTGTACATATGTATTAGAGGGTCTGTGTAGACTGTACATATGTATTAGAGGGTCTGTGTACATTGTACTTAAATATTAGAGGGTCTGTGTAGACTGTACATATGTATTAGAGGGTCTGTGTAGACTGTACATATGTATTAGAGGGTCTGTGTACATTATACTTATATATTAGAGGGTCTGTGTAGACTGTACATATGTATTAGAGGGTCTGTGTAGACTGTAAATATGTATTAGAGGGTCTGTGTAGACTGTACTTATGTATTAGAGGGTCTGTGTAGACTGTACATATGTATTAGAGGGTCTGTGTAGACTGTACATATGTATTAGAGGGTCTGTGTAGACTGTACTTATGTATTAGAGGGTCTGTGTAGACTGTACATATGTATTAGAGGGTCTGTGTAGACTGTACATATGTATTAGAGGGTCTGTGTAGACTGTACATATGTATTAGAGGGTCTGTGTAGACTGTACATATGTATTAGAGGGTCTGTGTAGACTGTACATATGTATTAGAGGGTCTGTGTAGACTGTACTTATGTATTAGAGGGTCTGTGTAGACTGTGCATATGTATTAGAGGGTCTGTGTAGACTGTACATATGTATTAGAGGGTCTGTGTAGACTGTACATATGTATTAGAGGGTCTGTGTAGACTGTACATATGTATTAGAGGGTCTGTGTAGACTGTACTTATGTATTAGAGGGTCTGTGTAGACTGTACATATGTATTAGAGGGTCTGTGTAGACTGTACATATGTATTAGAGGGTCTGTGTAGACTGTACATATGTATTAGAGGGTCTGTGTAGACTGTACATATGTATTAGAGGGTCTGTGTAGACTGTACTTATGTATTAGAGGGGTCTGTGTACATTGTACTTATATATCAGAGGGTCTGTGTAGACTGTACTTATGTATTAGAGGGTTCTGTGTACATTGTACTTATATATTAGAGGGTCTGTGTAGACTGTACTTATGTATTAGAGGGTCTGTGTAGACTGTACATATGTATTAGAGGGTCTGTGTAGACTGTACATATGTATTAGAAGGTCTGTGTAGACTGTACATATGTATTAGAGGGTCTGTGTAGACTGTACATATGTATTAGAGGGTCTGTGTAGACTGTACTTATGTATTAGAGGGTCTGTGTAGACTGTACATATGTATTAGAGGGTCTGTGTAGACTGTACTTATGTATTAGAGGGGTCTGTGTACATTGTACTTATATATTAGAGGGTCTGTGTAGACTGTACATATGTATTAGAGGGTCTGTGTAGACTGTACATATGTATTAGAGGGTCTGTGTAGACTGTACATATGTATTAGAGGGTCTGTGTAGACTGTACATATGTATTAGAGGGTCTGTGTAGACTGTACTTATGTATTAGAGGGTCTGTGTAGACTGTACATATGTATTAGAGGGTCTGTGTAGACTGTACTTATGTATTAGAGGGTCTGTGTAGACTGTACTTATGTATTAGAGGGTCTGTGTAGACTGTACATATGTATTAGAGGGTCTGTGTAGACTGTACATATGTATTAGAGGGTCTGTGTAGACTGTACATATGTATTAGAGGGTCTGTGTAGACTGTACATATGTATTAGAGGGTCTGTGTAGACTGTACATATGTATTAGAGGGTCTGTGTAGACTGTACTTATGTATTAGAGGGTCTGTGTAGACTGTACATATGTATTAGAGGGTCTGTGTAGACTGTACATATGTATTAGAGGGTCTGTGTACATTGTACTTGTATATTAGAGGGTCTGTGTAGACTGTACATATGTATTAGAGAGGTCTGTGTACATTGTACTTGTATATTAGAGTGTCTGTGTACATTGTACTTGTATATTAGAGGGTCTGTGTAGACTGTACATATGTATTAGAGGGTCTGTGTAGACTGTACATATGTATTAGAGGGTCTGTGTAGACTGTACATATGTATTAGAGGGTCTGTGTAGACTGTACATATGTATTAGAGGGTCTGTGTAGACTGTACTTATGTATTAGAGGGTCTGTGTAGACTGTACATATGTATTAGAGGGTCTGTGTAGACTGTACATATGTATTAGAGGGTCTGTGTACATTGTACTTGTATATTAGAGGGTCTGTGTAGACTGTACATATGTATTAGAGGGGTCTGTGTACATTGTACTTGTATATTAGAGTGTCTGTGTACATTGTACTTGTATATTAGAGTGTCTGTGTACATTGTACTTGTATATTAGAGTGTCTGTGTACATTGTACTTGTATATTAGAGGGTCTGTGTAGACTGTACATATGTATTAGCTCCCTAATGTCTCCTTTTGTCGCTCCAGTTCATATGTTGGATTTTTCCTTTCATTTTGTAATATCAACAGTTTTTGGCATTCCTCAGTGTGGTCAGACTTCAGTCCTTTTCTTTCCACTCGGTCTTTAGAGTGGTAATGTTAAATACCATGCTGATTCAACTGGGTCATAATGTTTGGCAAGTTCCTTTTGCGACTTATCCGTTATTTGAATCCATGGAGTCTTTCTTGCACCACTTCTTACATTCAGTAAGATTCCTTGTGTGTTAGGAAGTCAGGTAGTCATAGAACGTCACATTACGGCCCACCATTCAGGGGACTGGTAAAACAGGTAGGGTGTTTACCTCATGGACAGCAGGTACAGGATTTGATTCTTGTCTTTCAAAGGGAAATTGGCTTAAAATGGTCAGCAAGGGTAGCTAGCCTAGTACTTGCCCATGAGCCTATGAACTACCCATTTGTTCTTTGTTTCTATCACTTGACTTTACCCACTAATTTACCATGATTTAGGGGTGACATGCAGACCTTGTGATTAAGGAAAGGAATCTAGAGTGCTGTTCATGAATATCGCATTCATAAAAAGTATAATAAGACTTTAAGTGCTCATATAATAACTTCTCATCATTATTTGTAACCTTCAGTGTTCCCATCAAGAGTGCTGACTGCTTTAATAACCACAAATACATGATTTCAGCTCTCCACTTACACCCTAAAACTAAATTTAAATGCAAAAGATTGGCAGGCTTCATCAAATCTATTTTATGTCCACGGGATTCCTCTTGTTCTGATACAAGCACCAAGGAAGGGATGTCTTCAAATACAGCTACAGATAAGGAGGCTTTAGGCAATAAAGTTCAGTCCTTTAATCATTCGAAAAGTATACTTTGGGATGTGGCATAAACCCCCTGCAGTCCCATTGGGGTTTACAGAATGGATAGCAGAAAAGATCAGGAGCTCAGAAACCAGAGTGAATGTGTTTCTTCTACAAATGTAGCAGCCTGACTAATGTAAAGTGTTGCAATAATTTGGGCATCCATTTTTCCTTCTTTAATTTAACATGTAATCAAGAAAATGTATTAAATAAAGGTTTGAACTTTATCCCATCTTGCTTTCTTTTTCAATATCTGGTCGTTATGAATTTAAAATCTTTCTGTAAAAAATGAACTTGAGATACTGGTTTCAAAATAAGGATGGGGAAATTGTGGGTTTCATAGAAATTGTACATTTATGTTTTCAACAGTCTTCTTATTATCCACCTTACTACCCAGATGTACAATGTTTTAAGAGGATAGTAACATGTAATTCGTAGCATCCACCCATCCATCCATCCATCCATCTATCTATCCATCCATCCACCCACAATCACCTTTCTCATTTTTTTGTACATGGAGTTTTGGTATCAGTTCACCAGTGGCAGTTATCTAGTGCCAAGGTTCTTACCACCAGTTGCCTAGCCCTGCTGTGGCTGTTCTTTCATGCCACATATTCACATGCACACTCACACCTATGACCAATTTAGAGTTTACAATCCACCTATGCATGTCTTTGGAATGTGAGAACCCAGAGATAACCCACGTGAGCACAGGGAGGACATCAGACTCCACACAGAAAGCACCCCAGCCAAGAATCAAACCAGAAAACCTCTTGCTCTGTGGTAACAGTACTATCCATTACACCACTATTCCACCCTATTTGCAAAAATGTGGATAGAAACCTTCCTAAGGATGTGAAAAGCCCTCATGCAGTTTAAAATAACAAATAATTGATCCTTACATCTTCTGATAAAGGTGGATAAAGGAATAATACATTCTACTTTAAAAGTGGTTTTTACAACTTCATCAGTAGAAATGTTACACATGTTTAATCTTGGATGCCACTTTAGAATTCAAACACCAGAGTTATTCTTTTCTACAACAATCTGTGATTGAAGAACACTTTCCTGACTCAGACATGAATTGTTGGTTAAAGATTCACATCCACAAGTGTTCTATCTGTTGTCTAAAATACAAAAGTCTCACTCAAGCCTTTCCTGGTTGCTCTATAGTTTTGGGCAAAGGGTGTTTGACTGAACCTATTTCTGAGTATTTCGGAATTTGTTTTAAGTCTGCTCTTCAAATTTTCCATTAGAACTAGCTGGGTTCTCAATAGTAGCACTAAAATCTGACCCCTGTCACTAGCACTTGCTCTAGAACCTGCTGGAAAGCATTAGGAAGCCTTGAACTGATACAAGCACTCAACTCTCCTTGTCAATAAGGAGAAATTAATCGTAGGCACTAAGCCTATGATTGCAAAGCACCTTGCAAAGGTAAGGGAAAACATCTCTTGTACTTTACAAAAAAGCACCTAAACAGGCATGTCCAAGGGTCAGCTTCCGGTAATTTCTCCTGTCCACCTGGTGAATCTGGGCATACTGGGGCAATGCAGCCACTGCCTCATGTACACAGACAACCCTCTCCTCCTACCACCTAACACTACAACTTGTGAAAGATGCACTTACATAGCCAAACTGGAAGCAAAGCTCTCTCCAGCCAAGATTGTGCTAGAAAGTCAAGAGGAGAAGGTTAACACCTGCACTACACCTCAAGCAACACATAGCCCTTCAAAACCCACACCATCAACACCCACACATAGCAACATTAAACCCATATATGCAGAGGCCCTTAACATTAACCTGCCCAAGCAACAAAGACCTCCGAAGCTGAAATGCAAGCAAACACCAGTCACAACCAAAGTGACACATAGCTCACAACATCAGTGTGCCACCCAACAACAGCCCCTAAGGCAAGACAGCATACCCAACACTTTAGTCATAGGTGACTCTATAGTCAGGCACACTGATGTCCCACTCACCAGGCTGAACAAGGAGAAAATTAGAGTCAGCTGCCTATCTGGTGCCAGGATCCACCACATAACACATGCACTCAAGTCACTCCACAACAAGTATAAATATGACTCTGTCATTGTCCATGTTGGAGTGAATGACTTGAGATGTACCTCCCTGGACTACATGAAAAGAGACATGGAAGCGCTCTCGGATCATGTGGCCCAGGCAGGTATGACCCTAGCCCTGAGTAGCATCCTGCCTTTGCCCAGAATTATATCACAGTATAAGGACAAAATGATAGACTTCAACAATTGGCTAAGCTTCTGGTGTCATTCAAAGGGGATCCAGTTTCTGTCTGCTTTGGCAGAAATAGTCTGCACCTGTCACCCCTGGGATTCAGGTTACTGGCTAAAGCCCTTGCCACCCCTATAGTGCCTTTTTTTAGGCAAGGTTCAAAGGACAAAACCACCACCAAAACAGATACAAACATGCAAAATCTGAAGGTAATGCTACTCAATGCTAGAAGTCTAAACCTCAAAATGCACTCTCTCGAGGCACTCCTAAAAACGGAGAACATCAATATCTGTGCAGTAACTGATACCTGGTTCAAGGCTCCAGAGAGCACCTCTGCAATATCAGGCTACAATTCTTACCATACTTTTCGGCCACCAAACCAAGACCGAAACACTAAAGGCGGAGGAGTGTCAATATTCACCAAAGATATTCATACCTCCAGGCTAGTTGCCCAACACAATGTATCTGAAATTCTCCAGGTGCAACTAACACTAGGTAAGACTGCAATCCAAATTGTAGCTTGTACAGATCCCACACCATGCCCCAAGATTCTCACTACACCTTTCTAAACATACTGGAAAATATTAAGATACAACCAAACACCCTAATACTGGGTGATTTCAACTACCCTGCCATTAACTAGGAAAACTACTCGGGTACCAACACCTTTTCACAACTGTACTTGGAATTCATAAATTCCAATGTCCTGGATCAACTAATCCATTGTCCCACCAGGGGTTCCAATATCCTAGACCTGGTCATTACCAACATGGGAGATAGATGCTCCACACCAGTGGTCACCCCGTCATTGGTCAGGTCTGACCATAAGCAAATCACCCTTGTCATCCACATCCCACCCCCACCCCAGTAATGAACCCTCCGTAAAAAAACTTCTCCAAAGCCAACTTCATGCTACTCAAGTCAGAAGTGACAAACTTCATGACACCCATTCAGACGGGAGCTGAAAGTTCAACTGCTGAATCCTACACTAAGGCACTGTATGAGCACATCCACTCGTGCATGAATTGTGCCATCCCAAGTAGAACCAAGATGCTCTCCTCCAAAAAAAGGAAGCCAATCTGGTGGTCCCCTGCCATAAACAAAGTATACAACAGAAGAAATAAAATATTGCAGAAAAGAAGAAAATCCCAGGATGCAAAACACTCCCTTACCAGCTTCAGTAAGAAGCTGAGAGCCCTCAAAAAATCCTCCAAAGCTAGTTATGAAAATAAAATTGCCAAAGATTCCAAAGACAACCACAAGGCATTCCATAGTTATGTCAAGAATCTAAATGGCAATGCTCAGATATGCCCTGAGCTACAACAGAATGGCATTAAATATACTGATCCCAAGAATATTGCCAATATCCTGGCAGATCAATTTAGTGCCAACTTCACCCCCCCACACCCCCTAAAGGGCCCATCTCAGTACCAAAAGAATGCCAAATTCCAGTAATCATGGCCACACATGTAGAAACCGCACTTTCCAAAGCTAAGAATACAGCATCCATGGGACCAGATGACATCCCGGGCTGTGTACTACATGAACTACAAAATGAACTGTCACCTCATCTAAGTGTCATGTTTAGTCATAGCCTCACCTCAGGCTTCGTGCCCACTGAGTGGCGCACAGCTACAGTTATCCCACTCCACAAGGGGGTATCCACCTTGGATCCCGGGAACTACTGTCCCATCAATCTGACAATGCTGATCTGCAAGGGCATGGAATGCATTATCATGGAACTTATAAACAAAGACATTGGCAACCTTCAAGCACTGGACCCCACCCAGTTTGGGCTCGTGAAGGGCCGATCTTGTCTCCTGAACCTGATTTACTTCTTCGAATCAGTCTCCAGAGCTGTGGACAAGGGTAAGGCAGTCCACACGGCCTATCTGGACCTCGCCAAGGCCTTCAACACCATCCCCCACTCTGGAATCATAGATAAACTTACTAAGCTCGGCATAAATCCCTATGTTACTTGAAGGGTTGCCAACTGGCTTACTGATAGAACCCGGACTGTAAAAGTAGCCGAGTCCAAATCCAGCTCCAGACAACTGACAAGCGGAGTACCTCAGAGTTCAGTTCTGGGACAGCTATTGTTTGGCATCTACTTCTCTGAAGTACATGCCAACACTAAGGGACTCTGGCTAACAAAGTTTGCAGATGACTGCAAACTGGGAGCCATTATTGAATCCCCAAATGATGTGGATATTCTACAAAAGGGCCTTACAGAAACAGATGCTTGGTGCCAAAGCTATGGGCTCAAGCTTAATGCCAAGAAATGTATAGTTATCCCCTTTGGGAAAAAACATGTACCATGAATTACCACATAGGTGGCAGTACACTAAACATCGAAAGTGTGATGAGAGACTTAGGGACACAGGTGGACAGTGGTCTTACATTTGATGACCACATCACCACAACAGTCAGGAAATCCTTCTATGTGGCATACTTCATCACTAAGGGCTTTTCATCCAGAAAAAAAGAGGTCATTGTTCCATTGTACTCATCCCTCATTAGACCCATTATAGAGTACAATGCCCCGTTTAGTATGTACCTCACAAGACATCTGCAACAGCTGGAAAGGCCACAAAAATACCTCACGAAATGAATCACAGGCCTAAAACAGATGCCCTATGCTGACCGTCTAAAAAAACTCCAGCTATACTCTGTGGCATATTGTCTACTCAGAGGTGATCTCTGCTTAACATACAAGGCCATGTCAAACCCAGAGCTGTAGGACTTGCTCCACTTAAAGAAATCCCAATCCCTCAGAGCCACATGCTCCAGGGATCTAAACCTTGTCATCACAATTAACAAAACATGCTGGAGGGATAGGTTCCTGACCCAGAGACTCCCTATACTCTGGAATAGACTGCCCATACATGTCAAGCAGAGCGCCTCCTTGGCCTTCTTCAAAAGGAATCTTGACGACTGGATGGGAGATAGCAAATTCACCCCGGGGATCACGTCAGTCACCCTGCTAGACAGGGGTCCAGGGAAGTAAATATTGTGGGAAGAAGTATCCAGGGAATTGTTATGGCTAGGCTTGCATAGGCCCTATGGCTGGTAGCCTAGTACCAGCCTATGAAACCTATATTGCCTTTTGGGAGGTCATGTATTTAGGATGTCACCCAATTTCTATCACTCATGAATGATTGACACCCAGAGATACAGTGGTCCCTAATTCGTACTTTGGGTGTTTTTTCACTGTACAGTTCTATTCCATAATCCAAGGATTTGGAATCCAGGGTATTGGTTATTTGAGCCACATCTGAATACTGCAGCCTTTAATGCGTTTTTGTTAAAACTAATTGAGATGATGCTCACATAAATGATTTGTATTCCTAGATTGTTTTGTGCAGTTATGTATGACAGCTATGAGAGTCTGTTTTTACCCCACTCCGTATTCACTTGCTCATGGGATATTTTCACGCTAGATTCATACGTGACTCTGGCTGTAAGACTTTTTTTACCTAGATAAACACATGGTGCAAATGTTTAGATAACTGCAGGCTGATCTGGAAGTGAAATTGAAACATGCTGGGAAGTCTTCTGTTCTATTTTAAAAGCATGACTTGGGGAATCTGGTTTACCTTAAAGCTAGATATTTTGTTACTGTTAAATGTTTGCAAGTGACAGTGACCCATAAAAAGAGTAACACGGATATTTCAGTTATTTTTGACACTCCGAACCGTGTCATTATCAATATTCTTATTGTTCTGTATACCAGAGGAAAGTACAGTTTTGGGTCCATTGGATTTGTAAGTTCAGGATTCTTTCTGACTTTTTTCATACACTTTTAACACAAGCTACAATAAGCAAGCTTTTCTAAAAGTTGGTGAGCCATTAACAGTTTCCCAGGGAATCTTTGTTACAATACTATCATCTTACAAGACAACCAGTTGTGCATCTTACAATTTATTGCACAGTTGGGAAGTAACAGCTTCAAAATATACAATGTTATACACAGGCATTGGATTATGTTATTGGCTGACAGATTTCTGGGTCAAACTTTATAGAAAAATACCAGATGATGTATACAAGTGGTGAATACAGTTTGTCACAACAATTATCCATGTATAAGGACCTTGGCACTCAAAAACATATGAAAAGTCTTTTGCTACTGGTGTCACGTGGTTGCTACCGTTATGACAATTGTACTAATTGTTAAGTCTGTATACCATACAAAATATTTTATTCCCAATAATAATGCACACATTTATATAATTCGACAATGTATTGTGTCTTTTTTACAGGTGTAACTACTAGGTCATTTAAACAAAGAATAACAGAGCATTTTCGGACATATCAGATCACAGATCCATTCATCCTCAATCCCTTTTCCCATTTTGCACATGTCCTATGCAAACACACAAGACACTTCTCTAGTGCAATATCTGCATTTACTGGGTTAGAAAGAAATGTCATTAACAAATGAACCCATCTTGACAAACAGAGAATAAATGGATTATTAACTTGGTGGTTTTATTTATTTTATTCATCTGTTAAATATTTTTGGGGTTTTTATATATCTGTATTTATTTATTTCTGCAGCTTTTATGTACAATATTAAATAGCTACATCATTTTCATTTTTTTATAGCCAGGAAGTTCATTATGGTGCTGTTGTGTTTATTTGTACTTTATATTAGCAGTATTTCTGCTATTGCACTATATTTTACGTGGTGCTACAAAATGTTTACGGAATATGGTTGTAGTTATCACAAGTTATATTCTATAGATTTTTTGATTATAGATGATATTTGCTCAGGCCTTACTTTTTGTATACTTACACATTTTTATCCTTGTCCGTGGTTCGTAAATTCATGATACTGTTATGATTTCTTAATGAATGTTCTGATCAAGTGATCAGTCAAACATTTAAATGAAACTGCATTGTACTGTAGGTTTTTGTGCTAAGAAAGGATTTTTACTGAAACTGGTTCCTTTTCGCATTGTTGCAGTAAACACTTTGAATGGAGTGCAGAAGTCTTATGTTATTTATGGTTGTCCTGTTTTGCTTTATACACCCAGTACTGCCATGTTTTGAAAAAAGAGACTAGTTTATGTAATGTACGAAATGAAAAGTCTAGGTGAAGGGAAGTAAATGGTACGTAGGTGTTAATATACCTAGTGATTTCCAAAGAGATTAACATGACTGTAAGCTTATTTGTCATTCATATGATAATTGTAAGTAACCACTTTTAATTATTTTCCTTGTTTATTCATTTGTTCATTAGATAAAGGAATTGATCATCTGCTCACAAGTACAAGGGTATATGCAATATATAAGAACACTTTAATCAACCAACAGGTATTTAAGAGGTGGGAGTAAACTATGAGTACTCAGAGGAAAACCTATGCAGATGTAGGGAGAATATGCAAGTTCCACACAGTAAGTGGAGATCAGTATTGAACCCTGGATAGAGCCATTATGCTACCGTACTAGTGTGGCATTGCATAATGCAATAAAGTGTAAGAGACTTACATAGCTTTGCACCTCTCCAGTAGGTGTAACACAAAGAGCTGTTGATGCACGTTCCACTATTACGCCCATGTCACACTTTTCTCTACTCCTGATGTAAAAAGTATTCACAAAATCACCCACCCCCACAATACCACACCGAGGTCAGCAGTGCACCAGTATATTGCGGCATATTGTGCTAGTCTAGTCCAGATACAAATTTGCTGTATCCAGGACTGTTTGTAAGCTTCTGAGCCCCCCAAGCCTATCTACCACAAGAGTGGTTTCTGGCCCAGAAATTATAGTTTATTGGCCATTTGGGCAGTTTTTCCATCTCTCTCAACCTTCTGGTTTAAAAGCCTGCATTTGCTCGTTTCCCACCTTTCATGTAACTAGTCTAATCCAGATACAGATTTGCTGTATCCAGGATTGTTTGTAAGCTTCTGAGCCCCCCAAGCCTTTCTGTGTTGGAGGGAAGCATTCTAGCTTATCAGTGGGAGTGGTAAGCACTAGGTAGCCTATCTATGACAAGAGTGGTTTCTGGACTAGAAGTTGTAGTTTATTGGCCGTTTGGGCAGTTTTTCCATCTCTTTCAACTTTCTGGTTTAAAAGCCCACATTTGCACTTGTTTCCCACCTTTCCTGTAACTAGTCTAGTGCAGATACAGATTTGCTGTATCCAGGACTGTTTGTAAGCTCCTGAGCCCCCCAAGCCTTTCTATGTTTGAGGGAAGCATTCTAGCTTATCGGTGGGAGTAGTAAGCACTAGGTAGCCTATCTACCACAAGATCTGGTACAGATTCTTAGTTTTAGCACTTGAATTTGCTTATTCGTGCTCCGCACTTGTTCAGAACTTGTTGTTAGCACTAAATAAGTTACAAATTACTACAGCACTCAACCTTCCTCTTTACCTAGAGGAAAACAGTTTTTGTACTTACTTTCCTCACTTGCTTAGAGAAAAACAGCTCTTATACTCACTTTCCTCACTTGTCTAGAGGAAACTAGTTTTTATTCAGGCATGTCCAAGGGTCAGCTCCCAGTGTTCTCTCCTGTCTAGCTGATGAATCTGGGCATCTTGGGGCAATGTAGCAATTGCCTCATGTAAACAGACAACCCTCTTCTCCTACCACCCAACACCACAACCTGTGAGAGATGCACTTATCTAGTCAAACTGGAGGTAAAGTTCTCTCCAACCAAGACTGAACTTGACAGTCAAGAGGAGAAGGTAAACACTTGCACCACACCACACTCATCACATAGTCCCACTAAACCTACACCAAAATCCACACATAGAAACACAAAAACATTTGCGGAGGCTCTCAATAATAATCTTCTCAAGCAACAGAGACCTCCAAAGCAGAAATGCAAGCAAACTCCACCCCCCAACACAACCCAAATGACACATAGCCCACAGACTCAGTGTGCCAATAAACCAGAGCCCATAAGGCAAAACAACGTACCCAACACACTAGTCATAGGCGACCCTATAGTCAGGCACACTGATGTCCCACTCATCAGGCTAAACAAGGAGAAGGTTACTGTCAGCTTCCTGTCATGCCAGGATCAGCCACATAACCCATGCACTCAGTGCAATCCACAACAAGTACAAATATGACTCTGCCATTGTCCATGTTGGTGTGAATGACCTGAGACATACCTCACTGGACTACATGTAAAGAGACATGGAAGAGCTCTCCGATCTTGTAGCCCAGGCAGGTATGACCCTAGCCCTGAGTAGCATCCTGCCATCACCCAGAATGATACCACAGTACAAGGACAAAATGATTGACTTCAACAATTGGCTAAGCTTCTGGTGTTATTCTAAGGGGATCCAGTATCTGTCTGCCTGGGGAGACATGGTCAACAGACCACAATGCTTTGCCAGAGATAGCCTGCACCTGTTGCTCCTGGGATTCCGGATACTGGCTAAGGGTCTTGCCACCCCTATAGTGTCTTTTTTTAGGCAAGGTTCAAATGACAAATTCACCACTGTAACAGGAACAGGCAAGCAAAAACTGAGGGTAATGCTACTCAATGCTAGAAGTCTAAATCTCAAAATGCACTCACTCGAGGCACTCCTTAAAATGGAGAACATCGATATCTGTGCAGTGACTGAGAACTGGTTCAAGGCACTAGAGAGCACCTCTGCATTACCAGGCTATAACTCATAGCACACTTTTCGGCCATCTAACCTGGACCTGAACACAAAAGGTTGAGGTGTGTCTATATTCATTAAGGATATCCACACCTCCAGGCTAGCTGCGCAGCATAATGCAGGCGAGGTTATCCAAGTGCAACTAACTCTGGGCAAAACTGCAATCAAAACTGTAGCTTGCTACAGATCCCCCAGTATGCCCCAGGATTCCCACTCCTCTTTTCTTGATATACTGGAAAATATTAGGGTTCAACCAAACACCGTAATAATGAGCAATTTCAACTACCCCAACCTTCTGGTTTAAAAGCCTTCCTTCAATGCTTTCTGGAATTCATAAATTCCAATGCCCTGGATCAACTTATCCACACCAGCACCAGGGGCGACAATATCCTAGACCTAGTCATTACCAACATGAGTGACCACTGTTCCACACCTGAAGTCAACTCCTCGTTGGTCAGATCAGACCATAAGCTAATCACCCTAGATATCCGCATCCCGCCCCCACCCACCATTAAGGAAACCACTGAAAAACTTTCTCCAACGCCAACTTCATGCTTTCTAAGACAGAAGTGATGAACTTCATGACTCCCATGCAGATGGACAATACAGTTACGACTGCTGAGTCCTACACAAATGCACTCTGTAAGCACTTACACGAGTGCATGGATCATGCTATCCCAAACAGAACCAAGATGCTATCCTCCAAAAAATGGAAGCCAATCTGGTGGTCCTCTGCCATAAACAAACACTACAACAGAAGGAAGAAACTGTTGCAAAAGAGAGTAAAATCCCATGAGTGGAGGAGCTCCCTGGTCAGCCTCAGTAAGAAGCTGAGATCCCTTATAAGATCCTCCAAAGCTAACTATGAAAACAAAATTGCCACTATTTCTAAGGGCAACCACAAAACATTCTATAGCTATGTCAAGAATCTCAATGGCAACACCCAGATCTGCTCTGAGTTACAGCACATCAGCATGAAAATTACAGAACCAAGTGATATTGCCAACATCCTGGCAGATAGGTTCAGTGCTAACTTTAGGGCCCATATCTATACAGGAAGAATGTGGAGTCCCTGTAATTACATCTATGCAGGTAAAAGCTGGACCCTCTAAAACCAAAAACACAGCATCCATGAGACCGGACAACATCCCAGGCTGCATTTTACATGAACTTCAGAACGAACTGGCTCCCCACCTAAGCACCATGTTCAATCATAGTCTCACGTCAGGCTTTGTGCCCACTGAATGGTGCACAGCAATAGTTGTCCCACTCCACAAAGGGGGAGCCACCACTGATCCTGAGAACTATCGCCCTATAAGCCTGATGAGCCTGGTCTGCAATACCATGGAACATATCATCATGGAACTCAAACAAAGACATTGTTAACCTCCAAACTCTGGACCCCACCCAGTTCGGGTTTGTGAAAGGCAGATCATGCCTTCTGAACCTGATCGACTTCTTTGAGGCAGTCACAAAAGCCACAGACGAGGGTAAGATGGTTTACACAGCCTATCTTGACCTCACCAAGTCTTTTGACACCATCCCCCATTCTGGAATTATAGCTAAACTCACTAAACTAGGTATAAATCCCTACGTCACAAGATTGGTTGCTAACTGGCTCACTGACAGAACCCACACTGTAAAAGTTGCAGACTCCAAATCGGACTTCAAACCAGTAACAAGTGGAGTACCACAGGGTTCAGTCCTGGGACCTCTCCTGTTTGGTATCTACTTCTCTGAAGTACAGACTAACACAGAAGCCCTCTGGCTAATGAAGTTCGCAGATGACTGCAAACTAGGAGCCATAGTCGAGTCCCCAAATGATGTGGGCATCCTACAGAAGGGCCTCACTGAGACAGATGCCTGGTGTCAGAGGCATGGCCTTAAGCTCAATGCCAAAATGTGCATTGTCATCCCCTTTGGTAAAAACTCTGTACCCATGAACTACCACATAAACGACAGTCTACTTAACACCGAATGTGTGATAAGAGACCTTGGGATCCAGGTGGACAGTACTCTCTCCTTTGATAATCACATCGTCACAGTAGTCAGAAAATCATTCTATGTGGCACACCTCATCATAAAAGGGTTCTCATCCAGGACAAAAGAGGTCATTGTTCCCCTCTACTCGACACTCATTAGACCCATTATAGAGTACAACACCCCTTTTGGAATGTACCTCACAAGACATCTACAGCAGCTGGAAAGGCCACAGAAGTACCTCACAATTACTGGCCTCAAACAGATGCCCTACACTGACCATCTCAAAAAGCTCCAGCTTTACTCTGTAGCATATCGCCTACTCCAAGGAGATCTGTGCCTAACATATAAAGCTATGTTAATCTCAGAGCTGTTGGACATGCAACACCTAAAGAAATCCCAGTCCCTCTGAGCTACACGCTCTAGGGACCTAAACATTGTCACCACAATAAACAGGACATGCTGGAGGGATAGATTCCTGTCTCAGAGACTTCCTATACTCTGGAATAAGCTACCCATCTATGTCAAGCAAAGTTCCTCATTAGCACTCTTCAAGAAAAACCTTGATGAGTGGATGAGTGTCCCTGAATACCTTGTATCCTATGGTGTTGGGAGTTAACAGGTTGGGTTGCATAGCTAGGCTTATAAAGGCATTAGCCTAGTGTATATCTATGAACCTATGAACCTATTTACTTACTGTTGAGGCATATATACAATTTATCTACAAAGACTACGCTGATATTTTTATCTGCTTCCATAAAATGTAGATCAAACATGTTACTTCAATTAGAGCTTTCCTTTCATTCATGTCTAAATTGTAAAATGTCCAACAAGTTGTCATGTTTCTTCTTACAACTCAGTTAAGATGTTTAAAATAGCATGGGAAGCCGGACTGTATATGCCCAACTTTTAAATAACAGCCAGAAACACTTTCAACAAAATCAATATAATGTAAAATTATTCCGGTGAACGTATATAACTATAGTTAAATATTAACTAAATTAGCATGATTTTGTAGAATTAAAGAGAATCCTTTGGTGAGTATATAGATGAGAAGGTCTGAGAAAGTCTTAGAACTGATATTGAATGAAGGAATTCTCAGAGAAGAGGTGCCTAGCTATGACCTGACCTTTACCCTTTCTTCCTCAAGGTAATGCATTGAAAAGTCTGTTGGCCTGATTTAATTCCAAAGGGCCAGTCTACTGTTAAATAAGTTATTGGAAGCCTGTTGCACCTGAAAACATTGACTATTTGATTACACTCAATTGTTGTGCATCTTCTGACTCTAAAAAAGCACTTCCACTGTTTCCTCCTGATGGAAGTTTGTTATTTGTTCAAGCAGTCACATGCTTCTTGTTCCTAGCTAATGGATATGCTGGCCCAGTATTATATTCTGCTTAATCATATTTAAATACTTTAAGTTTCTGATTCATAACATAATGTTTTTATAAGTCTATTCAATTAAAAATTAAACCAAACTCAGAACCAATCATTAAAGACAGAAGCATTCTTACGCATCAGTCCATTTGGGAAATATCTTCTTTGAGGTTCTTAATTTGTTGTATATTGTATCATTAAATAGTTCTACTATTTAATTATAAATAATCCAAAATCAAAAGCCAACAAATTGGACACCACCACAGAAAAATTCACAATATTTATTTAGTGCTTTCATTTCAGTATTCAAGCCTTTTTCAGAATAATCCGTACATAAAACCATTCCCCTTAAATAACCAAGACATTAGTGATTTGAATGCAATAGCCAATCAGATTCCACACCAAATTTTAAAATCTAATATTATATATCTATATATATATATATATATATATATATATATATATATCTGTGTGTGTGTGTGTGTGTGTGTGTGTGTGTGTGTATATATATATATATATATATATATATATATGTGTGTGTATATATATATATATATATATATATATATATATATATATATATATATATATATGATTTACTATCAAATCGGCAATCAGACTTTGTTCGATGTACATTAGTCCAAAATGCCCCATTCCCTAGTAACGAAAGAATGAATGCAGAAATGCACAACAGCAAACGCACTTCAGCATTCGCAGTTGTGACTTTCTGTATTTGAATGCAGATTGCACTATAGTGGGGATCAGAAAATGTACCTTTTCCCTCACTGTAGCTCGATCTTGGAATTTTTATATATAAGTAACAGGGTGTGGGGGGGGTATATGGGGGCTTGCCCCCCTGCAAAATCATTCTTTACTGTGTGTTGCACAGTAATAGCAGTTGCAGAAGTGTGGTGAATGTTCAAATTGTGTCGAATTCGAACATTCTCCACTTCCGTGTTTGACTTTTTTGGTGGTCGATGTTTTTGTTTTCGTTTCTGTGGTTCATAGAAATGGTAAATCGCATGAAGTGCAATCGCTGATATGATAGTAAACCTATATATGGAACATAATGTGTTTTATTTTGGTACACAATGTTATTTGCAGCTTAAAGGCACCGCAATGGGGACTACCTTTGCCCCTATTTACGCAGATCTGTTTATGGGATTCTTAGAGTGCGGCTTTATGTATGGAGATAAGAATCCCTTTAAAAAGCACTTGATCGTGTGGTGGAGCTTTTTAGATGACTGCTGAGGTATTTGGAACGGGTCAATAAAGGAATGGAGTACTTTTGTTTTGTATTTGAATACAAACCAGTTTGAGATGAAATTTGTGGATAAGATTGAGCCATTCACAATTGACTTCTTAGATGTAAATGTTACAAAATTGTTGGATGGGACTATGACCACTAGCCTCTATAGGAAACCTTTTACCAAAAATGCATTATTGGAGGCTAATAGTTGTCACCCGAAACACATGGTAACCAATATACCCAAAGCACAGTTCCAGAGGTTAAGATGGATTTGTAGCAATGATGATAATTATGTCATAGAAACTCACAAAATGAGCAACAGATTTATCAAAAAGGGCTACAATGTTTCACAAATTCGATCGGTAAGGAATAGGGCGACTGAATTAAAGAGAGAACCCCTATTGTTTGAACCAGAAAAAGAAAAATCAGAGGGCTTTGTCCATGAGATGTCTAAAATAAGATTTGTAACTACATTTTGTACTAGTACATTTAGGATTAAAGAAATAATAAATAAATATTGGCATATATTAAAAAACAAATAAGTACCTGGATCAGTGTCTTGATAACTACTATTCATATAGTTATTGATGTGGTAGAAATATAGGAGAGGTTCTTTCTTGGTATAAAAAAATGAGTTTGAAATCAGGTATGTTAAAAGTAGTGATTTAAGAGGTAGTACTTACTGCAGTAATGGTGTATATTGCAAAGTAATTTCTAAGACCAAATCATTCACTTCTATTAATACTCCAAAGGTGTTTGCGATTAGACATTTGATAACATGCCGGACTGACTGGGTTATTTACATAGCTATTTGCCAGTGTGGTGCCTTTTACATTGGACAGACCTCTAACCTCTTAAAGACCAGGATAGCTACCCATCTTAGTGAGGACAGAAAAGTGTGCTTTATAAGCATAAAATAGAGCATGATATAGCACACTTTGTATTTGTGGGTATTGACCTAGTTTGGGGTAAAAATCTATCTCATAATACTAAACATCGTATGTTACATAAAAAAGAGAGGCTATGGATTATCAACTTTGGAGCCATGTATAAACCAGGTCTAAACGAGTATTGGTAGGAACAATTTTGAAGCGTATAGATAGCCAGTAGATAGACGAGTGACATTTCTGAGATTCAAATATGCCCCTTATATTTGTTTTTGTATTTTTGTATTTTTATATTGATGTCCACATGTAGATAGGGAGACATGGGTGATGGTTTAATGTGTGTACGCACAATATGTATATATCTATGGGTCCACTGCTTTTGGTCGAATTACATTTGGTCAAAAATGATTTCAGGCAGCCCACTTCACTGAAAGCTCATTTGATTGAAAACTCATTTGGTCGAAAATGGTACATAGCCCCTACCCTACTGCAGTGTGACTCTGAAATGAGAATACAAAGTTGGGGGGCACAGCCTCCCACATTGGGAAGTGTGGGGGGCTATGCCCCCACATTTTGCAACTAGTTTTTACTGATGTTATATGTTTCAATGTATTTTTAATGGATACACATGTATATAATAGTGAATACACTGCAATTATGTGGGGGGCTGTGCCTCCCACACCACCCTTACTTTATATTCTCACTCCAGGTTCACATTGCATTGGGGCAGGGGCTACATTCCATTTTCGACCAAATGGGTTTTCAGTGAAATTCATTTTCGGTGAAGTGAAGTGAACTGCCTGAAATCATTTTTGACCAACTGTAATTCGACCAAATATAGTAGACCCATATATATATATATATATATATATATATATATATATATATATATATATACACATATACATTTATATACATACTAGTTAGGATATTTATGTGATATATGAATATATACCACAAATTGAAGATCTATATATAGAGTATGTTATATTTTTTTAAGAGTGCATGTACATATGTGTATATATGTATGAGTCTCCTATATATAAGTAAATATGTTTGTATGGTGAAGTTTCATAGCTGTGATGTATGACATGTATGGTGCCCAAGTTACAAGGAATAGAATTTGGCTGCCTGTGACTTTAAATTAAGTTATATTTAAAGGAAAGAATTGCTTATGCCTGTGCTACACTGATGATGCCAGGAGGCAAAATCGGTTTGTTTGCTTGCTTGCTTTCCACCACTGTGTGGTGATTCAGCCATTTAAGAAGATAAAAGTTATCTAGCTTTTTAAATTAATGCCTCAAGACAAATTTTTTGCCTGGAACTGTAATACTGAAGAGATTTTGGATTGTGCTGGACTGTATGTGTGTGTGTGTGTGCGTGTGTGTGTGTGTGTGTGTGTGTGTGTGTGTGTGTGTGTGTGTGTGTGTGTCTGTGTGTACACATACATACATATATATATATATATATATATATATATATATATATATATATATATAAACACACACATTCACAACATAAATGTTGTTGTTATTTGTCTTTTGGCTTTTCCTGGTTAGGGGTCGCCACAGCGGAACTCCGGTCCACTAATGATTGGCAATAGATTTTCACAAACGCCGAGGTGCCAGCTCGACGTCCGACCTTCAATGAAGGAACACCCATTTATGCATGTCTGCCGAATGCCACCCAATCGTGGGGAGGACATGCAGACTCCACACAGAAGGCACTCCCTGCACTCCAGCCGAGAATCGAACAGGAGAACCTCTTGCTGTGAGGCAACAACGCTACCGCTACACCACCGCGGATATTCACAACATAAATGTACAATCTCCTAAATTATTCATTATAAACCTTAAGATTTTATCTTTGAAACACAATTGATGGAAGTCATACCATCAAGCCATTAAGTCCAGAAGCTGAACTTGCTTTCATTTTAAGTTGCCAAACAACTTGCAGATTTCCAAATACAAGTCAGCAGCACCACCTCTAGGATTAACAGCAGGTTTTTCAACACCAGAGAAGACAAACGTATGATTTGGGAAGTCCCTCAAGTGTTTAATGCATTATTGATATTATCATTAGTTAGCAATGTTATAAGTGTGTTCATAAATCAGTTCTCTAAGGGACCTTGTTGTCTTCCCAATATAGAACCCTTTATAGTGTTGACAGAGTGCTGTATACAAGTCCTTTGGCAGCACATTTACAAGTAAAATCTGAGTGAATCAAAACATCCCCAATACATGCCCTACCTACCCCAAAACTATACTCACAATAGTTATACCTACTGCATTTATAGGTACCCCATCTAGAGGTACCCCCATATGCATAATAGAACCAGCACATTCAACCATGCTCTTCAGACATGTACCCCTTCTTGTCACAAATTTGAGCAAGCTGACCCAAGCTTTTTTCACTCCCATCAAAATAGTTGAAGATACCCCAATTTTTCACAAACATATCTTTTATGTCCCTTTAATCTATTCTAAAATTTGTTTTAAGAGTTGATGTAATATTATAATTAAATGTATTACTAGCTCAAATTTGCCAAAGATCGTGGCCCTTAATAAAATAGTATAAAAAATGATTTTTTTTTTGCATAACCTCACTATAGTGTTACTAATGAAACTTTCAGGGTAACTTCTACTCATAAACACACCCTTAAGTTTATTACCTTCATCCAAAAATCCCTAGATTCCGAGATCATCCTAGCTGTTAACGGTTTGTCTCTTGACAACAGCCTTCTTCTGGAACAGTGAATGACAGCTATCAAAGTGTAGCATAGAATTGGAATAAGTTGGTTTTCTGTAAATAAGTGACCTTAACTTTTTATTAGAGGCATCCCTGCTTAATTTAATATCAAGATAATGTAACACATCTGATGATATAACCTTAAGAAAAGATGTAGTCCTAGTAATGTACTTTAAAAAATCATCTATTTTATCTGGATGGTCAGTCCAGAAAATACAAATATCATCCAGGTATCGGGTATAAAAGGACAATGATTTTGCAAAAAACTAATTAAATGCAAATGTCTTTTCCTGGGTTGCCATAACAATATTTGCAAATATAGGAGCACATACAGCTCCCGTGGCTACCCCCTCCTTTTGCCTATTAATCCCCTTAAAATATGTAAAGTTATAGGTCAAAACAATTTCCAGCAAAGTCAAAATAACATTAAACTCAGTCCCAGTAAGTTCACTGTTTTCAATAAGGAATTCCAAACACCATTCCAAGCCTAGCTTCTCAGTATTACTGAAAACAAATTCTTCACATCAACTGTAAAGAGATAACATTCTCATCATATAATACTTGTTTTATTCTAGTAAGAAAATCCCATAATTCTTTAATAGATAGTCCAAACTGCCTCCAACATCTTTTATTTTTAAATCTATAAACTTAGCCAAGAGATCTGTCTTAGATGCATTAGTATCCACTATTGGTCTAAAATGGAGGATCAAACAAGTTCTTACAGACTTTTGCAGTGCCAAAAATCATAGGTGTCAAACAATAATCCACCTTTTAATATTGATAATCAACATTACCTGCCCTTGCATAACCATATCACATAATAAACAATTGATTCTTTTAAATGCAGCATGCATTTCATTTTTTGTTACTTCCTCATAAGTTTCAGCACATAAAACTGCTGACATCTTTTTATCATAGGCAATAGAACTCATGACCACTCGTCTCCATCTCACTTATGATACAAAAAATTGGGGTGTATTCAACTATTTTGATGGGATTGAAAAAGTCTGGGTTGGTTCCCAAATTTATGACAAGAAAAGGCATTTGTCTGAAGAACATGACTGAACATGCTGGTTCTGTTACCCATGGGGTACATCTAGATAGGGTACCTATAAATGCAGTAGCTGTAACTATTGCAAATATATTTTTGAGGTAAGTAGAGCACATAATGGGAATGTTTTGATTCACTCAAATTTTTGTTGTAATTGTGCTACCAAAGGACTTGTCTATGCAGGTCTCTGTCAATGCTGTAAAGAGTTCTATATCAGGAAGACAACAGGATCCCTTAGAGAATGTATTTATAAACACATTTATAACATTGGTAAGGATAATAGCAATAATCCATTAACTGAGCAGTTGAGAGAATTCCCAAATCATAAGTTTTTATTTGTTGCTGTTGAAAAACCTGCTGTTAATCCTAGAGGTGGTGGGGCTGACTTGTATTTGGAAGTCCACAAGCTGTTTGGCAACTTAAAATGAATGCAGGTTAGCTCCAGGACTTAATGGTAAGATTTCCATCAATTGTGTTTTAAAGATGAAATCTTTGAGTTTATAGTGAATAATTTAGGAGACTCTATATTAATATTGTGTGTGTGTGTATGTGTGTGTGTGTGTGTGTGTGTGTGTGTGTATATATATATATATATATATATATATATATATTTTTTTTTTTTTTTTTTTATAATATTGGGTTTTAAAATAGGGTGTGGAATCTGATTGGCTACTGTAGTCATATGACTATTGCCTTGGTTATTTAAGGGGAATGGTTTTGTATGTGTATTCTTAGTTGAAAGAGAGACAATCACAAGATCACATACAAGAGTGGCCAACATGCAACTCAGGTAGACTTCTTCCTAGTAAGGAAAAGGCACTGGGGAGGAATCAATGATTGCAAAATCATCCCCAGTCGAACAGTCAGCCCACGGCATAAACTATTAGCTGCCACAACCAGCTGCAAGCAGTGGTCAGAGAAGGCTCTAAGGTCAACAGAGACCAGGCTGAAGACCTGGAAGTTGACTATAGAGAAAATACAACAGCTCAAGGAATTACTCAGGGCTCTAGCACCCCAAGGAGAAGAAGAAATAGGTGGTGTTGAATATGAGTGGCAGCGCCTCAAAACAGCAAGTGTGAGGACTACAGAACAGATATGTTGCCGAGTCAGATTTGGAAGTAGGGTAGATAAAAAAACTGGTGGTGGAATGCAGAAGTCCAGAAAGTCATCAAAAGAAAGGAGTGCAGGAAAAAAAAGTGGGAGATAGCAAAAACTGACCAGGCTAGGAAGGAAGGAATACTTTTTGGCCAACAAAGAAGCTAAGAAAGGACTTGCAATACAAAAGAATAGGGCATCAAAAACACTCTACTAACTTCTGGAAAGCGACTCATTGAGTGGCACAAAAAACTATTGCAAGGTAAGGACAGAAAGATAAAGAAGATAGTCAGACACCCTTCATAAGAGATGCCAGCAACAACCTGCTCACCAGTCCACAGGACATCAAAGGCAGATGTAAAGAGTATTTCCAGCAGCTTCTGAATGAAGAAAACCCCACAGACGCTGTACTGCCATAGAAACAGCCTATGATGAGAGAAGAAGAGGAACCTACCCTAGAAGAAGTAAGAACAGCACTAAGGAAGATGAAGTCAGGGAAAGCAGCAGGCTCCAATGAGGTCACAGAAGATATGATAAAGATGCTGGGTGAGATAGGGGAGAAATGGCTCCTGAGGGTACTAATAGCAGTGTGGAGAGAAAGGAGTATTCCAGATGACTGGAGAATAAGCATAATTGTGCCAATGTACAAGAACAAAGGGGACAGCCACAAATGTGGGCAGTACAAAGGCATCAAACTCTTATCACATTGCTTGAAAGTTCTAGAGAGGAATTGATAAACAGATATGCAGAGTAGTAGAATGTAAGATGGGAGATGAGAAGTTCAGATTCAGATCAGGATGTAGCACAAGTGACCCAATGTTTGCAGTCAGACAGATAGTTGAGAAGAAGCTAGAGATGAGGAAACAGTCCAACTGCGCATTCCTAGACTTAGAGAAAGCATATGACAAGGTCCCAAGAAAGCTGATCTGGGCAGTACTGTGGTGGTTCGAAGTCCCAGAAACACTGATAGAATTAGTGCAGGCTATATAGAAGGACCCAATGACCCAAGTAGGAACACTGTTCAGCCTCACAGAGGGGTTCCCAGTGGGAGTGGGTGTACACCAGGGTTGAGCTCTGAGCCCATTGCTGTTCATACTGATGATGAACTACATTAGCAAACAGGATGGAGGAGACGGATCAACAAAGTTGCTGTATGCAGATGATGTGACATTACAGGCAGACTGAGCAAGAACTCCAGCAAAGTATAGTACAATGGAATGCAAAACTGAAGGCACATGGGATGAAACTAACCACATATAAGACAGTGGTAATGGCAGCAAACTGGGGAAATCAGAAGAAGCTGAGAACTGAGATAGAAGGGAAGATAGTGGAACAGGTAAACAGCTTCAAGTATCTGGGAGAGGTGGTCGAGGAGAAAGGAAGTCTGAATGAAGAGATCAAGGCTAGAATCAGAGGGGACTAGAATCAGCAGGGCCGCAGCCAACTGGCAGAAACTTGGGCAGTAAAGACAGAGCAGATGAAGAAGCTAGAGGTGATGGAAAATAAGTGCCTGAGAAGGGTGGTAGGATGCATTCTGTGGGACAGATGAAGAAATGAGGATATCAGAACAGAAGCCAAAGTAGCTCCAATTGCAGATAATATCAAAGAGAACAGATTACGGTGGTTTGGGCACATGTGTAGAAAAGAAGAAGACAATCCGGTGAGGAAGATTTGGGACAGACTGGAAGAATGTGAGAGGAAATGAGGACATCCAGCAAAGAGATGGCTGGATTGTGTGAAAGAAGATCTGCGACAGTCAGGCATGAGTGTTGAAGAAGGCAGGAATGTGGCATTGAATCAAGAGAGATGCCAAAAGTTAACACAATTCCCGACCCCATGTAGAAAAGGGGAAAAACAGGGCTGATGATGATGATGATGATGGTGGTGGTTTTGTATGTGTATTCTGAAGAAGTCTCAAATATCGAAATGAAAGCACTAAATAAATATTGTGAATGTTATTGCGGTGGTGTCCAATTTATTGGCTTTTGATTTTGGATTGTTTTTTACTACATCTGGTTGATTTTGGTTATTAATTATAAATAATATTATCAGAAGTAGAAATACCCATCAGGTATTTATAAGTCTGTAGCCCTGATGGAGCTCATTGCATTTTTTAGACATTTATCAGAATATAAATTATCATAAGTACGAGATTTGTATTTAAACAATTGTCTTTTACATTCCTTGATTAAAATTTTAACAGTGAGTTCACCAGAAAATAAATAATCTTCCTTGATGTCTACATTAATAATGTGTCTTCTGGATGGCTGTCATTCTAATAGCTCTGAGGACTCTCCATCAGTAGACCATGGCTGGGCTTAAGTCCTACAGGGATAGGCTTGATTGTCAGCAGGTGGGAGGACACCTAGGAAAAAAAGGATTACATTAAAACCATCAGCATTATTTCCCTATCTAGCCTAATCTTACCTCATTGCCAGTGAAAAAGACTTAACGTCTTAAGATTCAAGGACTAGCTGTCCATGTTAATTATAAAATGCATAACTGTCAGTACTCTATTTTGGGCAAATGCACCTGACAAGACATCTTACTATATATACAGTCAGGTTTTTATATGCCTACTTGAACTCACTTTTCTGAATCTGTAACCTCCCCCTAGTGCTATCACAAAGTTTGGGATAAGATGCCTTTTGTATTACCCTACCTCATTTTACTGTTAACCTCACGGTTAGTAGTGTGATATTAGTGAGAGTAAGGATGTTTGGGTTGGGGGCTGGGGGGGGGGGGTCATTTTTATTATTTATCACACGTCGGTATATTTATCCGTTTTTATGTTTTTGTATCAAACCAGTATGCAGTTAATGACTGTTGTATAGTTTTATGTTTGACATTTTGAAACATTATAATAAAGATGAAAAAATAGGTTGGTTTCTAGCATGAAGTATTTCACTGAAAATTTTTATTGAAGAGTTGCTGTCTGTATTATTTAAACATTTGACAAGTGGAATATACAGTTTAGTGTCAACATATAAGATCAGTTGAATTAAATTGATTAAATTATTTCATTACAAGCTCACCTTTTAGCATTAATTTCATCTTTCATTGCAGTAGCCCTGTCTATGCAAAGAAAACTAGCACTGTCAGCAGCGGAGACAACTATGTAAATCTGTGGCGAAATTATCTTATTCTTTGCTTTGGTGTAGCAAAACCCAGTATCATGAGTCCCGGGCACCTAAGGGCATCAACACCTGAAATTATGCCAACGACTCCTGATGGTGCTATTAGCTACGACAACAAGGTAAAACATACTTCTGACCAAATCTGTTGCACTACTCGTTACATAAACTGTTGTGACCATCTCCCATGTATCATATTGTTTAAATGGTAAAAACAGAGAACAATGGTCATCACCATTGTTTCTGCATAGTGTTCAGAAATTTATGGAACTAGCATATTTTGACAGCTTTAGCCAAAGTATTCTGACAGTTTCTGGAGATAAACTCCCACATTTCATCTTAAAAAATAGTTGTTGCAAGGGGGCAGCCCCCCTTACAAATGTTACAAACAGAACAATTTCTCTGTCTCCCTGTTTGTCTATCTGTTTATCTGTCTCTCAATATATGTAGCTCTCTATCTTTCCAATCTGTCTGTCTTTATTGCATTATATTCTACTTTATTTATATACAAATTTGTTTAGCAGTATAGTACACTGATCACAACAGACCATTTGCAGGCACAGCTTAGGTTTACTAAGTTAAAAATAAAGTTTTTCCATGTGAGTGGAAAACTTATCTATCGTGTGTCTGCTGGCCTGTCTGTATATATGTCTACCTACCTACCTACCTACCTACCTAATCTATCTTCTTACTTGGTCTTACTAAAAGTGATGCATGCCTGACCATGTGATATGATTACTATCAGTTTGTGTAACCATGCCACTTGCTGTTATGGACCCACAATTTTGAGGGGGTCTAGTGTGCTCCATAATCACCAGTTAGCTTCAGATTCTCTTTTGCTGTAATTTATTGTAATTGAAGTAGTTAGCAAGTTACGTTTGCAATGAACCCTGGATTCCATAACATCAACACTGAGACAAAATGAGCTCTGAAAATAAATTGACTTCCTTATTGACTTCCTTCCAGAAGTATTTAAAACAGGTAAGGCTTTCTGTCACTACAGGAAACATAATTACTCTGCACTTGTCAGTCTGATGTCCGATTCAGTGATAGCACAAGTCAAAATAAGCCATAGTTACCAGTGTACAAACAAGATTTCAAAATGGTATGAGACACAATACTAGCATACCACCACTGGAGTCGCATCAACTCTGAGAAAAGGAAATTAAGTTATTTCCCTTTGTTGCAGAGTTCTTGTGACCATTGAAGGTAGTATATTTCGAAACCAAGATGTGAAGGCAGAGACGCTTACATTGATGGTTGCAGGGCCATAGCACCCTGACAGAAATGCTTTAAACTTCTTTCCTTGGCGTCTTACAAGTGCTCATTTTGAGGGGTAGTGTGCTGCTAAGTGTCATTAGCCTAAGCATAAGGGAGGTCTTCTTTAGTATTTCAAAATGGACCCCACTATTCACAAAGTAGACCCATTATTCAAGGAGCAGTTTTGTTAAGAGGTTATTGTTGACAGAAACAAGTTAGCAACATCCTGTCATTTCACACAATGACAAAGTGGAAGGATAATTTATAAAAGTAAAACAACAATTTTGTCAAAGTTCCCCCTACATGCATACCCATTAATTATTGGTCTTGCAATCTGCATAAAGCAGTTTATTGCAAAAGAAAACCCTGAGGTAAATAGATAGTTTTATCAATAACTGGACTTTAAGGAATGTAAATGAATGCCAACCTCATATCCAGACTAATAACTCAGGGTAATTTATGTTTGGCCACTTAATACAGATGCGGAGTAAATCACACATTGAAGAGATACAGACAGCAGTTGATGCAGATGGTTTCAGTGAGAACTATTCGGTGGCCAGTAACAAACAACAGTGTGTTTTACTATTGCTGATAACTTTAAAAATAAGTTCTATGATCCTTGTATAGCAGATGACACATACCATACTAGTCACATTACTCACTTCACATTCAAAAACTTACATATGTGTATTAACCTCTGCAACATAAATAAATACCAGACACAACACATTCAAGACTTACTCTCACATTCATGCATACATTACATTCAGCCACAATACTTCTCTCCTTCATCTCACACAAACATGATCATACTCCTAGCTTACAAACAACAATACATTTCAAATTTCTAGATCTATGTCAGATGTAATTAATTTGTGTGACTCAGATGGGGCATGAATGTACAGCATGCTCAGACAGTATGTTACATAGCTGTATCTGAAAACAGTGTGAATGATAAATAAACTTTGGCTGGATGTTCATGATTATTACCTTTATGATTATAAGTAACCAAAGTGAAAGCCCATTGTCATTCTTATGTTAAAAAATCCTCATTCAGTTCAGCAGACTTAAGTTTAATCATTTGACTCTAATTTCAAGTCAATAAATAAGTGTTTTCATGTATTTATTATCTTGTTTTCACTAGCGAAAAAATAAATGATTTATATATTTGAGTATTCTAATAAGGCAACAAATTTCTTACTATATCAAGCATTGAAGAGATGATTATTAGAATCAGTTTTATTCTTTTATTGTTCGATACATTCTCTACTATTCTCTTCAGCTTTTTAATTCTGACTGCATTAATGATGTTTGTGGTGCATATCACAGCATACAGTACAGTACAGTGCAGAATATGCCGAATGATGTCTGTGGTATATATCGCATCATACAGTGCAGAATATGCAGAATGATGTCTGCAAAGCATATCACATCATACAGTGCAGAATATGCAGAATGATTTCTGTGGTGCATATTGCATCTTACAGTGCAGAATATGCAGAATGATGTGTGCGATGCGTATGGCATCATACAGTGCAGCATATATAGAATGATGTCTGCAATGCATAGCACATCATACAGTGCAGAATATGCAGAATAATGTGTGCAATGCATATCGCATCATACAGTACAGAATATGCAGAATGATTTCTGTGGTGCATATTGCATCTTACAGTGCAGAATATGCAGAATGATGTGTGCAATGCATAGCACATCATACAGTGCAGAATATGCAGAATGATGTGTGCAATGCATATCACATCATACAGTGCAGAATATGCAGAATGATGTCTGCAAAGCATATCACATCATACAGTGCAGAATATGCAGAATGATTTCTGTGGTGCATATTGCATCTTACAGTGCAGAATATGCAGAATGATGTGTGCGATGCGTATGGCATCATACAGTGCAGCATATATAGAATGATGTCTGCAATGCATAGCACATCATACAGTGCAGAATATGCAGAATGATGTGTGCAATGCATATCGCATCATACAGTACAGAATAATGTATGTGGTACATATCGCATCATACAGTGCAGAATATGCAGAATGATGTGTGCAATGCATATCGCATCATACAGTACAGAATATGCAGAATGATGTCTGTGGTACATATCGCATCATACAGTACAGAATATGCAGAATGATGTCTGTGGTACATATCGCATCATACAGTGCAGAATATGCAGAATGATGTGTGCGATGCATATCGTATCGTACAGTGCAGAATATGCAGAATGATGTCTGCGATGCATATCTTATCATATACTGCAGAAGATGCAGAATGAGGTCTATGGCCCAAATCGCATCATACAGTACAGAATATGCAGAATGATGTCTCTGTCTGTCGGTCTGTGGTACATATCTCATCATGCAGTACAGAATATGTAGAATGAAGTCTGTGGTACATATCCCATCATGCAGGCAGAATATGTAGAATGAGATCTGTGGTACATATCCCATCATGCAGTGCAGAATATGCAGAATAATTTCTGTGATGCATATCTCATCATATACTGCAGAAGATAAAGAATGAGGTCTATGGTGTGTATCGCATCCTACAGAGCAGAATATGCAGAATTATGTCTCTGATGCAGATCGCATCATATACTACAGAATGACATTTGTGGTGCATATTGCATCATACAATACAGAATATGCAGAATATACAGAATGATGTCTGTGGAACATATCATATCATACAGTACAGAATATGCAGAATGACTATTGTAGTGAATACTTCATCATACATATAAAATAAATATCACAAAGTGTGCTGTTTATATCCCATCATGCAGTGCAGAATATGCAGAATGAGGTCTGTAGTACATATCCTATCATGCAGTTCAGAATATGCAGAATGAGGTCTGTGGTACATATCCCATCATGCAGTGCAGAATATGCAGAGTGGGGTCTGTGGTACATATCCCATCATGCAATGCATAATATGCAGAATGAGGTCTGAGGTACATATCCCATTATGCAGGGCAGAATACACACTCTACACTGCATGATATAAAAGCTGTACAATGAGCAGTGCCTTGGTGGCAGTACCTGTGTGCTGGGCTCTGTGGCCTGTGCAGTGCAGTCAGATGTGGTTCTTGTGGAGGCAGAATAGATTCTCCTAGACTGAGATGAATCAAAGGAACATGTACTAATGATAATCAAATAATGAACTCTGAAAAGAGCATTTACCTGGCAGGAGTGTACCCTTATTTTGAAGTGCTGGAAGCTAGGATTAGGAATACTGATGGAAAATGTTTTTAACTTGCTGTCTTTTAGATGAATTCCATTTTCAGAATTCATCATGCATCTATATGTCTAATGATGCTCTCTCCATTTCAAAAATCTACACTAGAAACAGCTGTTTATGAATGTTTTGCAACCATGCCCACTTTAGAAAAACAGACTCACTACAGTGTTGGGGACATCGTTAAAACCCCAGCTGAATGCAAACTTTCAGAAGACAGGCCTGTCCGTTGTAAATCTGAGGATCATAATTGTGACATTGGAATTATAAGAATGTTACAGCCATTATGTGGAATATATTCACCAGATCTGAGGTTGAAGATTCTTGAAATATTAACCCAACTCTGAAGAAGCTGAAGCTCAGAGTTGCTTTATATAGTTAGCAGTGGGTGTATGTGGGGAGGGGGGCTGTTTGCCCTTTATATTGAGGAGCAAGCGGTTTTGCTCTTTTGCAAAACATCGTAATCATTGTAATACCATATTTCAGTATTTGATGTTTTAGTATACAAATTGCAGTTTATTTTATACTTTTGTGAGGCTTGCAACAGTGGGCCTCAGTTGTGATATGGAGCCAAGGACAGTGTGCATCAAAATGTAGATTTCTATCACTGTCATGCAACCTTTTTTTGAATAAGCTGCATCATATGAGGCAGTATACCAAAGGCCTTATACCTCAAGCTTATATGAAAAATGGTTGGAGGCCTTCACTAAAAGTAAGACTATTCACTGCAAAGAAAATACATTAATGTTTAAATAACGATTAACTTTTCCCAGCAGTCAGACATAATCTGAGTCAGTTAGACTTATCTGAGTCACAAGGTGTCCCTTAACTGCCAAATAATAATGTTTGAAAATGTTGTAATTCTGTAAACTCTTTTTTTTCTAGGCTGCCAGCTTGAAACGTCTCTGTCTGTGTTACTTTGTACGTGCAACTTTGAAAATATATGACCATGATTGTACGCATCTGTGTTTCTGAAAGTTACTTACATAAGTCAAGTGACCGATTTGATTTGAGCATACATGTATGTTTTAAACATTATTCTGTTTGATGATACCACAAACATAGTAATAATTTGGGGAGTATTACGGTTCAGTCTTTGGTTTTGCGTGCTAGGTCTGTCTCCATCTTTTGCATTACCCCTGACACTGTCAAACAGTTCTTTAAGTGTACTACTCCATTACCAACTATACCTTAGCATTTCTCCATACAACAAAACATGCGCAGTCTGTAACTAAGTATTCAGCACTGACAAAGGTCTGTTATATACAGTATTTTGTTGCAATTGCTTTGCATAGGACACCTTGAAGTTGTTGTCTATGGTGACTGCGATGCTGTCCATTTTCGAATACCTGTCCTCTTCGGATTGAAGCTATAGGTAGACAAATTTCTGGTATAACAACAGGAGGGCACTGGCTACATTTTATAAAAGTTGCAAAGATTTTGCTACCTGGACATCAGTAGTAGTGTAAGAGCATGTGACACAAACACTTATGCCTCTGTCATATTCCACCATCTTACATTTCACTTTTCCTTACCTGTGTTGCAGGTCATAGGAACACCTTCTGTAGCCGTTCTCTTAAAACAGCTGGTTCCTTTAATGAGAGTTGAAAGCATTGAAATCACGGAGTCTCTGGTTTTGGGTTTTGGAAGGACAAACTCACTTGTATTCAGGTATAATAATTTATTTATTTGTATATCTAGTTGATCTTTTACAAGATGTTTTTTGTACACTGCTCATATGAGAAAGCATGTAATATTGTGTATATTGTTATTTGTGCCTCATGGCTTGAATTATGGGCTAAAAAGAACCACATGTCTTAGTCTGTCTACCTGCTTAACCAAGAAAATAAATGTAAATAAATAAAAATTAAGTTTTGTTTTTGTTGTGCAACATGTAGCATACTTGCCTTTGGTTCTGTAAGATCAGAAGGCTGTGTGATGTCCTTCTATTCATACGTTGCAGTATTCATAACATGAGATAGTCTGCCGTAGGTTGACCCGAACATCTGGCCAGTATACAAAAGTCTAAAGCTACTGTTAGGTACGTGCGACGTCACACATAGGACCCCATGATGTCGGGTATATACCAGACATCCGCACATACAGTACCATCCTCAGAACTTTTCTGCCACCATTCTGAATGACTTCTCCAGTTGTTTGCTTGACAAAAAAGTTGTGGATTTCGAGTCAGATAAGTGCCTCATTGTTTTTTTTTTTTTTGTTTGTTTTTTTCCCTGTAAATTTTTGTGTTACTGTTGTTTGCTAAGGTTATACGTCATCTAGAAAGGGCAAGTGTCAGTGTGGAAGGCAAATTCCACATAAGGATTCCCACGATTTGTGCCTTTTTTGCCTAGGCCTTAACCACAACTATACCTCTGTACTATTTGCAAGGCCTTTGTCCCAGAGACCCTGCCTAATCATCTTGCTTCTCTTAATTTATATTTAGAGAGAGAATGCATTAAATTAAGCATTTAGCACATGATGCCATGGATGGTGCGTCGGGCCCTTCAGGGAGCCTGTTCTTAAGAAGGCCAAGAAATCTAGGCCTGAGGTATCTGCTACTCCTTCAGTTCCAAATGTTTCTCATGAGGCTGATGTTGGCCCAGAGACCTGTTTGGAGGTAGCCAGTGATTTTTCCATGGGTACTGCTGTAGAGGCCCCAAAGGATCTTGCGAGCACGTCTTCGTGGAATATGCAGACATCCACTATGGACGTAGGGAGGGTACTCAGGCTCATTGTATCTGGTGGTCCGTGAGGCATTATACAAATCCTTGTTCATGAAGAGGCCATTAGCAATATTATTGAATGCAGGCCAATAATGGGTCCATCATCCTTCCACCATATGGATGCTTCACTTAAGAAAAAGCAGAAAATTAAGCATTCTTCTCAGGAACAATCTACTGATTGGCAAGCCTTTTCATACGGACTGTTTAATGCCTTTATGGCCCTTAAGCAAGCTACAAGGTCTCACTCCCTTTTCTTTCCCTTTCTCCAGTTTCTCCTCAAAAAAAATTAGGATTGAGGATTCTTCAAATGAAGATGATTCCTCTGGGGATGAGTCCTTGGCATATTCTGCCCAGATGTCTTCTTCATTGGAATATGCTTCCCCAGAGGAGGAATAAAATGGAACTGAATCTCCAGGGGAGGATATTACCTTTGGAGAGACCATTGTGAAGATGAGGAAATGTTTCCAGTGTGACTGCTCTCAGGTTTCTGAGATACAAAAAAGATATTATGATCAATTACAGATGGATTCCCCATCCCCATCTGTAGTACCTCTGGTGCCTCCAGCCTTCTTGGATGCTTTCTCCTCTGCTTCTAGGTGTCCAGATTCACAAACTCCTGTCCCTAAAAGGCCAGACAGGTTCTACAAAGTGCCAGAAGATTGCAAGTTTTTATTTAAGTGCCCTTCTGCAGCTCCAGCTACAGTCTCAGTGGCTGCAGATAAGCCCTCAAAGCTTTTGCCTTCAACTTCACTTCTCCCCTTAGATAAGGAGAGCAAAGTTATGGAAAGGCTGGGGATAAAAGTATATACTTCAGTCACACATATCCAGGCATGTCTAAGGGTCAACTCCTGATGTTTTCTCCTGTCTATCTGACGAATCTGGGCATCTTGGGGCAATGCAGCAATTGCCTCATGTACGCAGACAACCCACTCCTCCTACCACCCAATGCTACAACCTGTGAGAGATGCACTTATATAGCCAAACTGGAAGCAAAGGTCTCTTCACCCAAGACTGGACTAGACAGTCAAGAGAAGAAGGTAAACACTTGCACTACACCACACTCATCACATAGTTTCATAGTTTCATAGTATAGTACTAGGCTATCTGCCCTGGGGCATTTGTAAGCCTAGCCATAGTGATGTGGCTTTTACCACCCCATGAAATGGTACAAAAATGTACAGATAAAATCTAGAATACTGTGCCTCTGTCTAGTAGTGACACAGTGAAGGTCCCCTTATATAATAGAATTAGTTTACTGTGCCCCTGTCTAGCAGTGACACAGATGTGACCCCTGGGGTAAACTTACAATCTCCCATCCACTCATCAAGATTTCTCTTGAAGAGAGTCAGTGAGGGCCTAATACGAACTGGGATCCTGTTCCAAAGCATGGGAAGCCTCTAGGTTATGAATCTATCCCTCCAGCATGTCCTATTCATACTTGTGCCGAGGTTTAAGTCTTTAGCTCTCGTGGTCCTGATGGATTTGGATTTTTTGAGGTGGAGCATGTCCATCAGATCCTGATTGGACATGGCCTTGTACGTCAGGCAGAGATCACCTCTGAGCAGGCGGTATGCTACTGAATAGAGCTGAAGTTTCTTTAGTCTGGCAGAATAAGACATATGTTAGAGACCCTTGATCCTTTTGGTGAGGTACTTTTGTGGTCTCTCCAGCTGTTGCAAGTGCCGGGTGAGGTACATACCAAATGGGGCATTGTACTCAATCATGGGTCTGATGAGGGAGGAATATAGGGGCACAATAACATCCTTGGATCTGGATGTGAAACCCTTCATGATGAGGTGTGCAAGGTAGAATGTTTTTCTAACCACTTTGGCAACGTGGGTGTCAAATGTGAGGTTGCTGTCTACTTGGGTCCCTAGGTCTTTGATTACTTTTTCCGTACTCAGTGGGTTGCTGTCTATGTGATAATTTGTGGGTACTTTGTTTTTTCCAAAAGGGATAACTATACATTTTTTGGCATTTAGTTTAAGGCCGTGACTACGGCACCAGTTGTCCGTTTCAGTGAGGCCTTTTTGTAGGGTGTGTGTATCTGCTGGTGTATCGACTATGGCACCTAGTTTGCAGTCATCTGCGAACTTTGTCAGCCACAGCCCTCCCATGTTTGCTTTAACATCTGAGAAATAAATGCCGAACAAGAGGGGTCCCAGGACAGATCCCTGTGGGACACCACTTGTGACTGGCTTTGAGTCTGACATTGCTCCAGCGATTTTAACTTTATGGGTTCTGTCCTTTAGCCAGTTTGCAACCCATCTAGTGACATAAGGGTTTACTTTTAAGCTGTTTAGCTTATCTATGATGCCTGAGTGGGGTATTGTGTCGAAGGCCTTAGCCAAGTCCAGGTATGCTGTATGGACTGCTTTGCCCTCATCAATGGCTCTAGTGACTGTAAAAGTCAACCAGGTTTAAAAGGCAGGATCTGCCCTTTACAAAGCCGAACTGGGTGGGGTCAAGCGTCTGTAGGTCCCCTATGTCTCCGTTTATGAGTTCCATAATGATTCTTTCCATAGCTTTGCAGACCAGGCTAGTCAAGCTTATGGGGCAGTAGTTTCAAGGTCTGTAGAGGCACCCCTTGTGGAGTGGGACCACTGTTGCTGTACGCCAGTGTTTCGGTACATATACCCAAGTGAAGCTTAGGTTAAATATCGTTTTTTTGTGTGGGTTTAGCGCCACTTGGGGTTCACGTAACACGCACCCGGGATACCGTCAGGTCCCATTGATGCTGTGTTTTTGCTTTGTTTAGGCGGTTCTCACTTGGACATCTGAGATGACAGGGAGATTACATTCAGCTGGGATAAGTATTTCTTCTTTTGGGGTGAAGGAGGCAAGAAATTTGCACTGAACCTGTCAGCCAGAATGTTAGCAATATCTGTGGGTTCAGTGTATTTTTGTTGTTGTGAACCAACTCTGAGCATATCTGAGGGTTTCCACCCAGGTTTCTAACATAGCTGAAGAAGGCTTTGTGGTTATCTTTAGTGTCCTTAGCGATTTTTCTCTCAAAGTTTGCCTTGGATGTTTTATGAGAGAATGTAGTTTTCTGCTAATGTTGATCAGAGATGTCTTCCCTTCATGGGATTTCGCTCTGACGTGCAGTAGCTTCCTTCTTTTGTTATACAATTTGTTTATGGCTGAGGTCCACCAGACAGGACGCTTACATTTGGTGGAGAGGGACTTGGATTTGTTTGGGATTGCATGATCCATGCATTTTTGGAGATGTCCATAGAAAGCATT
This sequence comes from Protopterus annectens, assembly GCF_019279795.1. Lineage (NCBI taxonomy): Eukaryota > Metazoa > Chordata > Ceratodontiformes > Protopteridae > Protopterus > Protopterus annectens. The sequence goes on along the minus strand of NC_056736.1, from coordinate 614,578,724 downwards.
TGTGAAGGATTCGGCATTGTGGGATGTGGTATCCACTGGCACAGTGAGTTTAAAGGATACCATCTCAGTCTTAAGAAGAGTGAAGTCTGCTTTTGAGAAGTTTTTCACTGTGGTCTTTTGTGCTGGGGGTGGAGGTGGGATATGTATATCCAGGGTGATTAGTTTGTGGTCAGATATCACTAGTGAGGGGTATACTTCCGGTGTGGAGCATTTTGTCCCCATGTTTGTGATGATCAGGTCTAGTATATTTTCTCCCCTAGTGTGAGAGGTGACTAGTTGTTCCAGTGCATTTGAATTTATGAATTCCAGGAACCTTTGGGCTAGGGTATTAGGGCTAGAATAATGTACCCAATCTATGTTTGGGTAGTTGAAGTCTCCCAGTATGATGGTATTTTGTGATACATGCATATCCTCCAATGTCATCAGGAAGGCTGAGTGGGGTTCTTGAGATTGGGAGGGTGGTCTGTAACATGCTACCAGTTGTATAGCAGTTTTGCCTATGGTTAGTTGCACCTGTATGGTCTCTGATGCTTCATGTGTTGCTACTAACCTGGAGGTGTGGGTGTCCTTTATGAATATGGACACTCCTCCTTTGTGGTTCGCCGGGTTTTGGGGCCGAAAAGCATGATACGAGGTATAGCCTGGTAGTGCTGGGGTGCTCTCAGGAGAATTGAACCAGGTTTCAGTTACTGCACAGACGTCGATGTTCTCCATGCTGAGGAGTGCATCAAGTGCCTGCATCTTGAGATTTAGACTTCTGGCATTGAGCAGCATTACCCTTAGTTTTTTTCCATTTTTGTTTTCTAAGGAGGTGGGTTTGTCTTTTGAGCCTTGCCTAAAAAAGGCACTATGGGGGTGGCAAGAGCCTTAGCCAATATCCGGAAGCCCAGTGGTGACAGGTGTAAGCCATCCCTTGCGAAGCAGCGTGGCTTGTCCAACATATCATCCCAGGCAGACAGACATTGGATCCCCTTAGAATGACACCAGTACTTGAGCCAATTGTTATTCCCATATATAACATATATAACATAGTCCCTCAAAACCTACACCACCAAAACACACACATAGCAACACAAAACACATACCTACATTCTTGGAGGCTCTCAATAAAAATCTGTTCAAACAACAGAGACCTCCAAAGCAGAAATGCAAGCAACCTCCACCCCCCAACACAACCCAAATGACACACAGCCCACAAAATCAGTGTGCCACTCAACCACAGCCCATAAGGCATAACAACGTACCCAACACTCTAGTCATAGGTGACTCTATAGTCAGGCACACTTATGTTCCACTCACCAGGCTAAACAAGGAGAAAGTTACTGTCAGGTGTCAGGATCCACCACATAACGCATGCACTCAGGTCACTCCACAACAAATACAAATATGACTTTGTCATTGTCCATGTTGGTGTGAATGACCTGAGATGTACCTCCCTGGACTACATGAAAAGAGACATGGAGGAGCTTTCCGATCTTGTAGCCCAGGCAGGTATGACCCTAGCCTTGAGTAGCATCCTGCCATCACCCAGAATGATACCACAGTAGAAGGAGAAAATGATTTACTTCAACAATTGGCTAAGCTTCTGGTGTCATTCTAAGGGGATCCAGTATCTGTCTGCCTGGGATAACATGATTGACAGACCACGATGCTTTGCCAAAGATGGCCTGCACCTGTCGCCCTTGGGATTCCAGGTACTGGCTAAGGCTCTTGCCACCCCTATAATGCCTTTTTTAGGCAAGGTTCAAATGACACATTCACCACCATACAGGTACAAGCAAGCAAAATCTGAGGGTAATGCTACTCAATGCTAGAAGTCTAAACCTCAAACTGCATTCACTCGAAGCACTCCTTAAAATGGAGAACATCGACATCTGTGCAGTGACAGAGACCTGGTTCAAGGCTCCAGAGAGCACCCCTGCATTACAAGGCTATAATTCATACCACACCTTTTGGCCACCTAACCTGGACTGAAACACTAAAGGCGGAGGCGTGTCCATATTCATTAAGGATATCCACACCTCCAGGCTAGTTGTGCAGCATAATGCATCTGAGATTATCCAAGTGCAACTAACTCTGGGCAAGACCACAGTCCAAATAGTAACTTGCTACAGATCCCCCACCATACCCCAGGATTCCCACTCCTCATTTCTTTATACACTGGAAAGTATTAGGGTACATCCCAACACCCTAATAATGGGTGATTTCAACTACCCCATCATTAACTGGGAAAACCACTCATGTACCAACTCTTTTGCTCAACGTTTTCTGGAATTTATAAATTCCAATGCCTTGGATCAACTTATCCACACCCCCACCAGGGGCAGCAGTATCCTAGACCTGGTCATTACCAACATGGGCGACTGGTGTTCCACACCAGATGTCAATTCCTTGGTCAGATCTGACCACAAGCTAACAAGCTATTCACCCCAGACATCCACATCCCGCCCCCACCCCCCATTAGGAAAACCACTGTAAAAAATTTCTCCAAAGCCAACTTCACGCTTCTTAATACAGAAGCGCCAAACTTCACGACATCCATGCAGACAGACAGTAGAGGTACGACTGCTGAATCCTACACAAATGCACTTTATAAGCACTTACACGAGTGCATGGATCATGATATCCCTAACAAAACCAAGATGCTATCCTCCAAAAAAAGGAAGCCAATCTGGTCGTCCCCTGTCATAAACAAACTCTACAACAGAAGAAAGAAACTGTTGCAAAAAAAGAGTAAAATCCCATGATTGGAGGAACTCCCTGGTCAGCCTCAGTAAGAAGCCAAGATCCCTCATAAAATCCTCCAAAGCTAGCTACGAAAACAAAATCACGACTTGTTCTAAAGACAACCACAAAGCATTCTATAGCTATGTCAAGAATCTCAATGGCAACACTCAGATCTGCTCTGAGTTACAGCACAATGGCACTAAATATACAGAACCAACTGATATTGCCAACATCCTGGAAGATAGGTTCAGTGCTAACTTTACCCCCCCTCTCACCCCCTAAAGGGCCCATCTCTATACTGGAAGAATACAAAGTTCCTGTAATCATGGCTACACAGGTAAAAACCATACTCTCCAAAGCCAAGAACACAGCATCCATGGGACCTTGCCAACATCCCAGGCTGCATTCTACATGAACTACAGAATAAATTGGCACCCCACCTAAGTACCATGTTCAATCATAGCCTCACCTCAGGCTTTGTGCCCACTGAATGGCACACAGCGATGGTTATCTCACTCCACAAAGGGGGAGCCACTATGGATCCTGGGAACTACCGCGCCATTAGCCTAATGACCCTGGTCTGCAAGGCAATGGAACGTATCATCATGGAACTTATAAACAAAGACATTGGTAATCTCCAAACTCTGGACCCCACCCAGTTCGGGTTTGTAAAAGGCAGATCATGTCTCCTAAACCTGATAGACTTCTTTGAAGCAGTCACCAAAGCCATAGATAAGGGTAAGGTGGTTCACGCAGCCTATGTAGATCTAGCCAAGGCTTTTGACACCATACCCCACTCTGGAATTATACATAAACTCACTAAACTAGGTATAAATCCCTGTGTCACAAGATGGGTTGCCAACAGACTCACTGACAGAACCCACACTGAAAGTAGCAGACTCCAAATCCAGCTTCAGACCAGTGAAAAGTGGAGTACTACAGGGTTCAGTCCTGGGTCCTCTCCTGCTTGGTATCAACTTTTCTGAAGTACAGGCTAACACAGAATGTCTTTGGCTAATGAAGTTTGCAGATGACTGCAAACTAGGAGCCATAATCAAAACTCCTAAGGATGTGGACATCCTACAAAAGGGCCTCACTGAGATAGATGCATGGTGTCAATGCCAAAAAGTGCATTGTCATCCCCTTTGGTAAAAACTCTGTACCCATGAGCTACCACATAGCTGGTAGTCTACTTAACACCAAAAGTGTGATAAGAGACCTTGGGACACAGGTGGACAGTAGTCTCTCCTTTATAATCACATCATCACAGTAGTCAGGAAATCCTTCTATGGTTTCTCATCCAGGAAAAAAGAGGTCATTGTTCCCCTCTAGTCGTCACTCATTAGACCCATTATAGAGTACAACGCCTCTTTTGGTATGTACCTCACAAGACATCTACAACAACTGGAAAGGCCACAGAAATACCTCACAAAGAGGATTACCAGCCTCAAACAGATGCCCTATGCACACCATCTCAAAAAACTCCAGCTTTACTCCGTCGAATATCGCCTACTCAGAGGCGATCTCTGCCTAACATACAAAGTTATGTTAAACCCAGAGCTGTTGGACATGCTCCACTTAAAGAAATCCCAATCCATCTGAGCTACATGCTCTAGGGACCTAAACCTTGTCACCACAATAAACAGAACATGCTGAAGGGATAGATTCCTGTCCCAGAGACTTCCCATACTCTAGAACAAGCTACCTATCTATATCAAACAAAGATCCTTATTAGCACTCTTCAAGAAAAATCTTGATGATTGGATGGGAAATAGGAAATTCACCCCGGGGATCACCTCTGTGGCTCTGCTCGACAGGAGCACAGGAAAATAATTTTCTTGGGTGGCAAAAGCCAGGATACCTTTTTTGGCAAGGCTTATATAGGCCCTAGGGCCAATAGCCGAGTATCTACCTATGAACCCTTGCCTTTAGGGCCATAAACTACCAGACACATATGGCCAAATACTCCTTAACCCTCCTTTCCCAAGCCACTAAGCTCATTTCTAAACTTCCAGACTAACACTAAATCCCATCTTTCTTCCATTTTAGGTTCCTCTGCATGTCATTCCATTAAATGCAGTTGTGATGCAGTGAAAGCATCTGCCACAGCTGCTGCATCTGGTTCTGTCCTTTGGAGGTACTCTGGCTGAGACTCCAGCCACTGCCAGATGATATCAAAGCTAAAACTATGGATGTTCCACTAGATTCTAAGGCTTTGTTTGGATCTGCAGCTGCAGAACTTTTTAAGTTTTTGCAAGAAAAGGGCAGGGAGCTCCAGGACCTTAAACATATTTTTGTGTCACCAATTTTAAAATTTCAATGGAATTATCCTTCTAAAACTCCTTCTGTAAGAAATCTATCAAGAGTAAAAGAGGTGCCAGAAAAGCTTATTCTGCCGAGTCTTCTTCTACTACTCCTGCTGCTCAGAAACAGCCCTTTCCGAGCAAGCCAGGTAGACTGTGACTACCAGCCTATTTGCAGTCAGACTCCCATATCCTTACATTTTTCTCTGTCCCTCTCTGCTTGGAAACAGGTCACCCAAGACTCCTGGGTCCTTTCTGTAATCCTCAGAGGTTACTTCGTGGGATGGAAGACTCCTCTTTTCTTCAGGGGTATTCCACAACAACCAAAAGATCAGTTGGTAAACTTTCCTCAGGTGATTCACACCTTGCTCTGTCAGGATATTATTCAAGAACCTTCCCAAACAGGAAAGGGATTCCATTCAAGAATGTTCCTAGTCCCTGGAAAAGATGGTCCTTGGAGACGCTTTCTAGATCTGTCACATCTGAACACCTTTTTAAAGGTTCCCACCTTTCGCATGCTTTCCTTAAATACTCTGCTTCCTCTTTCTTCTGCAGGCCTTCATGGTGTCCCTGGACATCAAGGATGCCTATCTTCACATCCCTCTTCATCCTCTTTACAGGAAATTTCTGCACTTTGCTATTGCTTCCATATATTTTCAATTGTCTGCCTTGCCTTTTGGTCTGTCTGCCTCCCAAAGGGTCTTCGCAAAATGTTTAGCTCCTGTCCTTGCCTTTTGCAGCCTGAGGGGTAGTCAGATTTTTCCTTACCTGGGCAACCTCCTTCTCCAGGCTCATTCTTCAGACAAACTTCTATAAAACCATCATTTTACAGTGTCTCTTCTGGAAAGACTAGGGTTCACTATAATTTTCCAAAAATCCTTTCTCGTTCCTTCATAGGACCATGCCTTCCTAGGATGTAGAATTCAGTCATACAAGGTGTTGGCTTTCTTACCTCCTCAGAAAGTCATTTCCATAACCGCTTACTTTCAGGCTATCATTCCACTTCAGTCTTTGACAGCCAGGGAGTTCCTCCACCTGTAAGGCTTCATGGCATCCACTATTCCATTTTATCTCTAGCCAAGCTTCACAGGAGGAAATTCCAGTGGTACCTAAGGTCAGTCTAGATGCAACATGCTCATCCAGTAGATTTTGTTATTCCTCTCCTTTCCTGCTTGAAAAAGAACTTCAGTGATGGATTCAACAGGTTACCTTGAATGCAGGATTTCCACTTCAACCCCCCCTCTCATCTCAGATGTTTTACACAGACACCTTGGATGTGGGATGGGTGGGGGGCAATGTTTGCCACTTGGAAGGTTCAGGACATTTGGTCTCCTTCTCAAATGAAGGAACACATAAACATAAAGGAAATAAGAGCTGTCATTTTTGCCCTGCAAACCTTTCAACCTCTTTTCAGCTAGGTCCGTTAAAGTGGTTCACAGACATTCCCACAGTTCTTTGGTAGGTCATCAAGTAGGACAGTGGGACCAAGTCATATCTTCTGTGCAAGCTGGCTCTCAAGGCTTGGGAGTTGGGTATTCAATATCAACTGACCTTCAGGCAGTCTACATTCCCTCCAGTCAGAATGTTGTGGCAGACACGGTGAGCAGGTCCATGACTCAATCCCATGAATGGATTTTGCACAGGGATGTGTTTCTGGACATTATCCACCAGTTGGCTACTCCTCGAGTACATCTATTTGCCTCCCCTATGAACAGACAACTTCCAAAGTTTTGTGCCAGAGTTTCCAGTGCTCAGGCATGGACGATGGACACCCTATCCTTCTCTTGGAAGGGGATGTTTCTCTATGCATTCCCTCCTTCCCCCTACTTCATAAAGTTCTGTTAAAAAATCAACAGGACCAGCCAAAAAACTTGCTGGTGACTCAGTTTTGAACAAGACAGCATTGGTTTCCCCTTCTTCTGCAGTTTTCCAAGGGCGATCATCCCAAGTTAGCTCACAGGGTGGATCTACTCACACAGCACAAGGGATCTCTACTATATCAACAAATGTCAACCCTCCAGATGACACTGTGTGTGATAGGGTTTTCAATCTTTTCAGACACCTATTTTCTGAGGATGTACTACAAGTTCTGCAGGAGGCCAGAAAACCCAATACTAGGAAATCCTACATTTTCAAATGGAAGAGGTTTTCCATCTGTTGTCTTTCTCAAAATCTACAACCATTTCTGTGGATAGTCTGGTGGTTTTGTCTTATCTGTGTGTATTACTGAAGACCAGATTATCATACCCTTCAGTAAAAGCTCATCTCTCAGCCATTTCTGCCTGTCTGACGTCTCCTTTGGCTTCAAGGTTGGAAGTCAAGATTTTGCTAAAAGACGTCCTTCATATCAGACCACCAAGGAAACCAGTACCTCCTCCTTGGGATTTAAACTTTGTTTTAAAAAAACTTACGTTGTCTCCCTGTGAACCAGCAGTTTCTTCTTCCCTTCAACATTGCACTTGGAAGACAAGGCTTCTTTTGACTATCACTTCAGCCAGAAGGGTCTCAGAACTTCAGGCCCTTATGGCTTCCTCTCCCTTCCTGGTTTTTCACAACAATAGGGATTCTCTACGCACTAATCCCTCCTTCATGCCCAAGATGGTGAATGAGTTGTCACTTAATCAGTCCATTATTCTACCCACTTTCTTTCCCTCTCCACAATCTTCTAGCGAGAGGATCTCACACACTTTGGATATGCACAGACAGCTCAGGTTTTATTTGGATAAAACCAAGTCCTTCAGGAAATCTGATCATCTCTACATTTCCTATCATGCTAGGGCTCTGGGAAGACCTGTTTCCAAGCAGACAATCTCCACTTGGATCTCTAATGGAGTTCCTATCATGTCATCGAACTTTTATAAGTTCGAACCACATATGGTCAAGACCATATGTTTGAATTTGTAAAAGTTTACACGTGTGAATGGAAATCTCCATAGACGGAGGTTTCCATTCACTTCAATGTGGTGCGATCTCGGAGTTGGTATATTTAAGTAGTGGGTAGTGTGTGGGGTGCAGGGGCGCTTGCCCCCTTGCTTACAACCAGTTTATTTTGTTGTCCATTGTGTTTTTTGATTTTGTTTAGGTAGTCAAAGTTATTTAACTTCTAACATAATGGTTTGACCATTAGGTGTTCGAAATTACGTAACTTCGACTATGTGATATAGACCCTCTCTAACGCTATTTCCTTTTGTTATGTATTTCATGGAAAATCCCTAGCATCTCCAGTTAAGGCTCATTCAACAAGAGCTGTGTCCTCTTCAGGTGCTATTTTCAAAGATCTGGATACTTCATCTGTCCTGGAAGCTGCTACTTGATCTTTTGTTCATACTTTCACTAAACTTTAAAAGTTGGATGGAATTTCTAGATCTAGAGCTGCCAGAGCTATTCTTCAGGGGTTTGTAGAGACTGGTACTGCCGCTCCTCTACTCTGTCTTCTGCACAAGCTTTGGTATTTTCCCTCATGTTATTAATACTGCAACATATGAATAGAAGGACATAGAATAGTTGTGTAAAATCTTACCATAACCATAGATGTCCTCTCTTCTATATGTTGCAGTATTCTATCCCTCCCTCCTTCCCCCTGATACTTGCTTGATATCTGCTTGTGTATTTTCATAGTTTATGTCAGGCTGATGTTCTTCCTGAGGGATTTAGTTCTGAGGATGGTACATACCGACATCTGCTATATACCCGATGTCACTTTATTACCAACATCGGATGGGGTCATAGTATCTTTAGACATGCTGACCAGACATTCAGAACAGCCTACAGTGGACTCCCTCATGTTATAAATACTGTAACATATAGAAGTGAAGGATATATATGGTTATGGTAAGATTTTACACATCTATTCTTTCTATCCCCAGCAAAGTAGATTAGATTTATTTTCCATTACTGAAACTGCAATGCAGAATTAGGGGATGCTGCACTCCTGAATATGCTGTCCATTGGATGAGATGTTGAACAGTGGTCCCAGCTTGCCTAAGTTGGAGGTAGCTCAGGTGTATGCACAATGTGATACAGATAAAGAAATGAGGACATCAGAGCAGAAGCCAAGTAGCTCTAATTGCAGAGAAGGTCAAGGATAACAAGAGTATGGTGATTCTGTCACCAGTGCAGGAAAGTAGATGATTAGTTGAACAGGATTTGGGAGAGATAGGAGGAAGGCAAGAGTAATTGAGAGAGATGGGAAGAAGGCAAAAGTAATCAAGAGAGATGGGAAGAAGGCAAAAGTAATCAAGAGAGATGGGAAGAAGGCAAATGTAATCAAGAGAGGTGGGAAGAAGGCAAATGTAATCAAGAGAGGTGGGAAGAAGGTAAAAGTAAGCAAGGACATCCAGCCAAGAGGTGAATGGACTGTATGAGAAAAGACCTGCAACAGTTAGACCTGAATGTCAAAGATGGTGAATCAAGAGAAGTAACAGAAGTAGATGTGACACCTGCACCCCATGTTCAAAAATGGGAAGAGCAGATTAATGATGATGATGACAATATATACACATACCCATCCTGAAAGGCACACACGTATATGAATGCAAGTATATTTACTAGGCCCCATTTTAACCTCATACAAAAGGCCTTTGAAATCTAACTTAGTTGGCTCAGTAAAATCCAAGTGTTTCAACAAACTACCTTAACACTAATCTACCTCTCCAAAGTAACATGAATAACAACTACTTGATTTATGTAATAGGGTCATAGATTCATAGGTGTTTACTAGACTAACAACCACAAGGGCCTTTTTAAGCCTAGCCATGCATCCCAAATCTTTGACAAGTTCTGATACTTTTGATAAGTGTAAGCATGGGTCTGGGAGATGAACCATTTACAGGTTGTGTGCGTGTGTGCACATGCATCCCAAATCTCTGACAAGTTCTGGTACCCTTGATAAGTGTAAGCATATAGTATAATGCTGTCATGAGTCAAGAGCTCGCTCTTGCATATTCCTGTGAATTGATGGCTCTACATATTTTTAAAACATTTATTGTATTTAATATGAAAATGTTTAGCGCAGTGTTGAAACTATTCTACTAAATGTTATAGCTGTAATTGTGCAAGATTATAGGTAAAAGTGTGACTTGAGTAACCCACCCAGTTAACAAACAAGGAAAATAAAATATAAATAAGTAATTTATCCAGTTTTGTTGCTGCTGTTACATTTCTAGAAATGTATTAGCAGGTCTTTAAGGTTTTTCGTAAATCTGATTGTGCTAGTATCTGCTCATGTGGTAAAAGTTATATTTACTCTAAATGTTGACAATAATGGTAGAGAAGTTGGACTGACCATGCCTGCTATGAGGTGTCAGTGGTTCAGCAACGAGCTGATGAATCACATTGTTTGGTTTGCTGCAGAGATCATTTCAAAGGACAGGAGGGTTGTTTCTGTTCCGTGTCTTGGTTAAAATCCATGTTGGAAGGTACATAGTAGCTGGTCGTCAAGAAGGTGCTTTAGCTGTCCACTACATAAAGCCATACTGGTTTGTATTCTGGAATATTAAACTACTCATATATTTCTATATCATTTCAATCATCATGCTTTTCATAATCTTACAGATGATACCAGTAAGACTGGAATGTCCATGGTTTCTCAGATGAGCTGTGGAGACCCCCCCTCTTTGAATAGAGGCTACTGTGTCCTGTTCTCACCTGCTGGGGACATAACCTGAGGAGACTTATTTGTGAAATAAGATGTGTAGCAGCCTACAGGGATTTGGCTAATCCTAGTAAGGAAACAACCAAATGAATTTTTCAGGACCATGGTGCTTGTATTTTTGACCTTAGAGTAGGATTCATCTGTTTCAGCTTGAGCTATATTTGATGAGCCACCTAGGGGATAGTAAAGTAACCACACACAGTGGGTCACTGAAATTAGTGCTACATGAACAAATAGAAATCTTACAATTTGGAGTTTTCTGTAGTTGTTTAATGGATCCCAAAAATGCCTGGGGATTGTTTTGGTGATGTTCTTCGTGTTTCACTGTTGCAGTCATTACATTTGGGTTATCCTGCTGGCAGGTTGCCCTCAGTCGGCCTGAATTCCAAAGTCTTGGGTCCTGCGTCGGTCGCTGTCGCCCCTTCCCTGACGTCATGTCATCAGGGGTATAAAAGATGCAGCCAATGCCATTTTCTTCAGTCTTTCTTGCCGCGCAGTGCCCGAAGCAGAAGCAGTTCGCAAGTGCCGGTCGGCCGACTCCTGAGATTTTTGTGTTCGAATTTCAGATCCGAAGTCGTCATTAAAAGCTAAGTACCCCATTGGGAAACTTTTTTCTTGCTCCAGTCCGATGTCAGAAAAAGTTAATAATTGTATTTCTTGTGGGAAGAAAATACCTCATAAGGACTTTCATTCTTACTGTATTCCTTGCCTAGGCCCTGACCACAACGTAGCTAGTTGTCGGTTTTGTGCTAGATTTAACCAATGCACTATTAAGCGTCGGTACGATTTTGCATTAAGCTGTTTTGGCCGAAGATTTAATTATACAATGTCGTTGGATAGCCATCCGACAACCGGAGTTCACAAAAAAACGCAAAGTAAAAGAAGAAAAAGGCTACTGAGGTCCAAAACCAACGAAGAGGCTTCTCCTAAGCCAGTCGCCGGTTCACCAGTTCTCAGTGAGGCGCTTTTGCAGCCCCTGGCGCCCATTACTTTAGAGTCGCAGGCCGCTACCAACACCCACGTGGAGTCGGCAAGGCCGCTAGAAGCTCAAAGTATTGGAGCCTCGGAGACTATTCCCTCAGATGGGTCCGGAGTTGCTGAGCAAGCATCAGCTTCTGAGGGTGTATTCAGACCTAAACAATTATACATTAAAACAACTTCAGCTTCAAAGGCAAAGACTACAGAACCTTTAAAGACAAAGAAACAATTTTAACAGCCTCATGGACAGGCCTCCATGCCCAAAAAACAGATGCTCAAAATGGCCGAAGACTTAATTATCTTGATCAGGGGTTCCCATCCCCCTCCTGATAAGAGGCCTAGGCAAGAGACAGACTATGAATCTTCAGATCAGGTTTCCATTTCTTCTGATTCCTCTTCTGATCAGGAATATTCTCTACCTCCATATGAGGATTCTGATGCTGAAGAATCTATACCTTCAGCTTCTCCTCCTGAGGACTACTCTTTTGGGGAAACCTTGCATACCATGAGGGAGCATTTCCACTGGGAGAGTCAAGATTTTTCAGAATCTAAGAAAAGGCTCAGAGACTTCCTTTTACTACCTCAACACAGGCCTCTAGCTATTCCACCTGTGTTAGACATTGTAGATGATGTGTTTTCAGAGTCTAGTCTGACCCCTGACTCCTTACCTCCAGCTCCTGTTAAGCCGGACAGATACTACAGGGTTCCTGACTCTCACAAATTCCTTTTCAAAAACCCTGCTGCAGACCCAGAAACTATTTCTCAGGGTCCCAAGGGAGTCAAGGCTTCCACTGCAAAAAACCCTACCCCCTCTGACAGACATTCTAGGGCACTCAACAGATGGGGAAAAAAGATTTACACATCTGCTACCTTGGCTATAAGGGCCATAAATTGCCAGTTTCATATGCTCAAATATCAGCAATATATCATGACACTGCTTAAACAGAAAATGTTGATAAATTCTGAATGTGCAGAAAACAAAGAAATAAAAAAGTTTATTGAGAGAGGATACCCCAGAGAATTGGTTGGTAAAATACTGGAGGAAGTGTACAATGGTTGGGGGACCAAATACAAAGCTTTACCAGGTCAATCCTTTAACAATGTGGCAGAATCTGACAAAGCAACAAAAAATTATCAGGGGGCATGTGTTACTGAATTTAACACGTTTTCTGACTTCTTTACACAAATAGTGGAAGCTAATTGGTGTATATTGAAAACTAACAAGGAATTATATGAAGTAGTAGGAAATAGACCACATTTTATTTATAGGACAGGAATGAGTTTTAAAAGATTGTTTGAAAGGGCTAATAATAAGGAGAATAGCAAAAAAGCAACTAGCTCATGTGGTAGGTGTGGACAATGTTCACGCATCTACAAGGAAGAGTCCATAAAATTGAACAATGGCCTGGGCAGTGTTGTTAAATTTTGTAAAGGAAATTGTTATAGCAGAATGTTGGTATATATGGCCATCTGCACACACTGTTCATCATTTTATATTGGGAAAACCGAAAGGGCACTAAAAGATAGAATATATGAACATCTTAATGATATTAGGATTAAGAAAGATACTAGTGCCCTATACAAACATTCGGTTTCCTGTGCATCTTTTAGTAGTTTTAAATTTGGAATGATCAATTTGGTTAAAAATAATAATGGGGGGGGGTGATATAAAGAATTTATTATTGAATAGGGAATTAAGATGGCAACTGAGACTCAAGGCCAATTACCCCCCAGGCCTTAATGAATATATTAGCATTAAGGCTACACTTATTGAAAAGGCAGCAAACGTTTGAATTATTAGGTACAACATGCTTTGTATATTTAATTTTTTCCTTGGTGACAATGGTATCATTCTATAATAGATTTATTGTACATTTGTTTACTTTTATACTATAATAGATTTATTGTACATTTGTTTACTTTTATATTAATGTAGGGAAATACCTTATTCATCTTTGTATTTTAATATACCTTTGTACAATGGTTTTATGGCATAAAACAACACTATATGCTCTTTTTAAAATCAGTTGGTACTGCTGCTTTAAATTTCTAATTGGTTAGTTAATTAAGGTTATTATGACATTTTATATAGTAGGTGTAGCACTGGTATTGTTTTATCTGATGAAGTCTCATTTTGTGTTGGTGGATTTAAAATAAACTTGAAAGAGGTTTATCCTACTTGCAGTCTGGAATCGCTTTTTACTTTATTCAGTTGTTTGTGATTACTTTTGATTTACTTTCATACCCTGCCAAGGACAAATAGTTGGCCAGACCTCCCAAAAAATCAATGGGCAGAGGCTCAAAAACAAGTTGCATCTCTCATGCACATGGGGGCTGTTCAACAAGTGCCAAAGCAAGAGCAGGGACAAGGATTTTACTCAAGACTGTTCTTGGTACCCAGAAAGGACAAAGCATGGAGACTAATTCTGGACCTATCTATTCTAAACACTTACCTGGATATACCCAAATTCAAGATGTTGACCTTGCAGCAGCTTCTGCCCATGCTGGGCAGCAAGGCTTGGCTCGTGACTTTAGACCTAAAAGAGGCATACCTGCATGTCCCAATCAGACAATCATGCAGAAGATACCTCAGATTCAAGGCTGGCTCAATGCAGTACCAATTTTCTGCACTGCCCTTTGGCTTATCTACTGCGCCAGGGTCTTCACAAAGTGCCTGGCACCAGTAGTTGCATTCTGCAGACAAAGAGGAATACAAATATATCCTTACTTGGATGACTGCCTCATTCAAGCAGAGAACAAGGATATTCTACTGCAGCATCTGGCATTTGTGAAGAAACTTTTAACATGCCTAGTGTACACAGTCAACGAAAAGAAATCAAAACTAGTACCCTCACAAGAGATAATATTCCTGGGTGCAAGCTTAAATACAACTGCCCAGATAGCTTATCTCACGCCAGACAAACAAAGGCAACTGACTACCTATTTCAAGGAAATGGCAACAAAGGTCCTGTTATCTGCAAGAAAAAATCTGCAGGCTTTGGGCTTCATGGCATCCTGCATCCTACTAATTCCATATGCAAGACTGCATATGAGGAAACTTCAATGGTACCTAAATAGTGTCTGGACACAACATTGCCACAGCCTGGAAGCAATGATTTCTCTCATTCCCTGCCTGCAACAGGAGTTTCGATGGTGGGCAAAGGCTTGTCGCCAAAACAAGGGACAGCCATTCTCAGTACCCCCAGCCAGGCAGAACCTTACGACGGATGCATCAGATTATGCATGGGGGGCCCACATGGCAGGAAGAGGTATTCAGGGCATCTGGTCCACAAACCAAATGCATCTACATATCAATCAAAAGGAGATGCTAGCTGTTCAAAATGCCTTGATAGCCTTCAAGGACCTAATTCATCTGGGACAACTTCTGATAAAGACAGACAAAACCACGGTCATGTGGTACATAAACAAGCAGGGGAGCACTCACTCTTACCCCCTTTGCAGACTAGCCATGGCTTTATGGGATGCAGTATTGACTTACCAAGTTCATCTGCAGGCACAATTCCTGCCAGGAAAGGAAAATGCTCTGCCAGACGAACTAAGCAGAAACCTCATGGATCCCTACGAGTGGCACCTGGATCCACAAGTCTTCAGCACGATAATAAAGAAATGGGGATGCCCGGACATAGATCTTTTTGCCTCCCCTCACAACAGTCAACTAAAAAGATTCTGCACAAGGACTTATCAGAGACAAGCATGGAAAGTGGACGCCTTATCTTTCAGCTGGACAAACCTATCAGTATATGCCTTTCCTCCACTGCCTCTCCTCCCCAAAGTACTCCTAAAAGTCAGACAGGAGAAACCAAAAATGATTCTGATTGCCCCAGACTGGCCACGCCAGTACTGGTATCCAATCCTAAGGAACTTGTCTCAATGCCCAGCCTGG
The DNA here is from genome assembly GCF_019279795.1 of Protopterus annectens. Lineage (NCBI taxonomy): Eukaryota > Metazoa > Chordata > Ceratodontiformes > Protopteridae > Protopterus > Protopterus annectens. The sequence goes on along the minus strand of NC_056736.1, from coordinate 614,563,159 downwards.
ACCTTACCTCAAATACCTCATCTACTGTCCCAACAAAACAATCAGATTCTGCACAGCCAACTCAGGACCCTAAACCTGGCAGCATGGCGGATAATGTAGCCAAAAAAAGCACAGCTCTCAGTAAAGCTGTGATGGATGTCATTTTAGAAGCCAGAAGGCCTAGTACTAGAAAATCCTATGAAGGAAAATGGAAGAGATTTTGTGCTTGGAACCAAGCTCAAGGAACTGATACAGCTGTCCCAAATATTCCTCAGATTTTGCAATACTTAACTGAGATGCTGGACAAAGGCCTATCTTTTTCATCAATTAAAATCCATGCCTCTGCCATTTCAGCTCATTACAATACAGAGCCACCACTATTTTCTCATCCTTTATTAAGGCAGTACCTCAGAGGAGCCAAAAACTTAAGGCCTCCAAGGAGAACGCCAATACCTGCATGGGACCTCAATTATGTCTTGGAAAAACTCACCTTACCTCCTTTTGAGCCAGTTGCTATGGCAGATATAAAGTTTTTATCTTGGAAAACAACTCTGCTCCTAGCAATAACTTCTGCAAGATGAGTGTCAGAGCTACAGGCTCTCATGGCTGTGGAACCCTTTATCACGTTTTATCCGGACAGGGTCTCCATGAGGACAAACCCTACATTTATGCCTAAGGTAGTATCCAGTGTAGCCCTTATCCAAACTATTCATTTGCCAAATTTTTATCCAAATCTACAGAACAAGGGGGAGACAATTCTGCATTCTTTGGACATACACAGACAACTTAGATTCTACATGGATAAAACTAAAGTTTTCAGAAAGACAGAACAATTACTAGTGGCATATGCTGCAGGATCACAAGGAAAGGCTATCTCCAAGCAGACTATTTCAAAGTGGATAGGTCACTGCATTCGTTTCTGCTAGTCTCAGCATGGCAAACCTGTGCCTAAGGACATTAGGCCACATTCAACTAGAGCTGCAGCCACTTCTGCAGCCTTTCTCAGGGGAGGACCAACCAAAGACATTTTAGAGGCTGCTACTTGGAGTTCAGTGCATACCTTTACAAAACATTACAATCTGCCACTTTACTCTAAATCCAGGGCAGGCTTTGCCACTGCAGTTCTGCAGGGCCTCATAGGCGGCCCTAATGCTATTTAGTTTCATCCTCCCATCCATAGCTTTGGGAATCTACCCAAATGTAATGACTGCAACAGTGAAACATGAAGAACATAGTACAGTTGTGTACACTTACCATAAATGTAGATGCTCGAGTGTATTCACTGTTGCAGCCCAGGTTACCCACCCACCATCCCCCTTACTTTTGCTGGAACTTATCTTTCCTTCTCTGATCTATACAACCTATGTGGTGTATTTGCTTATAGATGAGGGCAAAGTTTATTTTGATGCATGTATGTGCTACTTACATATATTTAGCAAACCCTTTTGGGGGCACCTGACATCTGGGGCAAGAAAAACTGAAGAAAATGGCATCGGCTACATCTTTTATACCCCTGACAACCTGACGTCAGGGAAGGGGCAACAGCGACCGACGCAGGACCCAAGACTTTGGAATTCAGGCCGACTGAGGGCAACCTGCCAGCAGGATAACCCAAATGTAATGACTGCAACAGTGAATACACTCGAATATCTACATTTATAGTAAGTGTACACAACTGTACTTTTTTGTTGCATTGTGTATAGTATAGCTTTTTGGCATGCCTGATTTGTTTTTGGCAAGGTTTTATAACTGACGGTAGGTGAGAAGGGAGTCTTGATTTTTGATCTTATGATATAGGGACCAGGCTCTGTCTCTCTGTTTGAGGAGCTGCTTGGTGTCATTGGAAAGCCATGGTATGTGCTTGGAGTTAGAACGCTGTTTTTAAGGGCATCTAGGTTGTTTAGGATATTGAGGAATTTGTCAATGAAATATTGAACAGTCGAGTCAAGGTGCAGATGTTTTAAAGGGGACCAGTCACATTGTTGCAGAAGAGATTTGAAGACTTCAGGGGAGAAATGTTTTTTGTTGCGAACAAATTTGTAAATGATATTTTTAGTAGGGCAAATGCAGTGCCGAAGAAGGTAAGGGGGTAGGTGATCACTTAAGCTGTCAGGGAGACAGACAGATTTTCTTGACAGAGAGAGGGTTTGTCTGGAAGTGTCCAGTCTAGGCTTGATTTTTTTTTCCATGTTTGTCAAATCTGGTAGGGGATTGCATAATCTTACAGAAACCATGGAGGTTAATAAAATAAGAGGGATTTTCTGATGCGCAGGTGGACCAACCCATGTTGAAATTCCCCATGATTATTGTTTCTTGACTAAAAGTTGAGGCACACCAGCTAAGGAGGTCTTCAGCAATGTCTGGGTTGTTACTTGGGGGTATATAAAAAGATATTATAATGATGTGTTTGTTGAAGTTTAGTTGAAGACAGGTGATTAGAATTTCTGAATCCAAGAGGTCTGGGGGTTGATTTTAAATCTTTTTAGTTTGATGGTATTTTTGCATGTTACTGCTATGCTGCTTCCTTGTTTGTGTCCCTGTCATGTTTATGGATGTTATAACCATGAGTTAGGAATTCAGTATTTGGCATGTGGGGCTTCAGCCACGTTTCTATTAGGACTGCTAATTCGGGGAGTATTGGGTGATAGTTGCTTGAAATTCGTGAGTTTTCTGTAGGATGCTTCTTAGGTTCATGTTTATTAAGAGATCGGAGCTACTTTGTGGGAGGTTAGTGATGTTTGGAGAGTAAGGGTTGTTTGGAATGAGAGGGATTTAATTAAGGGGTTGAGGTCCTGGTTTAGGATGTATGTCCCCACATAGTTTGATCAGGGTAGAGTTGAACAGAAATAGATGTGTGAGTTTGGGAACTAGTTTAACATATTTGCGCAGTAAATGTGGGGTTAACTGTGAGTACATATATTTACATTTTATTTATTTATAAATTGCATATATATGTATATATTTAACATTTATTTATTTATAAATTAAACTTTATCATTTACTCATTCTCTGCTCATCTAATCTATGTCACCCCCCCCCCTTCTTTCTCCTCTTCTCTCTGTCTTGTAATTCTATATCATTTTTTCTGGATTTTATATTCAAAATATATTCCTGAATTTAAAACATAACTGTATCAGCACAATGTCTCTGTCAAATACATTAAGCGCATCTCATATCTTGCACCAGTTCTGTAATCTTATTGTTACTTTTATTTTTATCTCATCTGCGGTATGTAATGATGTTAACTGTTGCTAATATTACTCGTGTTCTGTTCATTTTTATTATGTTTCTAATTTTTACAAGATTGTGAACTAATTGGAACTTTTCTCCTTGGGTCTCCACTGAAAATGGGCCTTCGACTAACCCAGTTAACAAATGTCAAATAAATAAATAAATAAACGTGAAGAGTTCTGTACTGGAGCTGTTATAATGGTATGGAGATATGAAGCATCTATATCACATCATCGAATACATGAATATCGAACACTTACCTGAGCAAATATTCACGTATGCGAAAATGGTATTGTGGGGGGCTGCACCCCACACCCCGCCCACTAAATATATATTCCTACTCTGAGATCGCACTACAGTGAGGAAAGGGAAGAAATCCCAATCTTCACTGTACCACAAAAAACATTTGTGAATATTCACTCGTGAGCATTCCATATTCATGTATTCGATGAAGTGATATAGACCCGATATGATGATATTGTTTAAAGACATATGGGGTAGGGTGTTTAGTGGGTTAGTGGGGGAGTAAATAGTTACGAGTTGTTGAGTTTGATAAGTAGAAAGGTAAGAGGTAATTAGCAGAACACGTAGTACAAGGTGTTGGAGCAACATCGTGTTTGTATTTAATTTGGTGTTAAGTGTTGTGTTGGCGAATGGTGTAAGAAGTAAATAATGAGGGTGTGGCAGCTATTGTTGTAGTGAGGTTAAGAAAAGTAATCTGTGTTATAGTATATGCATACCTCTGAACTGTACAGATTTTTGCCTCATGTTGTTCGTCTATTTTACAAATTAGTGGCAAATCATTAAAGACTGAAGTTAGGATATAATGACAGACATTTGAGTTTCAGACTTCATACCCTTCAGAAAATTCATACTAATTTACAACCTGTTATTCTATCAACTTTGTAAGTTTGTTAGAGCAATATTTAAAAAGTGTCCCTATTTTTAGACCTTTGTCCCACTTCTATTTATGACTTTGTCCAGATTTCATGCTCTAAGAGGTTGAGTTCAAGGTTTGTACTTTTACCTGTTATTCCTTTTCCAGTGAGACACTGAAAGAAGGATTATAAACTACTACACATGATATAATATACTAGTGAATATTTAAACCCTTTTCCTGAGCTGGGCTATGAAAGCTGAGAAAGGAAACCTGGTAGAGAAGAAATTAACAATTGGACTATAGAACTTTTGGAGGGGAGGTAAACACCCTGCTGCTGAATTCAGGTGTTGTGCTCTCCTGTTTGAAAATAATAGTAAAAAAAGAAAGTTTTCTTTCTGATTGCAGAGTTAATAAGACATTGACATTTGTGCTGTAACAGAGACCTGGTTTAAAGCAGCAGAAAGCACCCCTGTGTTACCAGGCTATAACTCGTTCCACACCTTTCGGCCCCAGAACATGGACCGAAGCCCCAAAGGCAGTGGTGTCTCCATATTCATAAAGGATATGCACACCTCTAGACTAGTAGCCCAGCGTAATGCATCTGAGATACTTCAAGTAAGATGGTGATTCAGGTCATAGACTGCTATGGGTCCCCAACCATGTCCCAAGACTCTCACCCCATGTTCCTAAGCACCCTGGAAGCTATTAGGGTCCAACCCAACACTCTCATACTACGTGACTTCAACTACCCCTCCATCAAGTGGGAAAACTAATCTTGCAGCAATACACTGGCCCAATGCTTCCTGTAATTCATCAATTCCAATGCCCTGGACAAGCTCATTCTTAACCCCACTAAAGGAAGCAACATCCTTGACCTGGTTATTACAAGCATGGGCAACCGTTGCTCTACACCAGTAGTCAATTCCTCCCTGGTTAGATCTAACCACAACTAATCACCATGGAAATCCATATCTCACCCCCCCCCCCCACAAAGGTAAACACCACGAAAAGCTTTTCCAAAGCTGACCTTGGGCTCCTAAAATCAGAAGTGGCTAACTTCACAGCACCCATGTCAATGGAAAATAGATGCATGACTGCCAAATCATACACCAGTGCACTGTACGAACACGTACATAAATGCATGGAACTAGCCATACCCAACAGAACAAAGATGCTCTCCTCCAAAAAAAGGAAGCCAGTCTGGTGGTGTCCTGCCATTAATAAACTCTACAACAGAAGGAAGAAACTGTTGCAGAAAAAAGTGATGTCCCAAGACTGGAAAAACTCCCTTATTAGCCTCAACAAAAAGTTGAAATCCCTCATCAAAACCTCTAAAGCCAGCTATGAAGGCAGAATTGCAGCAGACAGTAAAAACAACCACAAAGCCTTCTATAGTTATATCAACAATCTCCACAGCAATACCCAGGTTTGCTCTGAGTTACTGCACAATGGTACCTCCTATACTGAGCCAACAGATATTGCCAGCATACTGGCCAACAGATTCAGTGCCAACTTTACCCCTCTCTCAGAGGACCAATCACAATACCGGAGGAATGCCAGGCACCCAGCATTACTGCAGCACAGCTTAAAGCTGCATTGTCCAAGACCAAGAATACAGCTTCCATGGGACCCAACAATATCCCTGGATGTGTTCTACATGAACTATAAAGTGAACTGGCACCACATCTGTGTGCCCTGTTCAGTCACAGCCTCAGATCTGACTTTGTCCCTTCCGAATGGTGCATTGCTACAGTCATCCCTCTTCATAAAGGGGGAGCAAATACAGACCCTGGGAATTATTGCCCCATTAGCCTGATGAGTCTGATGCCTATGGAGTGCATCATCATGGACCTAATTAACAAGGATATAGGGAATCTCCAAACTCTAGATCCCACGCAATTTGGTTTTGTGAAAGGTAGATCATGCCTGCTCAGCCTGGTTGACTTCACTGAGTCAGTCACCAGACCTGTGGATGAGGGCAAGGCAGTTCATGCAGCCTACCTCGATCTAGCCAAGGCCTTTGATACCATTCCCCACTCAGGAATTATTGATAAACTCACCAAACTAGGCATCAACCCCTATATCACTAGGTGGGTTGCAAATTGGCTCACAGATAGAACCCACAGTGTGGAAGTAGTGGAGTCCAAGTCAGACTGCCAATCAGTCATGAGTGGAGTCCCACAGGGATCAGTCCTGCGTCCTCTCCTGTTTGACATCTACTTCTCAGAAGTCCAGGCCAACATGAAGGGACTCTGGCTGACCAGATTTGCAGATGACTGCAAGCTAACAGCCATTATTAACACCCCAAGTGATGCAGACATCTTACAGAAAGGCCTCACTGAGTCCAATGACTGGTGTCAAAACCATGGCTTTAAGCTTAATGCCAAAAAATGCATCATCATCAGTTCCCACTAATTACCACAGTGATGGAAGCCCACTGAACACTGAAGGCTTTATAAGAGATTTGGGGACACAGTTTGATAGCAACCTCTCCTTCAACCACCACATTGCCACTGTGGTCAGAAAATCCTTCTGTGTGGCACATTTCATTACCAAGGGTTTTGCATTCAGGAAGAAAGAGGTCATCATCTCTCTCTACTCTTCCCTCATTAGGTTGCCATTGAGTATAATGCCCCATTTGGCATGTACCTCACTAGACACATGCAACTGCTGGAAAGGCCACAAAAGTACCTCATGAAGAGGATCCTAGCCCTTAAACACATGGCCTACATACACAGACTCAAAAAACTCTGGCTATTCTCTGTTTCATATCATCTACTAAGAGGCGATCTCTGCTTGACTTACAAGGCCATGTCTGACCCAGCTCTGTTAGAAATGCTACAGCTAAAGAAATCCCAATCTCTCCACACCACATGCTCCAGAGACCTCAACCTCATTACCACAATCAACAGAACATGCTGGAGGGACAGGTTCATAACTCAGAGACTGCCCATGCTCTGGAATAGACTTTCTATACATGTCAAGCAGAGCACCTCACTGGCCCTCTTCAAGAGAAATCTTGATGAGTGGATGGGAAATAGAAAGTTCAACCCAGGGATAACTCCAGTGGCTCTAATAGATAGAGGTACTGGGAACTAATGTTGGGTGGCACGATACCAGGGCACTTCTATGGGCTAGGCTTGTAAAGGTTCCAGGGCCATTCGCCTAGCACACATCTATGAACTATAATGCACTGAGATGTTCCCAAACATTTTCAGTACTGATAAAAGGTCACAATGCAAAGTTGCCAGTCCAGTCCTGGAGTAAGGTTGTAAGCAGCTAATAAAGTACAACCATCAGCTACTAGGTTATGTAGGTTTTCAGAAAATTTGGCCTATCATAAGGTATACGTTTTAAAATCCTCAGCTAAAAAAACTGTGTAAAAAATTTCAGGAAGAGTGTATATGTTTGCAGACTAACCCTATGTTAAAAACCCCTCAGTTAATCAAATCATAAAGTTAAGAAATTTCAATCCAAACAGGCCATAGATGCTCAAGTGAGACTAGAGGTCAAATTTTAAATTACAAGTTTATTCAAATCATAAAGTTAAAAGACTTCAATCCAAACAGGGCATAAATGTCAAGTGACACCTAGTCATCAAAATTAAAATTGCAGGTTAACCAAATACTTTTTTTTTTTATTTTCAAATTATAAGTCAAGTAGCATAAAGCTAAATACAGTAGTTAGCAATATAAATGTAAGGTAACTACAGAAGCAGGTCCCAATAGACTTTCGGCAGGGACCCCAGGGGCAACTGTTAAATTAGGAATGTCCATTTATTAGACCAGCTAAAGGGTAAAATAAATTGTGTTTCATTTATGCATAAAAGACAGTTAAGCAGACAGGAAAATAACCTTGCTGGCCAAGCATGGAAGACAGTTTATTAAAAATAAAAGATAAGCATAAAGTGTTCAGACAGAATGTTCTTTGCTCAAGGGAAATATATAATCTTGTCAGCTACAGAATGTTCTTTAATGGAATGTTGCACATACAAGACAAAGCCTGAGACCAAGGTTAGAAAAAGTAAATAAAATACTGGACTAAAGCAATATAATATGTTGTGTTCAGGATAGCCGTTCAGTTAATGTTAATAAGTTTGTTTGACCTGTTACTTCAGAGATGTAAAACACTCGAGCTTGAGTACATAAAACGGGTCATCTAGACACTGTCTGCTTACGTTGTTCAGGACAATCAGAATATAATGTGCAGCAACTTGAATTGTTTATCAGTAGTTAATAAAGACAGTATTCAGATATTGTGAGCATCTAATAAAACCTTATTAAATGAACTACAGTGTTTGGAAAATTCATTCTTAAAAGTGCACAAGACTTGGTCCACAGAGGAAAGACTGGCACCTGTTCAGCACAAGCTTGGGTAATTAAGACTTTCGCTTTTAATTCTCATTGCATACAATGTTTCCAACTAATTACGGTAAGTACAGTAATCTCAGTTCTTACAATGAGTAAGATGCAGTTCCACATTTTTGGATCAGTGGAGGACTAGAAAGAGAGTCACCTGCAGAGTTATTACATTTTCCGACTACTAATAGGTGTTTGTGGAGCAGAGGGTTCTACTGGTAGATTAGTGTTGAATTACGTTGCTGATCCGGGGGTGTTTATCTGACTTGTAGATTAGGTTATATGTACTGACTAACTGAGAGAAGGTTAGGGTGTGTTGCAGTTCAGTCCTCTGAAGTTGCTGAAGAGCTAAGTAGTGATGTGTTCTGTATGCGACATGAATACAAAAAAAGGCCGGCACCACACAGAGAATGAAAAGACTTTATTAAGTCTTAGTCATAGTCCCTTTAGTATATTATAGTATAAAAACCTTCACAGAATCTTCACACACAGACTGCTTTTGGCCCAAAAGCCTTATCGATGTGATTCAACACCCAATGGTGTTCTCTTTTATACAAAAACAGTCACCCTTACAACCAATACAAAATCCCTAATAGTTAACTAACCTATTACCATACCTTTAATATAGAAAATGAACATACCTGTTAACAAAAAATATATAACAACACATATAATATATGTTGTTACTAAATCTTTACAAATGTTCATTCAGACCCGGGGTGAATAACCCAGCCAGTCTAATAATCCATGCTTTTTCCTTTTTATTTAGAAATTCATGCCAGTTAGTTTTATTAAATCTTTGACTACCCACCTTATCAATAACAGTAAAATGAAAATTGGCCGTATTGTGAACAAGAGTGTGTTTGTACAGTGCATTAGCAATAACTTTGTTCCTTATATTACTTAGATGTTCCAAGATATGCAGTTTTAGAGATCTAGATGTTTGACCAATATAAAATGTGGAGCAGTGACAAACAGCCAAATACACTACCCAGTTACTACTACAATTGGCAAACGTTTGAATTTCAAAAATACGTTTAGTATTCTTAGTTGTAAACACCTTTGTTTTAAGAACATATCTACAAAAACTACAGTGTTCACAAGGGAAACAACCAAATAGTCTAGTGCCGTCCAATGTACGTTGGATTTTCACATTGGAAAATAGGTGTTTTTTATAAAAACTGAGGTTTCCACCTAAAGTGACACCCCTATGAAAGGAAAAGACACACCTGTTATCCAATATTTCACCCAAGTACTCATCTGATAACAAAATATCCCAATGTCGTTGGATTAGATTGGTCAACTGTTTAGTATTCCAACCAAATGTAGTCGTGAATCTAATTTTAGATTCTCTGTTAGACTTATGACTCTGATAACTAAGCAATTCCTCTCTGGGCATCTTACCAACTATATCACTGGTCTGGATTAAATCCTTGGCCAAATATCCCCATTCAATAAACCTCCTAGTTAGATCATCATTAAATTTTGCAAAATCTATTTGCAGACCTTTTCATGGGTTATGTTGAACATTTCATGATCTATGATAGAAGTCATAACATTTTCATGGAAGAGATCGACATTTGGAAAAGGTTCCTGGATGACTGCTGGATGGTTTGGAAATCTGATGTCACATATTTGGGAGAATTTGTGCAATGCTTGAATGAAAACAAATGGGGTATCCATTTCACAGTTAGTTTTGATAGGAAATGTATTTCCTTTTTGGGTGTGATGATCAATAAATTAGCAGATGGTACCCTCCAGGGCACGGAGTATAGGAAGCTGTTTCATTCGAACTCCCTTTTACATGCATCCACCTGTCATTCAGGACATATTGTTAAAAATATTCCCAAATCCCAATATATGAGGATTAGATGTATTTGCTCTAGAGAAGTAGATTTTGTAAAATTTAATACTAAACATATAAGGAACAAAGTTATTACTAATGCACTGTACAAACACACTCTTGTTCACAATATGGCCAATTTGCATTTTACTATTGTTGATAAGGTGGGTAGTCAAAGATTTAATAAAACTAAATGGCATGAATTTCTAAATAAAAAGGAAAAAGCATGGATCATTAGACTGTGTGGGTTATTCCCCCGGGTCTGAATGAACATTTGTAAAGATTTATAATTATTCTTTAGTAACAACGTATATTATATGGGTTGTTATATATTTTTTGTTAACAGGTATGTTGTTCATTTTTTATATTAAAGGTATGGTAATAGTTAGGTTAGTAAACTATTAGGGATTTTGCATTGGTTGTAAGGGTGACTGTTTTTGTATAAAAGAGAACACCATTGGGTGTTGAATCCCATTGATAAAGGCTTTTTTGGGCCGAAACCGGTCTGTGTGTGAAAATTCTCTGAAGATTTTTGTACTATAATGTACTAAAGGGATTATGACTAAGACTTAATAAAGTCTTTTGATTCTCTGTGTGGTGCTGGCTGTTTTTTGTATTTATGCTATTTTGTTTTGGCCATTGCACTTGCCATCCGTGCAAAGCTATTTGTTTGCCCTGTATGGGACATGAGCAGCTATTTTATTGTAGTGTTATTTGGGTAGGTGGGAATCAGTGGCTTGCAGATTTATAAAAATGTGAGCACTGTAAAAGCGGGTCACAAGTAGGTAGGTTGTGGTATAGTTTTCCTTGTGTCATTAGTAAGGTAGGGCTTTATCCTATAGAGGGCAGCAAGTTTTTTTTGTTTTAGATGAATGTCAAATCCCTAGAAGTTTTGTGTGGATTACTAGTTCATTTTGGTAAATTCAGAAGAGGGAAGGGATGTTGAAAACATCTTCTGAAAAGATTGTTTTTGTCAGTTCCATTGTTTTGTTAAAAACATTCTGTTCAGTTAGTGAGGCTGCAGAAATGCGGGGGTAAGGAAATTTCTCCTTTCCCCAAAAGTTTCATAACCTAGAGATAATGGAGATGTGGGGGGGGTTTGTCCCCCCCCACAAAAACTCTTTTTTTTGTTATAGTCAGTGCTATGCATTGTAACCTAAGTATTTTCATCAGTTTATCATAGTTCTGAGGAAAGAGGATCTGATGGTTTGCAATAGATTTGCAAACTTTTACTCTTCTTTCGAGTATTGTAAATATATACAATTTAGAGGAGTTTTGGTAGTTTTGTTGTGGTATAAGGGTATATATATATAAAAAAATCATTATTTGTTAAGAAGAGTGTACATAAATGTTGATGACTAGTGTAGAAAAATAAAAATATACCTACTCAGTGTACCAGAAATATCTGTGTGTGTGTGTGTGTGTGTGTGTGTGTGTAATATATATATATATATATATATATATATATATATATATATATATATAAATGTACTGAAAGAAACCAAAAGACCCAGAAGTCAGTGTTCTTAACATTGACCACAAGCAATAATCTTGGTGCATCCAAAAACTAAAACAAAAAAAGAAAGCCTACTTACCCCTTCATACCCCATGCTGATTATATATACTAACTCTGAGACTGAACAGTATTGGGCGTATTAACAACCCCCAAGAACTGTGTGATCTGACATGTCAGCCATCTGTTTAGTCAAGCAAATTGCATTGATAAACAAATGCCAAAAATATACATTCAATTAAATTACTGACCTACACACACACACACCCACCACACATGCACATGTCCATTGTCCATGTGTGTGTGTTCCTGATAACAAAGAAAAGTAAATACAAATAAGCAAAAAAATTGCTGCCCATTATTTACTGAAATTAACTGTAGTTTGACCTTTGTGCTGTATATGATACTGGTAATGCAGTCCAGTAATATAACAGCAGGATCTGTTGTTGTAATGTTTTAATTCCTTAATTGCCTCAAGCCTTCTCCCGACTGACCTCCAGAACTCAGAATGCCATTTGTTACAGAATCCTTAATGGTCTATATTCATTATATTTGGTTTGTGTGGAGTAAGAGAAAAAAAAAGAAAATTAGTAAACCTGTCATTGTGTGTGGTATGTTTTCTATGCCTTTTCTGGAGGTTTATGCTGTGATGGTCATTGCTTCGTGTCTGTGTGTGTCTGTGTGATCATTTCTAATTTCATGCTAATAGTGCCTTTCTGATCTTCAGGGAATTAGTGGAAGAACTGCACCCATTAATGAAGGAAGCCTTGGAAAGAAGACCAGAGGTTAGTTATGTGCTTCTTCTTACTCGTGTCATTTGCAGGATTTATAGTGCATGTGTTTTCACAGGACAGTACTCAAATATTCCTTCTAGATGCTAGAAATGCAACACAGTGTTGTGAACTGGCATGTTATGACTTGTACTTTTCTGAATTGAACTTTCCTATCATTACTATTGCAATAAGCTGGCAGGCTGGGGTTACACATTACAAATGCCACTCCATGTTTTATTGACTACATTTGTGTCATCAGTTTTGTTCTGTTAAGAATTACATCCATCAGCTTATGCTTATGACCTGTTCACTTTTCAACAGAACAAGAAACGTCGGGAGCGCAGGGACTTGCTCAGACTGCAGCTGTTACGAATCTTCGAACTGCTTGCTGATGCTGGAGTTGTAAGCGACAAGTATGTTCTCTGCACGCATCTGTAATGCTGGAATTTTCTATGAATTGTTATCTTGGATTTCAGTACGAATTAACATTAGGAATTGGTTCATAGTTTATGTTCTGAAAATTAAGTTTAACCATAAAAAAATTATGATGAATAGTGAAGGTAAAGCTGAAGGCAGGAAAAAAGTTAGATGTATTTTTTACAAAGTATATGAGGCAGTGGTGTAGAAGAAACACGGTGTTAAGGTAAGTTAGCTGTAAGGGTGTTAGGGAACATGTTCACCGGGCTGAAAAGTGACCGTTGTGCAATATTTCACATTCCTGTTTTAGCACATATGTTTTGTTCCCTGTATTTTGCATTTGAGTTAGCACCTTTTTGCAGGACAGTCCTAAGCTAGATTACTGTATTGCAAAAAAATATGAAAAATGACAGATGTACTGATATTTTAGGAGAAATGTTCTTGTAGTAGTTATGTAAATATTACAAAAAAAACTATGATGGTACCTCTGAAACACCTATTATTTGATATTTACCAACAAAACCAACTAAAATTATATAGAAGTGACTCATTATTTTGATAATAATTTGAAGGAAATAAGTCATTTGCAGTGACTGTAATGTAGCTTGTCCTGAAAAGCCATATATTAAAGAAAGAAGTGTCCCCCTTTGGGTATCTAAAAAGGGGAGCCTGTTTTGCATAACATTCTTTTCCTGTCTGCAAAATAAAGTATACTTAATATATTATACATTACAATATTGTTTAATATACTTACATTTGACACTTACTATATCTTGATTACACTTTCTATAGACATTCATTGGAAATTAAGCTCCTTTGTTTAGTAACTACTATGAACTAACATTAAACAGACATGCATTTTCAAATAGATGGTTCTCTCATAAGTGTCACCTAATTGTACTCAATAGAACTATTGTGATGAAAAAGAAAAGTTTAAGCATATTCCCACCAGCAGCATGATAGCTTAAAGGCTATTCTACAATGACTGAGCATTAATATTCAAAAACAAACACACTGATTGGTCAGCCCAGTCACCATGCCAGTTGTAAATCTGAGCATATACCAATGGAAAAAGGTCCTGTCGCCTGGAATTTTTTCCATTGGTATATACTGTAACTTTTAATTTTTTTTTTAACAAAAATAAATAAATGAAATCAGAAATCCAGACTGAAAATAGCAGGAAAATCAGGTACGTTATTCAAAACTAAAGACATGTACCTGATTTTCCTTGTATTTCCTCTCCTACCCCTAAACTGCCCGAAACATTTTTTTATTTAAAAAAAAAAAAAAGAAGAAGAAAGAAAGAGAAAAGGAGCAATGGAGACCTTCTCTTCTCCGTTGCTTCTTTTCCAAAGCATTGATGTACTGAGTAAGCATGGGAATGCAAGTCCCATACCCATGCGGATATGTAGCGGAAGTGGAAGGACACCACGGCACTGTTATACAAAGACATTATTTAAAAAAGTAAGTCAGTTTTTTCTTAAATAATGTCATTGTATAATAGCAATAACTGATTCTGTGGTGTGGTATATTAAGATTTACCCATGGCTGGCTTTATTTATTTACTCGGGCTTCACCCTTGTGATTAAACCACACCAACCATGGGTAAATCTTAATATACCACACCAACGTCGTCGGTTATTGCTATAACATTCCTGCCTCCATAGTTCCAGGATGTGAGGTTCAGTCCTGAAATCTAGCCATTGTATCTCTAGAGTCTGCATGTTCTCCCCTTGTCTGTAGGAGATTTGTCTTGGCTCTCTAGTTTCTTCCTAAAAACATACTGGTTCATCGGTTGCTGTAAATTATCCATGTATGTTTTAAGTTCCCTTGATCTTGTGGACCCTAGGCTGTGTCTGCAAAGTGTCAGGATGGATCATTTCATTTACCTGGTTAACAGATAAATAAAGTAACATAACACAATGAACAGCATGATTTGATTCTAGGACTGGAAAGTGGAAATCATATCATTGATTAACTATAACAGTTATTTAATGACTACAGCAATGCATTAGTCTGAGGGGAAACAGAACAGAGATGATAATGGCTTAGCTCCTGTCCTCTCCGTGAACAGCTGTAGTATACATTTAGATTATTGAATTTACTGTCACTTGGAATGCAGTGGATAAGTAAGTGGATCTGTACACTAAACTCTCGCGTAACCTAGTTGTCTTATTTATTATATGCTCTGTGGTCCAAGAATGACTCGTCATAAGCCTGGATTCTCCAGTAATGATTTAAACAATTATCTGCTTTTATTACATGGTATATTAGACTAATCAAGAATAAAGAAAATTCCGGTACTGCTAAAGCAAGAGCCATAGTGCAGATTAATAAAATTTGTACAGTTATATATGCATCTCGTAACACATACAGGTCATTAAAGTAAACAGTAATCAAAAATAACATGTTACTGTTAGACAGTTAATATTCATAATACTAGAACACAAACTGAAGGTTACATATCATAGGTAGCAAAATGTAAATTCAACACAACTGCATGACAGGAAAATGCTATAAATCAAGAAGAGAGGTGGGTTACACAGGGTGTTAAAACATAGATAACACAGAGAATCAGATGTCCCTGAAAAACAGGCAGATGTAGTTTATTCAGGAGAATGGCATAATGGTTAAGGTGTTTACCTTGGAAACACAAAGTGCAGGGTTTGATTCTCACATAGGGTAATTGGCTAGCCTTAAAATGGCCCACAAGGGCAGTTAGCCTAGTACTAACATATGAACATATATGAACATGTGAACATTGATTAGTAACATGTGAAGTAGTATCATAACAAGAGATCTATAATTTACGGAAAGGCAGAAGGAGATCATGTTCGCCTGACTGGTAATGACCTCTGCACTTGTAAGCTTTTCCACTTTTAAATGAGGTCAGCACTTTGGCCTTAGATTCTCTTTCTTTTTTTCATTTAGTTCCCAAGAAATCTCACCGTCTGCTGTGCACCACCTTCTCTCTTGCTTCTCCTCTTGTCCTGCCTTTGATTAACAAGCGTACCTACCAGAAGAGGGCTGCTAACTACGATACCAGACAACTTACAGCTTATACACTGCCTTGGCAATGGTTTTATCGTTGAGTTCCACAGACTTGAAAGGGCTGGTCAAGGGACAGAATGCAGGTTGCATTATATCAGTCTGCTTGAGGACATGCTTTCACTGGATGATAATTTCTCAACATATCAGGCAGAGATTTCCCACAAGTCTTCATACTTGTCTCAGGAATCTCTGCACTACCATACTGACCAGCGACTCTATTCTAGTTGGTGGAGAGGTTAAGAAGTCCATTCTGTCTGACCACCTGAAAAGGGTTTTCCATTGAGTAACCTTAATTGGCTGCTATGTACTTTGCATTAAAGCTTGCTTCAGTCATGTTGGGGATATCCCAAAGTGCATTCCCAGGGCTAAGTAAGTTCTTACTGGAGGTGAGTACCATCTTTGAGGTGTTATGAGTTTTCATTGTATCGTCACAAATGATTTTGTCCCCGTAGTCGGTGTAATGCTTGGTGCTACTAGTAGACTGGATACATGTCATACTAGGCTTGTATGATCTTAACTGGAAGTGCATGAGTCAACTTCTTTTACCAGATCATCTGTACTTCACTTAAGGATGGGGGGTTTCCAGTTACCATAGTTCTTGTAAGGGCTGGATTAGAGCCTGAGATCTGGATAATATAGACTTGTTCATAGGTTCATAGGTGCGTACTAGGCTAATGGCCCTGGAGCCTTTACAAGCCTAGCCCATAGAAGTGCCCTGGCATCGTGGCACCTGACATTAGTTCCCAGTGCCTCTATCAAGTAGAGCCACTGGAGTGATTCCCGGGGTGAACTTTCTATTTCCCATCCACTCGTCAAGATTTCTCTTGAAGAGGGCCAGTGAAATGCTCTGCTTGACATGTATGGGAAGTCTATTCCAGAGCACAGGCAATCTCTGGGTTATGAACCTGTCCCTCCACCATGTTGTGTTGATTGTGGTAATGAGGCTGTGGTCTCTGGAGTATGTGGTGTGGAGGGATTGGGATTTCTTCAGATGTAGAATTTCTAACAGAGCTGGGTCAGACATGGCTTTGTATGTCAAGCAGAGATCACCTCTTAGTAGACGATATGAGACAGAGAATAGCTGGAGTATTTTGAGTCTGCCCATGTAGGACATGTGTTTAAGGCCTAGGATCCTCTTCTTGAGGTACTTTTGTGGCCTTTCCAGCAGTTGCATGTGTCTAGTGAGGTACATGTCAAATGGGGCATTATACTCGATGACTGGCCTAATGAGGGAAGAGTAGAGAGAGACGATGACCTCTTTCTTCCTGGATGCAAAACCCTTGGTAATGAGATGTGCCACATAGAAGGACTTTCTGACCACAGTGGCAATGTGCTTGTCGAAGGAGAGGTTGTTCTCAACCTTTTTTCCCCTAATGTCTTATAATGCCTTCAGTGTTCATTGGGCTCCCATTGATGTGGTAATTAGTGGGAACTGAGTTTTTCCCAAAGGGGATGATGATGCAGTTTTTGGCATTTAGCTTAAGGCCATGGTTTCAACACCAGTCATTGGTCTCAGTGAGGCCTTTCTGTTGGATGTCTACATGGCTCCCAGCTTGCAGTCATCTGTGAACCTGGTCAGACAGAGTCCCTCTGTGTTAGCCTGGACTTCTGAGAAGTAGATTCCAAACAGGAGAGGAGCCAGGACCGACCCCTGTGGGACTCCACTCGTGACTGGTCAGCAATCTGACTTGGAGTCCGCTACTTTCTTACTTGTATCAGACCTATCATGTTTTGACAAGGTTGTTGAAAAGGAAATTTACATGCAGCTGAACTCTGTATTTGTTTTATGTGATTTGATGATGAGGTACTTATTCTGGGTCCTGTTGAACCTCTTGTCACAGTTGGCATAATAGTTTACATCTTTGCCTCCCATGCACAAGGTACAAGGTTTGATCCTGACATGTGGATAATGCTTGTGTGGAGGTTGCATGTAATCCCTGGGGGTTGGAAGAATGGTTAAGGTGTTTACCTCACAGATACAAGATACAGGGTTTGCTTCTAACCTTTAGAAGTAATATTGACTAGGCTTAAAATGGCCCACAGGACAGCTAGCCTAGTACTTACCTATGAACTCTGTGTCTCTGTGAGGTTCTTTGCACCTCCCAGAAACATGCTGAGCATTTCCACTTCAAACTCCTCTAAAAATGGAGTTATGGGCAGCAGCACAAACTTTAGATGGTCCTGCTGGGAGAAGAGTTCTATAGGCCAACCACTTTTGGCATCAACTGTGGTGCGCA
This sequence comes from Protopterus annectens, assembly GCF_019279795.1. NCBI lineage: Eukaryota > Metazoa > Chordata > Ceratodontiformes > Protopteridae > Protopterus > Protopterus annectens. The sequence continues at coordinate 614,544,877 of NC_056736.1, read as the reverse complement.
GTATTCTCAAGATAGGAGAACATGGACCTCAGATTGTGTACCACTTCACATCTAGCCACTCAATGGTGTAAAATCTGGTCATGTTGATGTATGTCACCAAAAATGGACATAGGTATTTGCCTGTGATAAGTGGCTTGAGGACCCGGCCTACTCTAACCTATGCCAAGGATCCATGGTAATGGTGGGAGCAGTCTATGTTCCCCTACTGGCCTATGTGCATCTGCCATAAAAAGAAAATCCCAACAGCCCTGGGTCAGTAAGCTACTGACTGGCTGGTGTCCAGTTGCCTAGATTGGGTTACCTGGTATAGCTCTGTTGAGCAAAAGCTGGGTGTAAAAAACAGTCAACCTGCCAAACATCAACTAAGAATGCTAAACTCAATATGAGAACACTGACAGGATGCAGCTTGGAAGTGGATGATATGGTGGTAAGGAGGAGTCTGGACTTCCTCTGTATCCAGAAGACAAGGTGGAGGGGCAATGCAGCAAAGTCACCTAGCATGGGATCCACAGTCTACTAATCAGAAGGACAAACTAGTACTATTTTGAGAATTGTAGTATGGGAGAGACTTCAGAAGACAGTGAGAGATGCCTTAAGAATTAGTGACAAACTCATGACAACCATACGCCAGTGTAATGATGGGGCAGTATTCATAATCTCAGCCTATGCCCCACAGCAGGGTTGTGATAGTGAGGAAAAGAGTACATTCATTCAGCAGTTGCAGGCCCTTCTAGATAAAGCAGGACAACATGAGTTGGTGTTGATAAAGGGGGACCTAAATACACATAATAGGATGACAGAACACAATATGGGGACTGTCGGGGTCCACATGGATGGGGCAACAGGAATAAAGAAGGAGAGGCCATTCTAGACTTCTGTCTGGTAAATGGCTTGATAGTGGCCAGCATATGGTCCATCAAGATTAGCAGTCACATGATAACATACAAGAGTGGCCAACACAGAACTGATGTAGACTTCCTCCTACTAAGAAGAGGACACTGGGGAAGAATCAGTGGTTGCAGAGTAATTTCCAGTGAAACAGTCAGCCCATAGCATAAACCACTGGTTGCCACAAGCAGTGTTCACAGAAGGCTCTGTGGTCAACAGAGACTAAGATGAAGATCTGGAAGTTAACTGGAGAGAAAGTACAAGAGTTTAAGGAAATGCTCATGTCTCCAGGACCACAGGAAGAAGGGGAAATAGGTGGAGTTAAAGAAGAATGGCATTGTCTCCAATCAGTATGTGGGAGGACTATGGAACAGTTCTGGCCATGCCAGGTATGAATATAAGGTACATAAGGAAAGCAGGTGATAGACTGGAGAAGTTCAGGAAGTTTTTTTTTTTTTTTTTTTTTTTTTTTTTTTTTTTTTTTTAAAAAGAGTTCTAGAAAAAAAAAGTGGGAGATAGAAAAGACAGACCAGGCAAATAAAGAATACTGGCTGCCTAACAAAGAGGCTAAGAGTGCAGTTGCAATAGCAAAGAGCAAGGCATCTGAGGCACTCTACCAGCTTCTGGAAAGTGACTCAGTAGATGGCACAAGGAAACTCTATCAGGTTGTAAGGTGAAGATGGAAAGATAAAGAAGATTGTTATCAGATACCCTTCATAAGGGATGCCAGCAACAACCTGGTCACCAGTCCACAGGACATCAAAGGCAAATGAAAGGAGTACTTCCAGCCACTTGTAAGTAAAGAAAATCCCGCAGAAGCTGTAATCAGACAGCCTGTGATGAAAGAAGAAGAGGAGCTCACCATAGAAGTAAGAATAGCACTAATAAAAATGAAGTCAGGGAAAGAAGCTGGCTCAGGTAAGGTCAGAGCAGATATGATAAAAATGTTGGCTGAGTTAAAAGGGAAATGGCCCCTGAGGATGCTCATAGCAGTATGAAGAGATAAGAGTGTCCCGGATGACTACAGATTAAGAGTATTAGTGCCAGTGTACAAGGAAAAAGGGGACATTCAGAAGAAGCTGAGATAAGAATTGAGATTGAAGAAAAAAACAGTGGAGTAGGTTAGCAACTTTAGGTATCTGAGAAGGGTGATTAAACAGGTCAAAGTTAGAATCAGTGGGGTTGTAGCCAATTGGCACAGAGTGTCAAGGGTAGGGTGTGTCAACAGAATGCCAAAGAAACTGAAAACCCAGGGGCACAAAACAGTGGTACAACCAGTACTACTGTTTGGTACACATACCTGGGCAGGGAAGGAAATGTATATGAGGAAGCTAGAGGTGATGGAGATAAGTGCCTGAGGCAGGTAGTAGGATGCACTCTGTGGGACAGATGAAGAAATGAGGACATCAGAGCAGAAGCCTAATTAGCTCCAATTGCAGAGATCAACAGGAACAAATTATAGTGGTTGAGATACATGTGCAGGAAAGTAGAAGACAGTCTGGTGAAGAAGATCTGGAAGAGACAGAAAGAGGACAAGAGGAGCTGAGGGTGTCCAGCAAAGAGATTGATGCCTTGTGTGAGAGAATGCCTGCAATAATCAGACATGACGTTTAAAGAAGGTAAGACACTGCCATTGAATCGAGAAAGATGGTAACAGCTGATGCGACACCCCAGCTCCTAATAGAAAATTTGAAAAAAGGGGGTTGAAGATGATGATGATTGAATCTCTTGTCAGAATTTTAGACCCCTGACCAAGGTAACCAGTTGTACCATCTTAGAAATGACTGCAGCATCCCAAGGTTACTGTATGTTTATCTGACCCCTGTCAATAAGATCATACAGTTGTGTAAAATCTTACCATAACAATAGTTGTTCTTCTCTTCACTGTTGCAGTATTTGTTGTAGAAGGGATGTCTCGCCCTGGGCAGCCTGATGCTCAGCCAGTATAAAAAAGCGTAATGATCTTGTATGTATCATACAACACCCCAGTGCTCTCAGTACAGAACATAGGGTATAAAAGGGCTCTATGGATGCAACTATCCAGGACTGAAATACCCCAGAACAGAATTGTGTCCATATGACAAAGAAGTCAATGCATATCCTAAAGGAAAAAAAATGCAGAAAAAAAGGGGAAACCCTCAGCCAGAAGGGAATCTAAAACAATAATAAAACAGAACAAACAAGAGGAGGTTGGAGGGAGTGAATACTGCAACAATGAAGAGAAGGGCATCTATTGTTATGGTAAATCTTTATACAACTGTACTATGTTCTATATCACCGTTGCAGTATCATAAATGGAAGGTAGCATAAAAAAGCTCAAGGAAACAGAATGGGAGGTGAAAGGCTAAGAAGAGCCCTCAACAAACCCACATAAAATGGTTTCAGCCAAACATGCTCTGGCCCTAGAAACCATATCCAACTTATAATACTTAATACAGGTATGTACTGAAGACCAAGTAGCAGCTTCAAGGATGGAATTTGTGTCCCACCCCTTGAAGAAGGCACCAGAAGAGGCAAAATCCCAAGTGGAATGAGCTCTAACAGAAGTAGACAGAGATTTGCCATGAAAAGTATAACAAAAGGAAATGGCCTTAGATATCCAGGAGACAATGGTTTGCTTAGAAATTTAGTACATAGCTAAATGCAGAAACCATCAGCTAATTAAAGCAGCATTGCCTTGTTTTTAGTGAAATTAGCAGATGATTTAGCAATGCAGGCAATTGAAGAAGCTGTTAGGTAGTGCACCATTCAAACCACAGGAGCAATGGTTAAGCAAATGCAGTCTGTTCTGGACCTACCTGCATAAGTTGAATTTATTAACAGTATTGAAAAACATCACAAACCTTGTCATGTCATAGCTCATTTTGGTCTGTTATAGTCAAAAGAGACATTGTCAGCAACAAACACCAGATCCATCAATCTGTATCCGGTCTGAAAGGGGGGGGGGGTTCAAGTTACAAAGAAGAAAAACAATGAAACCCTGCAGCGATGTGTCCCCTTAGCAGGCTTTGTGTTGCCGGTTCATGTAAGTCAGAAGCAGGAATATTCTTTTGTTAGGTAACATTTTGAAACAAAAAGTCATGTAATGCCTTGCGGATCTTGGGGACCCTGAACATTTTATGACATGTGAAGGCTTATTAATGAGATTTAAAAACTGTCACAGGATCTGACAGCTCAAATTATTCAGGGAATTGCTATCAAGTAATTTCCCAGTAGTTAAGCCATTATGAAAGAACATAATCAGTCACATGAAGACTAAATAACTGCACCCAGAAGCTATGTGCAGTGGAAATGAGTTTGGCATCTTTTGAGACCAACTGCTAAAGAAGGCATTGGCATCATTTACAGAGGAAAACTGTTCCTGACTACAAGAAAAATAGATTTCCGTACTGCTGTGTTTGACTTCCGTACTTTACCAGGCTGTGAGCTGGTGACTTTACATGCAGCCACACCATGTGAACCCATGGGGATAATTTTGTATTTATTTATTTTTTATTATTATTATTTTCCATTTGTTAACAGAGTAAGTGAACTAGTACAACATTCCCTTTAAGCACAAATCATGCCAGATACAGGAAAACAGGAGCAGTCGATTAACATAAGAATACATTGATTACACAAACAGTGTTAATATTACAATAGAGTCTGATCATTTTGATTCTGTGGTAACTATGATGTCCATTGTCCACTGGATACCCAGGTACTTGAAGGGATGATGTATTGCCACCTTAGGAAGCCTACTTTGCAGATATTTGTTTCGTTATGAGATGGGAAACAAGTAGATTTTTCCCACATTTGTAAGGAGTCTTTTACCCTCAGACTAGTTTCATGTTTACTAAATCAGCCTATAGGATGTTGTTTTGTCTGATGAAAATTCCAGAAACACAGCATGATTATGTGATTACTGTAGAGTCTATAAACAGGAAAGATCAGACTCTAAAATATGAATAAACAAAGCTAAAAGCAAAGGGCCTAAAAGTGACCCCTGGTGTATTTAAGATTTAAGAGTGGAGGAAGAACACAGCATATTAAATTGTATCAGTTTTTACTCTAATTGTTTTCCTTTTAGGAAATTTAAGATGTAACATTCTGAACTACTAAAGTCAGTAGCATATGAGGACCAAATACAGCAGATCACACTCTAGTTACATCCAAACATCTGGTGTTTGTGAGCTTTTTCTTGTCCAAACACACACGAGTGCTAAACAGTATCTTTTCCTTGACAAAATGATACCGACAGCTGGTCTACAAATCATATAATTTAGGTAATTTTTGCTTTGGGTTTAAACCAACTTCTCACGTTTTAAAAAAGATAGGAACAAAATGGGTCCTTACTGGTTTGTGCTTGAAACATCCTGCACTTTAGACAATAGTAAAACAATAGTCTCTTTCTAATTACAAGGAAATGCCTGTGATTAAATACAGGTTATAAAACATGGCTGCCTGCACTGTAGATATGGGGGTTGCATACCGTGATGATTCAGGGATATAAGTGATGAAATCCAGGGCTTCTAATCATACAGATAATAAGTTGGATATCAGTGAATGAGCACCCAGCAAAAAAATTGAAATACAACTTACGATGATGTGTGTTGGAAGGAAAGCTCTGCATTCCAAGAATGTATTTTTTGTTATTGCTCTCTGTAAAAATTCTTCATGCAGAAAGTATGCCTTTTAATAATGCAAGTCTGTATTTCAAATGTCTGAAATGAAGATATGGCTGTGTTATTTTAGAATGAAACAAGTCATCATGAATCTGGAGATAGTTCCCTTTGCACTGAAGAATAAAATGTTTCTGTTTTCATATAGTTGTTTGAAATAGTTAATTTTCTGGATAGACTGAAACAATGCTAAGAGTCAAAGTTCCATGCACATATTTTACTGAAACAAATTATTTTTCCCTAAATGTTATCATAATTTATATATATTTCTTTATTCTAGCACCTGTGGTGCTCTGGAAAGAGATACCTTGGCGCTAGGAGCTCTGTTCCTGGAGTATGTGGACCTTACACGTATGTTGTTGGAGGCTGAAAATGACAAAGATATGGAAATCCTCAAAGACATTCGGGCACATTTCAGTGGGATGGTCGCAAACCTGATTCAGTGCATTCCAGGTATTCTATAAGTATAAATACAAATGAATAATATTAAATAATAATTACCTTTGCATCATATATAGCGGAGAGCTACCCAAGGTTAATTCTTCATAGTCTCAGAAAAATACTTTGTGGAAGTGCAGTTTTAAAACAGCTCTTTTTTTATTTATTTATTTTTATTTTTACATTTGTTAACCGCATTAGTCTGTCTGGGCCCAGAGAGCCCTTTTTCAGTGGAGAATCAAGGAGAAATGCTCCAAGAAAGTAATTAAAAGTTCTTTAAAAGTGATTATAATACTTTCCAATGATAGTTCAGGCGATAGTACAGTTTATCATGTTCCTGTACAGCCTATGCCTACAGTCATTGTATAGGAGCCTGTTTTATATTTTGTTTGTTTATGCTTATGGGATATGTACTCTAGTAGAACAAAAGCAAAGCAAAGCATGTTTTCAGGCATTACATGGGAACATGGGACACCCCCAAGCAAAAGGTAAACTTATGAAATAATGACAACAAATGATGCTAATAGGGGATTTAGAAAATGATCATTAGACAAAAGTCACAGATTTAAAGATTTGCTGATAATAAAACAATGATATTTGATGGCCAGTGATGAACGCAAGACAACAAGGCACTAACTGTGCACTTTATGAGTACTGAAGCTAGCTGTGGATAACACTACCACATTAATAGGAAAAATTAGTGTTAGCAACAATATCACCAAATGCACCCTTGAGACAAACCCAGTAATATACTTTCAGGAAAGGCAGTGACAGAGAAGACAAAAAGATATTGCTTAAAGTGAACGTCATAAGCTTGTAATTTTAAAGGAATCGCTAATGAGAGAGTAGTAATTATCTGCCTTCTTACCACTTCACTAAATATCGTCAATGAAAGACTGCATATTTCTGCTCCTGGAGATTGACTGCTTTGAGACTTTTGTTTCATCAAGGAGGGTATGCTTTGTTTTTAGAATACAGGATTTTGTTTTACACTTTTTCCTTTTCTGTTTTCTCTGAGTGAGTGTGATGTCAGACCTAGTACATGCAGAAATCAGGGGTGTGACAGAAGAGCACCACATGGGAAGATGCTAAGGGAAATTTGTTTTATGCTGTATAGCAATACGCTGTAGCACAGTTTTGGATTTATGAATAAAAGTGTTGCTGGATGTTTTTGTTATAATTATTCTTGTCTCAACTAGCCAAGACAAGATTAAGCTTAGCAAATATAAGAGCAACCCTGGCAGATATTGCAAGAGATAAAGTAACTGTATATTCAGTACCAAGGAGTGTTTACTACCTTAAAACAATTGTGATACGGTTAGGGCATTTGTCATTTGCAGAAGTACAAAGACTATAATAACTATTTACACTTATGTCTGTATATATATATATATATATATATATATATATATATATATATATATATATATCTATATATGTGTGTGTGTGGTTGTATATATCTATATATATACACCTATAACTAGATATATATATATATATATATATATATATATATATAGATATATAGATATATATATATATATATATAGATATATAGATATATATATATATAATATAAAACTATATATATATATGAATATACATGTATATAAAAAAAAATATATATATATATATATATATATATACGTATATAAAACTACAGATAACTCTATAGATAGATGTAGATATGCATGCATATATATATATATATATATATATATATTTATTTCAAAAGCAGGAGCTAATTTGTACCAAATCTGATTAAACATTGATAAGTCATGTCATAAGCAATACTTAACTGCAGTCTCTATTGTCGCTTTCCTGGGAGATAAAAAAACAACACTAGCAGTGCATTTTCAAGTGCCCCTTTTTAAAGCAACTAAAGTACAATGCAGAATTGTCTTCTATTTAAAAAACAAACAGTACTTTCACACAGTGCGATCACAGGTAAGAAGAAAATGACATCACTTCCTACCTGAGCGTGCATATTGACTACTACTTACAGGGGCTAACATAAAAAAATATATAAATGTCATATCTACAATGAAAAGAATATATTCCTATTCCACTGACAAAGCTTGGAAAACCTTCCCACAAACATTAGATCAAACATCGACTTCGGCTCATTTAAAGTCACTCTAAAGAAATACTTAAGCAAAGCATGGACCTGTTCCTGTTCTAACCTTATTTAATGCTATATCCTTTTCTACTCCAAAATACCTTTTCAGAGTATCTAAGACTCCTTTCCTTTCTCCCTTGTTGTCCCCTTTTCCACCTTTTAGTTCTCCACCTACTATCTGTAATAGACCTAAACTTCTTTCTGTGCTCTCCGTACCCACTACCTTAGCACTCCAACGCCTTACTTTTTCCACTCTAGTTCCTACCCCTATGTTCTTATATTTCTCTCATTCCTTTCCTACATAACGCACTTGCTGTATAGCCCTTTCTCATCCCTTACCTTGTTTTCTACTCTTGTGTTTCACTGATTGTCACTATTATCAAATTATAACTAGTGTCCTACAGTCTAATTTTCCTGCTATAATAATGTATTATATTTACTGTAGTAATTTCTACTTGTAACTTAATATTCTTCTGTTCTTCATATGCTTTATTATATACCTTTGTCTTTATTGTCTTAACTTTTGTATTAATATTTCTTTTTACATCTCTTTGGAGCTTTTCTCCCAGGGCCTCTGCTGAAACTGGGTCTCCCTGGGCTCAGCCAGACTCCCCTGGTAATCAAATGTCAAGTAAATAAACAAATAAAAGAACATATTAATTAACAAGTTCTTCACAAAGTACAAGAACTGGGTTTCCCAAGACTGTCTCCCATCCGGTTAATAATTAGAACTAGACTTAGTTAGCTTCTGAGATCAGACAAGATCGGGCACTTTCATGGTGGTATGTAGCCATAAGAAGAAAGGGTGAAGAATTACTGATACAAAAACATTTTTTTAAGCTGAACATGCTCTTTTAAATCTTTTCCAAACACACTTAGGGCACCCAAGTTCCATTACCAATAGCATTTCCACTACAGTAATGCATTAGGCCTCGTGTATCCTGGAGGTGGCACAATTTCTATTTCCACAAACCTAGCTATATGGTCATGCCTTGAGTTTGTAATGTGTGAGATAAATGAAATAGTAAGACTATTATGCATGAGAACTGTAATATGTTTTGAAAGTCTTAGAGTTTTCAGCTATATATAACACTATGCAGAAGAAAACTGTCATGACTTATACAGTGATTAATTAGACTATAATCTCCTGTAGTGTCCAGTTTGACAGAATTAGTTTCATAGTCATGCTTATTATAAACATGTCTTTTATATTTCCAGCAGCCCTTAGAGTATTTTCCCCTTAGTACATTAATAGGACTGTTGTCCTGTGAAGGATGATGTAAAACATCCTTTAACCTATATAGCCTCTTAAAGCTAAATATTGGATCCAAGCCTAGTATCTGAGTTGGCTTGGTCTGACATTTTACAACTAGCCAAAACATCAGGAAGATGGAACATGCTCTATAAAAGTCAGATGTAAGTATAATTATAAAATAGATGTGTAAATAAATCTTTTTTTATCTAATCAGTAACCCATGTGTAGTAACGTTTTCTTCTGATATTTCTATGCAGAAGAAATCATTTTCTTCTGCAGGCTCACTCATATTCTCTAAAGTCCGTCATATGTTTATGACAATTTCTGGAAATGTCTGATTTAATGTCTCTTGCTATCTCTATGTCCTAGTCTCCACTTAATTTCTTCCTAGTCTACACTTTATTTCTTAAGTGCCTTATATTATATAGTGTAGGGGTACCCCTCTCTGAAATTCTGGATACCATATGTGATATTTGCTCCGTCATCGATGCTTGGTCACTACTCAGTAACATGCATATATAAGAATTAAGCAGAAAGAATAGTATTCCTAACTTAAGGTGGTTGTCAGCTTTTAAAGTCAATGACAGTATTTCCTTCTACAGTTTTCTTAAACAAACATGTTCTCAGGTTCCCCTGGTAATCTGTTGTCTTTACATATTTTTATATCAAAAAATTCCCAAGGAGTATTTATGATGGTCCCTCTTTAAATTCATACAAGTTCAGTAGAACTGTCCTCCTCTATCACCTCTAAACTAGAAAACTGCTACAACAAAATTTCTAAATTTGCCTCTAAATCTAAAAATACCACCCATCACTGCCTAACCCTACAAATCCTGAATTGGCTTGAACTCCCAAACTACCTAGACTATCTCTAACTCACTACTGCATATAGACTCATATTTCACCCAACAAAATGTCCCACTCTAACTAACATCCTTCCCCCTTATACACGCAACAGAGCTCTCAGATCTGAAAATCAGAACTTAATTACTATCGATGAACCTAAACATCCTGCTGGCCAACTTTTCCTATCTTTCTCACTTGGCAAAAAATGGAATTCCCTTCCCTCCACGCTATGAACCATGCCAAACTCAGAAAACTTCAAAACCCAACTATTCAAACACCTGTCCACTAAATGGAAATGTACCTGCCTTCACCCAACCTAATCATAGGGGGTTCTCTCTCTGGTTCACAAGCTTTACAACTCTCATAGTTGTCTTCCTATGAGTCTATCTAAGCTCTCAACAATTTCTGTAGCTTCTCTCTAAGCTCTCAACTACTCCTACAGCTACCCTCATACAGCCTAACCTTGTGAATATTGTAAATAGCATTCTACTGTAGATGTGTGTATGTAAAGCATATTTAAATTTCCTTAAAATGTTTGTATGTAAACTGTTTCCACACCTAACACATCTGTTTTCCTCAAATGAAACTGTATGATCCCTACCTTCAAGCTTAATGAATTTAACTATGCATGATACTGAATGCATTTATGATTAACTATTCTACATAATATTATCTTTAATATTAACTATCAGTTGTATCTAAATTATATAATGAATCTTGGAGCTTTTCTCCCCGGGCCGCCACTGAAAATGGGTCAATTTGGCCCAGTGGACTTCCCCGGTAATCAAACTGCAAATAAATAAATAAATAAATTATCTTTTTTTTTGTGTGTGTAACATAGGCAATTTATTCCTCAAGGGCAACAGGCACTTTATTTGTAGATGAAACAATGAAATATAAAGTTGTTTACTTAGCAGCAAGCTCTTCATTACTTACAGATCTCTTTAATGTGGAATTGTTTAGATGACTTTTACTTCTTCAGAGATTGTGCATATTTACTGATACTGGTGGACTGTTCTGAATTGGGCAGTTTTGTCATTACTGGTGCATGCATTTTGTTTCATTGTTTACTGGAAAAATGTTCAAAACTATAAATTTAAAATACCCTCTAAAACTGTACCGTATTGTACAAGGAATATAATTTAATACAATCAGGAAGGTGTATCAAGTGGGTGGCCACGGTGGTGCAGCGGTTAGCATTGCCACCTCACAGCAAGAGGTTCTCCGGTTCGATTCTCGGATGGGGTGCCTTCTGTGTGGAGTCTGCATGTCCTCCCTGTGGTCGCGTGGGTTTCCTCCGGGTGCTCTGGTTTCCTCCCACATCCCAAAGACATGCAGTAGGTGGATTGGACACTCTAAATTGGCCCTAGGTGTGAGTGTGTGTGTGCCTTCTGTGGAAGGTTGGGCACCAGGCTGGCAACTCGACACAGTAAAACTCCACTGCCAATCATGAGCGGACAGATGATCCACTGTGGTGACCCCTAACTGGGAAAAGCTGAAAGAAGAAGAAGAAGGAAGGTGTATCAAAGAGCATGTGTATGTTTCATGTGCAAGGGGCCTGTGATTTGAAAACAGCCCAAACCCAAAATTAATATTTATCTGCTACTGGCAAAATGTATTTTTTTGAATGTGGGTTTCAATGCTGCTTCAATGAATGTGAGTTTCAAGGGCAGAAAAGTTTTAATGCTAAGTCTGTTTTCATTGTGAGATTGCATTGTTTTGTTTAGCAGATATCTATTAGTGTTTGTGCTGTAAAATGCAAAATAAAACTTTCAAATGAAGTCCAAATCGTCGCAGAAGTAAAGCAGTATGCACATTAGTGTTTATGGTAAATGGGGTGAAATAGCCAAGTAAGGGTTCATTGGAATGGCTGCAGGGGGGGCTCCATTCAACCATGAGGTCGTGAGAGGGGAAGAGCGGCAAACTCAAAGACAGCCCCAGCTGAACTATACCTCTCAACTGTCCAGATTTTTGCAGAATAAATAGATTTTTGCTTCTTATTTTTGGTTTATTCCTCATAAAATTTGTGGTTTTCTGGCAAATCATTTAGGAATTAAGTCACTAAATAATGCCAGAAACTGAGTTTCAGACTTCATAACCTTCAGAAAAATGCATGCTAAAGCAAGACCTGTTATTCTATCAACTGTCTCAATTTATACAAGAGCAATTTTTAGTACTGTTTATATGTTCCCCCAATATATTTGGCCTTGTCCAGATTTTCTGCATTAACAGGTTGAGAGATACATGCAAATAAATTGTTTTATAGAATTAGGCATATCCAAACCTCTCAACTGTCCCTGATTTTGACTCAAAATGTTGCTCTTCCCCTAATAATCCCTCCGCAAAATGGCAATTTTGGAAGAAAACATGGAGGGTTTACAGTTAGTAAATAATTGTAATAATCAGAGTTATAGATTACTTTTATTTCAGAAATGCATGTAGATTATTTTATTTTGTCAGTTGCTCAAGTTAGCAGTATTAATATTAAAAAAGTGTCCCTTCTTTGACATCTTCCCAGCTGTATTGTATGGCTATTTTATATTTTACTTCACATTTTTGGTCCGTTTTTCATAAAATTGTGTTTGTTTTTTTTTGGTAAATTAGTGGCAAATCATTAAAGACTGAAGTTAGAAAATAATGACAGACATTTGAGTTTCAGATTTCATACCCTTCAGAAAATTCATACTAATGCAAGACCTACAATTCTATTATCTTTCTAAGTTTATAAGAGCAATGTTTAAAAATTGTCCTTATTTTTGGCCTTTGTCCCACTTCTATATATGGCTTTGTCCAGATTTCTTCCTCTGAGGTTGAGAGGTATGACAAATGTTTCAGGGCCATCACAGTCAGCCCGAGACATTTAAAATTGTGACATACTTGTTGCACCCCAATCCCCCATGTAGTGACTCTGGATGTGTCCAAGCAAGGCAAGGAGCAGTTATGGAGTGTAAATGTGCAGAGTATCCCCCATCCAAGGTAGACACAAGTACTACAGTGGCTTTTCATCTGTCCTTGATTTTGCAGAATGTTCTGGTTTTTTACATATTTTTATACTGTTGATTTATGCTTGTTATTATTCAGAAAGTGCCTGTTGCTCTGTGTTTAAGTAACAATGCTTTAATGACCATCAGGTAAGCTTGTCTGATATTGTAAGATGTAAGCAGGCTTTAATAAGCATCCTGTTAAAGAATTGCCAACAATGAAAGCCTTTCTGTTGTTGCCATGCAGAGAATACTTACATAACTAGATAAAGTATAAGCCTTGGGTATTGAAATGCATATGACCGTATTTGTAATAAAGGACAGGATTACATTATTTTAAGAAGCTCATTATATTTGTTGGAGACTTGCAGTCATCTTTGCAGGCTTTACCTGCAAACTAAACAGAATGCCAATCTATCATGTGTGGTCCATAACATGTGCAGTAATCCTTTAAGCAATGTATCTTGAGCTTCTTTCTTGATTGCGTTTCATTTTTTACTTTGATCGTGTTTTCCCCATGAAACAAGTAGATAGTTGTTGTCAGGCAGCAGTTCTTTTATGTAAAAGAAACATTTTTACAAGTGGGGGTATCACAGAGATTGCTACTTTCAACATGTTACTTGGTATTTTAATAAAGCTGAATATAAATTATAATTAGAACTGCAGTGCAAGGAGAAGCGGTTTGAGTTGAGTGCTTCTTGTTTTTCTTATACTTGATTTTGACTGGCATTCCAGTAATGTATTTAAAAAGTAATTTATTTTTCATGCCTCACAACCTTTTTGCTTCCATCTAGACATTAAGTAAGCTGTCATGCAGCCAATGCATTGAGATATATTTTTTCTTCTACACTTCATTTTGTCCTGATTGGACTCTCATAATGATGATTTGGCACCCAGGGCAGCGTATTTAATTAAAGTTACAGTTTTTGTGGTTTTGAGTGTAGCTCCTCCCCTTTCTAGTTGGCCACACCCATTCTCATTGACTCCAGCCATTCAGCTATCTCCTGCAGCCCCCCTTTGATTTGAAGTCACCAGCCACCACTGGAATTTAGTATAAAGTGAAATAATGTTAACTGTTACTAGGAGCGAATTCAACCATTTACTCTCTTCCTCTGTAACATCTCTAAAAAAGTGCAATGTATCCCCAAAACCACATGAGGGAATGCACGCTGGCAATATGTATAACTGCTCATGCACAAATTTGCCAGCAGCATCTATAAGAGCTCCTTCCTGTGATGACATGGGCAAGTGCCAGCATAGCCAGCTGGATTTTATAAACAATGATATGTCTTTGATTATCAAACTGATTTATACAAGATGCTCATGTTACAAATGTATAAGAACTGCATGTTATTTGTATATCAAACTGATTTGTATAGATGTTTGTGCTGAAAATGTATTTGCAAGGTTTGCTTGTCTTAAAATGTAGCCACACCCTGATGAAATGAAAAGAAATGTACATGTATTATTGTAACTGAACTAAATGTACATGTTTTACTAGAGGATACTGGGACAGCAATGGTTAACCAGCTAGCTTGTTTTAAGAAAAATAAAGGAAATGTAAATGAGCTGTTAAACCATTAAAATGGTACCCCACGGTGCTGAATAGGACTGGATATGCTAAGTCTGGGAAAAAACTTTGATCATTAGCTTAGTAAAAAGATGGGCAGCCCCAGGCAGTGCCATAAACATTTAGATGTATATTGTAGCCATCTGTGCTAAATTCCTGTCTCAGCTTCAAAGGGGAATACTATGAGAACCTAGAGTCAGGTGACCAAATGAGGTAATTCTGCCAGCCTCTTGGAAATTATATTTTAGATATTACAAAGAGAAATCTCAGATTATTGAGTATTCTGTTTTGGGGAACCTGACTAGAACGGCCCTCAACCACAGCATCTTGCCTTGTGGTAGTAAGTAACTTAACTAGGGAACAGTAATTCTTTTAGATTAGGCAGGAATATAGTGAAGCTTAGTTTAGATATTGTTTTTCTTTATTTGTCTGGGTCTGTCCATCAATGTTCTTTTCAATATTTCCTGTGATCTGAACTCTGTGCTTTACTGTGAATATATATTCAGTATTTTCATGCTCTTTTATAATTTATTATTAAATATATTTAAACTTTTATTTTGGTTGTTCCTTGCAGAAAGTATCTAACCTTTGATAGTACTTGTATTTACTTGGTGACACTGTGTGGGCCACTCCAGAAGGCCTAGCTGTCTTGGTCAACTACTATCAACTGTATTAATATTGCACAATATAATTGGACACCCTTTGTTAAGGGCTTTAGAGTAGCTGATTGTGGAGTATCTGGTGGTGGTGATAACTACCTTTTACTCTGGGTAGAAGATGGCTCAGCAGTTAAATCTGCACCAGCCTTTCCCAGGTGTGTGTGTGTGTGTGTGTGTGTGTGTGTGTGTGTGTGTGTGTGTGTGTGTGTGTGTGTGTGTGTGTGTGTGTGTGTGCGTGTGTGCGCGTGTGCGTGTGCGTGTGTGTGTGTGTGTGTGTGTGTGTGTGTGTCTTACATCCTAAAGAGTTTATGTGTCAGCTACGTGGGGCAGGGACATGAAGGACTGGGTTCACAGAGAGGTTGCTGGAGGTCTTGGCTTGAAAACTCAGCTGAGGACATAACCGTACAGCTGTACCAGTGGGGAGCCTTACTGGGGACCTGGAGGGAGACAGATATAGAGAGACATACAGGCCCTGGCTGAATGTGTTCTCTTTGTGCTCTTAAGGGAAATTGTACTTGATGCAGAGAGTTCTATATTTGGAAATACTGCGTGTATCCATTTGTATTCCAAGTGTACGGCCCTCTCCAGTGTCATTGGTGAGGATTCAGGCTCCTTGATTACTGGCCCAGCATGGGGACATCACATGTTGGTGGCAGTGGTGAGCATCACACTTCCATACTAAGAACTGGAAGAAATGGTGGGGTCTTCATCTTTATGAGTTTTGGCAATGATTTAAACTCTTTCTACTACACTCAGTCCAAAATACAAATACATATAACAATGAACAAATCTTATAACAGTAAACAAGTCATATATGCAGCATGTATACAACAATTATAATTAATGCAGGTCAATTAATTATAGCCAATAAAAGCACAGTCTTATAAACATTCAGGTTTCATTATTCATTATTAGCAGGTATAAGATCTAATCTAAGAAGTTTCAATTATGGAGTCTATAACTTGTATTAGCTATAATATCTATATAGCAAAAACAAATAAATTGAAGTAATAACAAAAACAAAACAAATAGCAACATCAAATTAGAACCTAGAACATAAAAGAGCCACTGCTATAATAATAGTATAGCAACCTGTCATTGAGTAATCATTTATAGGTGAGGGAATTCAACAGCATCCTAACTGGAAATTGTAGTCATTTGCATTTTTCTGTACATTTTACTATAATACTACAACAAAGTTTGCTGTGACTGGACTGGGTTGATCTAACAATTTTATTCTCAATGGTTTAGACCAGACAATGTTTGCCACAATAGGAAACGTATGAACAAAATCATCATTTCTTTCCTCATATTGCAAATGTTTGTCCTTATCCTTTTAATCCCTACACGTATCACAATCCCGCCCCATTCCCGTTTTCCAAATGCAATACACTTGTGACATCAGTCCTAATCTCATTATCCTCCTCCGAAGAGGAAACCAGACAAATGTGATCCCTGTCATCGAGTTGAGCATGTCATTTTTCATTGGGTTTCCCTTCCATTATGTGCGTCAAACATTGTTCCCTAGTATTTTTCTGTGGGAAAATGTATCTAAGGAAATAACTGTCAGAATTGTGGGAAAATATATGTGTTGCTGTCCTAAAGTATTTTCAGACCATAACAATTGTCCAGTATCATTGCCAGACTCTGAATCAGAGTTATTATCATTATCTGATATCAGGTTTTTGTTAATTGAATAGCCAAAGCCCTTCCTTTCCTTTTCCTATTAGTGTGATTGATTGTACTTAATATTTTTCCATTTAAATTTACTATTTCCAAAGTCATAATAAAACTACCTTTTCTTTCTCCTATTTCTAATTGATACCTGCTCTTTTATTCCCAGATCCCTTGTTTATGTTATGGTTGTTTACATTACAAAAACTAGAAATTAGTTTCAGTTCTTTATGCCTATCCAAATCTAAATTTATGTTGTTATTCCAGTCATTTACACATTCCTTTATAATACTGCTTTCTTATACTAGCAAAAATAAGTACCAAAGGTATTATCCAACTTTATTTGTAAAGTATCCTGCAGGGCCTTCAACATATTACACTACTCACAATCCACATTCAATATATCACTTCCCAGCTTAAAATAATCTTTACATGATCCACACAGACCTGAATAGCTCTGTGATATAAGATCTTGTTCATAGGAAGTTACTAGACTAACAGCTTAAGAGCCCTAGCCTAGCCGACATAACCTGATTTTACCCAATATATGGCCCCTAGGGGCAAGAGGATGGCATGGACTTGTGCCTATGCCTTGAGTATCTCACAGATTATCCCTGTCCATAAGGGACACAGGCACTACCCCATATGTGAATTTGTGATTTCCCATCCATTGATCCAAACTGCGTTTGAAGAGGGATAGGGAAGGGCTCTGCTTAATGCAAACATGCATGCAAAGACACAAAGCTAGCATATGCCTGCTCAACTTGCTGACTCAAGTTTAAATAAAACAGGGAGTTTGACTGATCACCAGTCAACTAGACAGCATGTCTCCTTCCCCCACCTCTATGTACAAGGTTATCTTGGGCTACAGTGCTACACACAAACAGTGCAAAAAACGTTTTACTGACTGATTCAAGTTTAATTAAGAACACCAACTCATCATACTGAGGAATGGAGCCTTCCCAACCCCCACAGCATAACTGCCATCTAGTGGAGGTGGATGCTGTAGGATATGGCAGCAGGGATAGTATGCTTAGCCACAAAGCTGTACAATCTCACACAGCAAGTGCAGTTCAGATCTTGGAGGAACACATGAATCATCGGAGTGGTGTTAAGGATCCTGTTCATATGAGATTGCCCACAGGAAAATACGGAATAGATCTAAGTAGGAAATACTGCTGATTACCTAGAGGAAAATTTTTACAAACAGTTCTCACCTAAACAGGAACAAATGCAGCAGTCAGATTATGGGAGGGCAGATAGTCAGAAGGTAGTGAGGAGAAAAATGCCAAGATAAAATGAATTGCAAGGAATGATAGCTTCCTTTTCCCTATGATCTAAGAGATGTTACTCTTCAGTAATTTCTAGACTACTTTCATTTGTAGTAGGCACTGAAGATTTTCTTACTCAACCATATCAATTTGCTAAAGTTAGCTGTGTGGTGCAATTATCAACATGATAACTATTTTTTCAGCTTAACTATGCCAGCATTATGCTTATCAGGTCAGAAGAGCATACCAGAAAATATTCAGAAGTTTATTGGGTCTCTCTACCTTAGATACATAAAACAGATTGCATGCCCTTTTTCTCTACCTTTTTCTGAGGCATTTCCAATAGTCTTAGACCACATTTATAAGTTAATTCTCCTAGGATGCAAAGTCATTGTCTGAAGTGGGTAGCATACACAGCATAAGATCTTTTGCACAGTTAAGACATAATTTTCATATAAGGTCAGAAGTAGATTCTCCAATTTGGATAATACCCTTTGTAAGATAAAGCAGCATTCCATTACTGATACTTTTTTTGAAATACATTTAACTGGGTGAGAACAGTGAACTCAAATAGGGAACCCCGGAATACTATGTATAATGTGTGGTTAAGTGACTTGCTCAGAGTCACACATTAGGAAACTGGAGGTAGAAGGGATCAAATCTTGTACCCCTTAGTTACAGAAAACAGTTCATAGTTTTAATCCTGTGCACTAACTGTCAGACTTATTATTATTAACTTTATTGCCTGCATTTACGATTAATTGAATTCCTATATGCTTCATTTGGTTGATACACCATCTCATTTGGTAAATAGATTTTATTTTATTTAATTAATGGTTCCCAGCTTGTGTGAATAACTTTTTAGTCTGATTTATTTTGCTACTTGTAACCTTAAAGAATTTAAGTTCAAGTTCACGTAAGTGCCTGACCCCAAGCACTTTTCAAAGTAACATAAAACAAAAACAGCAACAAACATAAAACATATAGAGAGCATTCAGAAATAGGCTAAATCAAATAAATATGTTGATTAAGTAGTAATATAATAAAGCCAACCAGAAAGAAAATTCTCTAAAACAGGGCCTTGATAGCTAAAGGATTGACAACCAGAGGAGTCTAAGTAGTACAGTGAAATAGCAAGGAGATTTTGTGAACTAGAGTGAAGTGGACAAGTAGAATTGTAAATATGTAAAAGATCCTTCATGTAAGGTAGACCAAGACTGTAATGTGAAAGGTAAACCATAGTGAATGTCTTGTAGGTTATTCAATTGTTTACTGGAAGCCAATGTAAACTCTATAAGACCGGGTAATGTGATGATGCCTTGAGACCCTGGAAAGTAAGCAAGCTGCAAAAAGTTTTACTAGTTGTAAACATGCAGTCTCAAAGTCTCGATGGCCAACAATTAAAGCATTACAGTAGTCTATAAACAAGAAGACATCAAAGCATGAATTACAGTAGGGAGGTCATTGGGAAGAATAAGGTTTTTAATAAGGGTAATATTCCAAAGATGGAAACAAGATTTAACCACAGCAGAAATGTAATCCTTAAGTGTCAGCCTGTCATCAAAAATAATCCCAAAATCCTTCTCCTTAGGCACAAACTTAAATTTGTTGTCACAGCAAATATCAGGTAAAAAAAGAGGAGGGGAAGAGTTTCTCAGAGAAACATGAATCATCATAGCTACTGTCTTACAAGAGTTGAGTTTGATCCTGTTACTTGAAATCCATTCATGGATACATTCCAGATCACATGAAAAGGAAGGAAGGGCCCAGATAATAAGAAAGAAAGTAAGGGAATTACGAGCCTAGATACTTAGAAAGGCAGGTAAGGGAATTAAGGGGCCAGATCATAAGAAAAGGAAATAAGGGAATTAAGAGCCTAGATAATTAGAAAATAAAGTAAGGGAATAAAAGGGCCAGATCATAAGAAAGAGAAGTAAAAGAATTAAGGGGCCAGATCATAAGAAAAGGAAATAAGGGAATTAAGAGCCTAGATAATTAGAAAAAAAAGTAAGGGGATAATAGGGCCAGATCATAAGAAAGAGAAGTAAAAGAATTAAGGGGCCAGATCATAAGAAAAGGAAATAAGGGAATTAAGAGCCTAGGTAATTAGAAATAAAAGTAAGGGGATAATAGGGTCAGATCATAAGAAAGAGAAGTAAGGGAATTAAGGGGCCAGATCATAAGAAAGGGAAGTAACGGCAGACACAGACTCCTGAGGAAATGAGAGGTAAAGCTAGGTGTCATCAGCATAGCAGTGATACTGCAATCATCTTGAATGAATAATGTCTCCCAGAGGCAACAAATAGATGGCAAACAACAGTGGACAAAGGTTCAAGCCTTGTGGAGCCTCACTAACTAGTGGGTGAATAGAGAAATAATTCACTCTTGAAACAACCATCTTTGTACGTCCTGATAGGTATGAAGCAAGCCAATCCAGGACATTTACACAATATTTCTAAATGATCTGAAAAAAATAGAATGGTCATCTAGATCAAATGCTCATGAGAGACCAAAAAGTACCAAAACAGAATAGTAACCCTCTTCTCTCACTATCAGGAGATCATTAAAAGCTAATTGCAAACTCAAGGTGCTGAGATATTGAAGCTGGAGAGAGTAAAAATGTCATTTTATCATATCAAGGAGATTTCTACTGCTGATTTTCCACCTTCATCTCACCATACCCCATTGTAGGTACAGAGAAATACAGGAATAAGGTTAGGCAAGTGATCACAGGATCCATAAGATGCAGAGCCATGTATACCTTAACAAGACATACTTAAAAGTTCTTGCCACCCTTTATAAGCACTTACTAGTAATATTAGTCATTTCCTCATACTTAATGGGCTAAAGTTTCAAGGAATGGCAAAAAAGCAAATGGAAACAATGGAAAATTGTACTGAATGTCATCTTATTAGAAAAATGGAACCAGTTGCTCCTTCAACTTGATCCTGTATCCATATGCCAACATTGATCACTGATATTCATATGCCATCATTGATCACTGATATCCATATGCCATCATTGATCACTGATATTCATACGCCATCATTGATCACTGATATTCATACACCATCATTGATCACTGATATTCATACGTCATCATTGATCACTGATATTCATACGTCATCATTGATCACTGATATTCATATGCCATCATTGATCACTGATATTCATATGCCATCATTGATCACTGATATTCATACGCCATCATTGATCACTCATATTCATACGCCATCATTGATCACTGATATTCATATGCCATCATTGATCACTGATATTCATATGCCATCATTGATCACTGATATTCATATGCCATCATTGATCACTCATATTCATATGCCATCATTGATCACTGATCTTCATATGCCATCATTGATCACTGATATTCATATGCCATCATTGATCACTGATCTTCATAATGGCAGGTCACCAGTGTTAAATCTTCATTGTTCTGTTCCTTGGGTGTAGTGCAATATTTACAGCACAACAGAAGTGTTTTTTTATGCAAAGAATGTTCCTCTCCAGTGATAAAATGCTAAAATGGATGAGAACATTCATCATCCAATGCATAAAACCCAAACATACATCTTCTTCCAGCCTCAAGCTCACTGCAAATTGTAGGGCTAAAGGCAAACAAATGGGCTTGGATATAAATGACTCAATGTTGCCAAGATTTCCAAGTAATCCTATCTCTGAGGTTAGGTTCTGCTTCCCCCGGCTCCCTCAGAGCAGTCAGCTTACTCCACTCAAGTTTGGAGTCACCAGCCTAATGACACAATTATTGAGAAATTCAACCATCACCCAAGGTGAGAAGAAAAGAATGAGGTGTCCTTACTTTGTGTCACCCAGTCCTTAACAAATCGATTCATTGTATAGCTTTAGCCTTTCCAAGGAGAGAGACATGCAGTGATATAAGCACACATCCACAGGAGCTTCCACCCATGATGCACTGATATCCACCTTCCCCTCTATGTGCTGTACACCTCTGTGGCACTAACATCTGGCCTCTTCTAGAGATCAGCACTGAGCTTCAAAAACAACCTGCCCTTGAGAGCCAGCCATCAGCCTCTCAAGCCTAAGTCCCCAGCAGGAATTCCAGCCTCCCAGGTTACCAGCATTACAGGCAGATACTCTACCATTCCAGCAATGAGCAGGCTATAAATCAGTCAGTATAGTACAGTCTGCAGTAATACATCTCTTCCAGGGTACCATATATAGTAGTCCTGTAGTATCTACCTTGAAAATGTGTTTTAAAAAACTACACAAAAAGAAACAATCACAGATTAAAAATATTTTAGGTATTATTTATTTATTTATTTGTTTGTTACATAACCCTTGTCAATCATGGCACCCACATAAGGCAAGGTGCAAGACAAGCAAGTTATGGACATTCAAGGTAGCCACGCAGGCAGCTAGTCATCAATTCACTATCTGAGCTCAGACCAGAAACTGTCTTTGTGAATATCATGAAGATGTTCCAGCACTTTCTCTTTCAGCTTGGAAAAAGCTGTTTCAATGTTATTAAAGGAGAAGGAGATTCATCCAAAATAATTGCATCTTTATCCCTGGAATGTAATTTATTATGCTACATAATTTATTTTTTGGCATTTGTTTACTAGAAAAGTTTGACTGAGCAGTGTCCTTTTTCAGAGGAGGCCTGGAGAGAAAAGCTCCACTATACAGACATCATGAACATTAGCATTATTTACAAACAGTTTCAGTTAAAAATTACAGTTGCATGGGTTGTATATGAATATTTTTGTAAATGCAGGGAGGCATATGCAGTGCAATGTCATCAGTATGTGCAGAGTGTCAGGTTTTACTTAAGAATATTTCTTACTGGAAAGACTTGTACAAAATCTAGGATACGGACAGATAAGATAGAGTTAGAGCAGCACAAAGAAAGGAAGAAGGGGAAATAAAGCAGATGAGACAACAGAGAATGCTATAGTTGTGATAACAGTCCATAAAGTGTTGTGCAGTAGAGAGTTATGGCACAAATCTATATAGCTACATTAGTACCAGTTTAACCAAGGGTGGTGCAGGTGCATAGCCATTTATCTGTTAGGTATAGCTTCAGTTCGTATTTGAAGTCTTTCAGGTCAGACTGTTCCTAAGTGGAGTGGGATGGTATTCCAGCTGTTAGCAGTGTAGTGTGAATACAGGGAGTATCCTGCATTATTGTTTTGTGTAGTTGTGGAGCGTAATGATTTGTCTTTGAAGTACAGAGGTCTTTTACTAGTGTACGGTTAAGTGATGCAGTGAAGGGATGAGAATTTTTCAGGGTTGTACAGTATAAGGTTGCAATTAATTGGGAGATCAATAGAGAATTATTTAGTTCAAGCCCATTTAGTTGTATTAGAGAGATGCAGTGATGTGATCTATATTATTACAAACCTCAAACAGGAACATGTGTAGATCTGCAACTGTAGGACTCCATACATATCTGCTGACCTCACAAGATCCAAACACATTGAAAGCTTTAAAACATGAGGAAAACAAGTCTAAAATGACTTCCCTGCTTAGTTTAGCAGAAGTGTATTGGTGTCAAACAGGAGTGTAAAGCAAACCAAAAGTAAAACATCAGGCAGTAACTGAATGTGCCAAAAAAAACAAAAGAAAGAATATAAAGTGAATGACAAGATGAGAAGGCAGGAAATGCAGAAAAGACATAAATATATTTGCAAGTTCAGAAAACTCCTGGAAGAACCTCACGTCAATCAGGATCTGATGCAGGCACGGTCATGGTTAAGGAGCGGTGAATTTAATCCAAAACATAAAATGTTAATGGTGGCCCAGGATAGTGGACTATCAGTGGACTATCTATCACACGCTGGTTTACAAAGTCCATTGAACATATCAAAGAAACAGACAAATGCAAGTTTTGTGAAACAGAATTGGAAACACTCGCACATCTTGTTGCTGGGTGTCGTACACTAATGGCAGAGGGCCTGTATTCTGAAAGACATAATAATGTTGGTAAGACTTGCATTGGGGATTGTGCAAACATTACAATAATGAAGTAGCTGAGAAGCATTGGAAGCATATGCCACAAAGCATTATAGAAAATCATGAAGTTTATATCACGTGGGATCACCCATTATCAACAGTCCAAAAATAGATGCGGGAAAACCAGATATAATAGTCCATGAATAGAAGACAAAAGTAGAATTGTTCACTGAAGTTGCTACACCCAGTGATTACAGTGTCTTATGTACAAAGAGACACAAAGTAATAAAATACCAGGATTGATGGCAATGTGGAAGAAGGATACCCCGATAGTTCCAATAGTATTAGGCACAACGGGTCTTATAAAAAATAATTAACAATCGTACTTACATATGTTACCAATACATGTAACTCCATATGAATTATAGAAGGAGTTAATTCTGGGCATTTTATGGATGCTACAGACAGCACTTCTGGCTAACATCAGAGATTGAAACAATACTAATTTCATAAGCATTAATCATACTTTGAATTAGGAATGGGGTCCATTCCCATCATGGCATTAGTACCCCAGATGAGATGGAGAAATTAAACCAAACAAAGCAGCATAAAAACAGGTAAATACAGTCTTTTGTGTTTTGTGCTATGATCTCAGTCCCAGCAATAAATTGAAGCTAAAGTCACTCAGACTAAGATCAGAAGCTTGAGTACTTCATTCCACATGCCTTGGATTGTCCACCTTTGTCAGTCTTCCCCTTCAATTTTCTGTCTGAAGTCGTATTTGGTTAAACCATCTCAAAAAACACACTAGATAGCTATATTATTAACTGTAAACATTTGAATTTGACTTGTTCTTCAATAATTGCTCAGAACATACAGAGACAGCAGAACAGAGAAGTGATTTACACAACGACCCCCCCCATTAATATTCAAAAATGTGCACGCTGATTGATCAGCGTGCATGCTGTAAATCAGAGTTATAGTAATGGAAAAAGGTCCGGTCGCCCGGACTTTTTCCATTACTATAACTCTTTTTCTTTTTTTTTTACAGCAACGGAGAATGCAAAATCTCCGTTGCTTCACACTGTCTCGCTATGTTAAACGAGTTTAACATAGCGAGACAGCTTTAAAAAAAGCAATAAAGATTCTCTGTTGCTTTTTTTAAAGCTGTCTTGCTATGTTAAACTCCTTTAACATAGCGAGACTGTTTGTAAAAAGCAATGGAGATCTTGCTTTCTCCATTGCTTTTTTCAAAACTGTCTCGCTATGTTAAATGGGTTTAACATAGCGAGACAGCTTTAAAAAAAGCAACTGAGATTCTCTGTTGCTTTTTTTAAAGCTGTCTCGCTATGTTAAACCCATTTAACATAGTGAAACAGTTTGTAAAAAGCAACCGAGATCTTGCTTTCTCCATTGCTTTTGCCCACAGCTCTGATGTACTGCGTGGGCATACGCATGCGCAGTACATCAGAATTGCCACAGAATACCGGACAGCTGCGGAAGGGCAGCTAGGAGGCATTATACAATGCCATTATTTAAGAAAAGTAATTATTTTTTTTCTTAAATAATGACATTGTAGAATAGCAATATAATGCTGGATTTACCCATGGTTGGCTTTGTTTGGCCATTCGGGCTTTGCCGTAGTGACCAAATCACGCCAACCGTGGGTAAATCCAGCATTACCTACACCCAGGCGTGGGTTATTGCTATAGTAATACCTTTGATTGGACCAATATAGTTTTTATGACTGCTTGAGCTTTCAGACTAACAGAAGTCCAAAACCTAGAATAATTGTAAAACTTATGTCAGTCCCATAAAAAGTATTACATAACCTCTTGTGTTTCAATGTCTTTCTGTTTTCTGATAGGGGACCAGCATGGCATTTCTTAATTATTTGTTATTCATTGATACATTGTGTGTGTGTGTGTGTGTGCGCGTGTGTGCAGGTGATTTACCTGTGCTCACTTGTTAGTTCTCATATATAGGGCTCTATATATATATAGGCATATCTTAAAGAATTAATTCTTTATCTGTTGGAAAACACTTAGCAGCCATGACCTTTTTTGAACAGTGTATTGCTACATCATAGATATTGCTCAAGTTTTTTGTAGGTAGTGTCATATTACTGCGTTTACATAACCTAACAGTTTCGAAAAATTCAACAAGAAAAAAGAAAAAACTGAAAAAGAATCAGTTACATGACCTAGTTTTCAGCCACTGCTGTAAACCATTTGTTGTACATAACCTTAAGTATTTGGTTTATCATGTGTTTAGCAGGTTAATAGTGGATTGCTTCTGGGAAGGCCCTGCCTTTTAGGTTAAACTCTGAGTATGAATATGTACTTTACTTGGCCCTGAATTTTTCACATATTTCCCTGAGTATATCTGTTTACTACTTCATTTCATTCTAATGCAGTCCTCTTAATATTTTTTCAATTTCTTCACAGTCCATCATCGCAGATTCCTCTTCCCTCAACAAAGTCTACGGCACCATCTTTTCATATTGTTTAGCCAGTGGGCAGGCCCATTCAGCATTATGTTTACACCATTGGACCGCTACAGTGACAGGAATCACCAGATCACGAGATATCAGTACTGCGCACTGAAGGTATGATGTGTTTTGGCAACAGCTGTTATGCACCAGTGTCTGATGTCTTTCAAAAAAACACAATCTGCCTTATTCGTCCCACTGCAACAACAACTTTCTTTTATGCTTGCAATACATTTGATCTTGCATTCTGTACAGATTAAATTTTATTTGCAGTTTATCATTTTGAGAGACCTCCTGCTTCAGATCTCTGATTGCAGTATGTTAATTTTTTGTCAAAACTGGAACACCTAACAGCGTCAGCAGTACTTAGCTGTATTACAATAATGGGAATCTAATGAGTACTGTGTAACTTACACACAGGCCATAGGAGGACTAGTGAACCCTACAATATCACCTTCAAAAGTATTATTGTGTTCAGAAAATTAATTATATTTTAAATCTTTAAATAAAAACTGATACCTGTGGGCGCCTTATTTGATTTTTTTGATAGGGCTCTTGAACTGACAGAGATTAGAAGCTACCCTTTCTGGGCTTCAAAAATCATGAGAGGTGAATGGTCAGAGTCTGCACCTTAGAGGTGGGCATTTTTACACTACTTCCCCTTGCAAGCAGGGCTGTTTTTTTATTTTTGTAAAACAATAACTTAACAATATAATAACACATATATAAAAATGAACTATATACAGTGTCCTTAACAAAATACATACAAAGGAAAAACACTTAATATTTTTCTAATAGATTAAACAATTTCTTCCAAGCAATTAACTGGTGGGTTGTATTGTTTGTTCTCATTTGTATAGTAACAATCTCATTTTTTTGCAATGTCATGTCACAACACATGGCACAATAACCTTTTGTGTAGAAGGCTCTGGGTTATATTACCACACCAGACTAATGGATTGCAAACACTGCAGTGAAACATAAGGGAGGTGTTGCACTCCCGAGTGTGCCATACTTCAGATGAGATGTTAAACTGAGGCCCCATCTGCTTGATTTGGTGGTAGGTCATGTGGATGTAAATGATCCTACAGCACCTATCAAAAATAGTAGGGGTCCTTTACTAATATACTAAAAATAACTCTTATTTACAAAATATTTAATTATTTATAAATAATTACATGTGTACAGCTATATAAATATACAAATCCCAGCAATCAAGGAGCCTTAATCCTCACCCCTAACACCAGAGAGGGCTTCTCATATAAGAGGAAAGGATAACAAATACACACAGTAAAGTACAATTTTCTTATGTGCACACAGAGATCACAGTCAGTCTGGGGCTGGTTGCTCCCTTGCTCTCCAGGTCCCCAATAAGACTCCCCACTGGCACAGCGATAGGGTCCAGATCTCAGCCTAGCTAGAAAGCTAACCACCAGTACCCTCTCTGTCCAACCAGTGCTTTGTGTCCCTACCCAAGTAGCTGACACACACACACACTTTGAGATAAGTATTTATACAACTTCACACAGATTCTCCAGCTGTGCCTGTTTACCCAGACTATACAGTAGTAATCACTGCCACTACCAGCTAATAATTATCAGCTACCCAAAGGCCCTTAAAAGGGGTGTCCAATTATTACAGTGCAATATTATTATCCAGTTGATAGTATAGCCCAGGGTAAAAATGTAAAATAAAGACTGAGAAAACAAACAAAAGTGAAAAACGGCAAACTGCAATGATTGCATGGTAAAGCTTTTCATATTTTTTAATTTTAATATATATATATATATTTTTTTTTTAATTTTAATATATACATATTTTGTAATCTTAGTAAATTGTAATATTCTGGTGATATAATTCAAGAATATGAGATCGAAGAAGAAGTGGTTAGATCTTTATAATAATGCTGTAGGCATTTTTAGTTATAGTGTTGAATTCTTGGTGTTTACGTTGTTTTTAATGATGTTGACTGAGTGGCTGTATGTTTTTAAACCCACTGGCGATTTAAATTTGAAATTGTGTAGAATTAAACCAATTGAATTAATTGCTAATCCCTAATGGGATAAATCTGTCAAGGTTAATTTATATAAGTAAGTAGCTTTACTATGCAATTTTTGTCTGATTAAGGTTGGGTATTATCCCATCCGAAAGCGCTCACATTAAACTGCTTTTTGTTTTATGAAGTGGTTCGTGCTTCGTTGCAGTTTGCCGTTTTTCACTTTTGTTTGTTTTCTTAGTATAGCCCAGGGCTAAAGCTATAGAAGTGGGTTAGACAGTAAACTCTATAAATATGCAATGTACTCTAGAGATGAACTTATCTCTACATAAAACAGCCACAGGTAAAATGTTTTTAAAATATTTAATAATAAATAATTAAAACACAAGACAATACTACTACACCACAGTGCTATTCAAGAGTTCAGAGATCACACAGACACTTAAAATAATTCCGTAGTACATTTCTGACACAACAGAAAAACACTTAGTTTAATCTTTATAGTCCTAGCTATTACTACAAGAAAACATACTTCTAAAGTCACTTACTTACATAGAGCAAGGCAGTGCTGAGTTAGATATCAAGACAGAAATGCTTAATAATCTCTGGTTCTCACTGTTTAAATTGAAACTGCAGTTCTGGTAAAACATTACATCATTTGTTTACTCTTTCTTGGTTCCCAGGCTGATACATTAACTACATTAACATTCTTAACATCTCCCTTTTGTTATCTTGCAGCTGGTCAGGAACAGAGCAATAAAAATACATTTGCATGTTTAAGTCTAGCAATTTAACTCTTGGTTAAAACAATAGAAAGAATTGCTTCATCTAAACTATTCAGCACCACTGTTCCCTTGAAAGGGTCACCACATGCTTTTACTGGGTCAGTAGGGAGCACTGTTGCCACATTTTTGTAACAGCATTTCTTTACATTTAAAGCAACAAGCCTGTAGTTTACATTTATATTTACAAATGATAGAATTATCTATAAAATTCTATTTGACTAGGCTGGCAGCCTTCAGGCTCTCTACCCAATCTTCACACACATATCCATAATTTCCTTTATTACAATAATAATAAATGTTCATGCCTATTAGTCCCCCCACTCCTTTTTTCATAACCACCATCTGATTTTACTTAATATTGTTGCTAAAATCCATTTAACAGTAAACATAATTTCATTTTTTCTTTCATTCCATATAACCCATATAACATAAAATCACTTTTTTATCTATTCTTTAAACATATTTTTTACTTCTGTATAATGTCCATATTTAGTCATAACCATGTTTATTTTACTACTTCTATTACATCTTTGGAAAAAAAACCTTCCTTACATAGTTTTACCCATAACATTTTTACTCTT
The DNA here is from genome assembly GCF_019279795.1 of Protopterus annectens. Taxonomy (NCBI): domain Eukaryota; kingdom Metazoa; phylum Chordata; order Ceratodontiformes; family Protopteridae; genus Protopterus; species Protopterus annectens. The sequence continues at coordinate 614,514,713 of NC_056736.1, read as the reverse complement.
TTACATTTCAAAGCATGTTCCATAGTTTCTTCTTCTTAACAATGAAAACATATTCTAACACTTTTCTTTTTATATGGCATATTTCCTTTTACTGGCAATTTATCTATTACCAGTCTCTACAATAAATCTTGACATTCTACTTTCTGATTACACCATTTGCTTCTTATTGTTATAGTTTTAATTGTTTCATCTGTTCGATTTTCCCATTGTTTTAGATAGTAATATTTTATCATCACATTCTTATGCCATAGTATTCTATCTTCTTCTATATCATCAACTTTTATTTTCCACAAAGACATTTTTTCTTGGTAACATTTTATTTCTTCATTTATGCACTCTTTTTCTCTTGTAATCTTTTTTACCATAACCCAACATTTATAATGTTTAGATTTATACAGTTTTACTGTTAATCTCTCATCTTTTTTTCATTTATCCACTTTAATACTTTGTATATATTTAATAAAGTAGAATATAACACTGGGTTAATTAACCCTGCACCTCCATCTTTTTTTACATATAAAACCCCTCTTTTTACTCGGTTTAATCTAGAACCCAATATAAATGAAAAAAATATCTTCAATAATTCCTTTTCAAACACTATTGGCAGTATAAATGCACTTGCTAAGTATGTTATTTCACCCATTAGCACCAAATTTATCAAATAAGCCTTCTTTCTGAATGATAATTTATACGTTCTACAGAAAAGACATGTTTGTTTTATTTCTTTTGTTGTTTTTTCCATTGAATTCTACTTATATATTTATTCCCAAATCTTACATCCAACACAGTAATTTAATTCAATGTAAAATATATACCTCTAGCTTTACTACATCATCTAAACCTTTATTTTCCCTTTATAGAGCTCCCTATCACCTCTAGACACTCACTTGTGCAAATTATTACTTCTTCTATCCAAATTTTGTTTTTTGCAATTATTGTAATGTCATCTACATATATTAGAACTGGAATTCTTAACCCTTCAGGTGTTATATACCCCACCTGCCTTTGTTTTGTAATTAATTTCACAAATTATCACATTCATAACTAATGCACAGAATATACAACTCATTGGGCATCCCTGTGTTACATCACTCTTCATATGTACCTCTTGGCTTAACAATCCATTTACAAGTATTTTTACTTTATTATTACTACATGCTGACACACATAATTTCCTAACTTTCTCACTTATAATATATTCTTTCATTATTAACCATACGATTTCATGTCCAGTTGTGTCAAATTCCTTATTTAGGTCTCCTATCATGATTTTTGTTTATTATTTTCTATTCATAATATCATCCACAACTTCTCTAATTGTCATTAATAATGCTTGACAATCCTTCCCCTTTGTAGTATATATACTATCTTCCATACTATTTTCTATTATAGTTTCAAATCTCTTTTGTATTATTTTCATAAAGATCTCATAATCATTATTATTCAGTACTATTGGGCTCCAGTTTTTTTAATTGTCTTTTATTTTCCTTCTTCCATATGACTTGAAATATTCCACTACGTAATTCTTTATACACAAAACCTTCATTAAACATTCATTCAAAATCTTAAAAAAATGTTTGTTTGCCAATCCCTTAAATGTTGACACATTTCATATCCTATTCCATCTGGTCCAGCAGCTGAATCTATATTTACTTGTCCTAGTAAACTAATGTCTAATGCCTAATGTCTTAATAGATGGCGCAGTGGTGCAGCAGCTGCATTATTGCCTCAGAAGTTCTCCAGTTTGATTCTTGGCTAGGGTGCCTTCTATGTGGAGTCTGCATGTCCTCCCTGCATTCATGTGGGTTTCCTCCCATGTTATAAAGACATGCGTCTGGAGCATTTCTCCCTGGGCCTCTGCTGAAAATTGGCTTTGTTCCAAGTTGGACTTTCTTGGTAAACAAATGTTAAATAATACTTTACCTAGCTTATTTAAAGAAATCTCCTTTTCCAACTCTTTATTCACTTTTTTGGTTAACTTTTTTACTTTCCATGTTTTATTCACTATATTTGTTTTTCTTTAAACAGTTCTTGCACATATTGTATTACATTATTCATAATCTTTTCTGAGTTATTTCTATTTTACTTACATTTTTTATTTCTCTTATTATACTACCATCTCCCTTTTTTAATCTGCTCAAGTAACTCAATATTTTTTCTCTTTTTCCTTGGGAAAAATATCTCTGGTTATATAACAATTCTTGTATTTTTCTTGAGTTCTTTCATGTAATTCTTTTTCTTTGCCAAAACACTTTCTATCATTACGTTCTGAATCTTCCAATGCATCCTTATATGTTCTTTTATATTTTTTCTCTACTTTTCTCACATCATATTGCCACTGTAAAAAAAAAAAAAAAACATTTTTTATCTTTTTCCTTAAATATCATCCACCATTCAGACCATTTTTTATAAAATGTTCTTATAGTAATATGATCTTTCCATAACTGCATTGCTAATCTCTTTCCATTTTCATTCCATTTTTTATTTATCCTTGTTATTCCTTTGCCTATTTTTATATATTCCTTGTTTTCCTTTATCTCTAGTCATATTAAAAGATGATAAGAAAATCCTGTTTCAGCCACTCCCCTTCTCCTATAACTAAACCTTCTGATACTATAAAATAATATATTTCAGTTCTATACATACCCCTTTTGTAAGTCCATGATTTTTGTCCCAAAGTTTTAACTCACCACATTATAACTTTTAACATTTTTCTTATATAATTTCCTTTCAATTTATGCTAGCCTCTTAAGTCAAGATTAAAGTTTCCTGTTATTATAATATTCATATTTATCACTACATAGTCTAAAATCTGACGAAATAAGCTTTCCCTTTCTTTACAGTCAATATAAGCATATAATGTTATAATTCTATATACTTGTTTTTTTTCCATTTTAAATCTACAGTGGTTAAGCTTTCAATTTTTGCTAAAATTACATCTAATATCTTTACTGTATTTCTACAGAATATGGCTATCACAGAGCATCTCTCATTTCCCCTGTTCCAGGTTATATTTCCTTCCTATAGCTTCTGTGTTTGTAATCTTTCTCCATTTGTTAACAATCTTGTATAGTCTAACATAATTACACCACTCCAAAATCCCTATTTTATTATTGTGTTCTTAATACTATTCACATTTACAGAAAGCGCTCTTAAATTTTAATTTTCCATTTTTCTAAGATTCATACTTTCATAAGTTCATAACTAATTACTAGGCAGACTTTCTTAATAGGCTATTCTAAGCCTAGGCAATGTCCCTCCCAAAGGTGAGAATAAACACTGTACCTTGTGGCTATGACTCAACTTAACCATTACACTAAAAATAATTACCTGTATATATTCTTCTATATCCGTTCCCTTTCTTTTTTCTTGTGTACTTATCCCTTTAAATTTTCTTTTTCTGTTTTTACCCTTTTGCCAATAGAATTCTTTTTTCTTTTACTACCTCCCTCCCAATTTATGTCTTCTTCATCACTTATATCAAAACCTTCTTTTATGCCCTCTTTATTATTTTTCTAATCTAAAATGTCTTCTCTTTGTTCATTTTTTCTTTTTCCTTAATCTTATTTTCATTTTACAATCCACCCGTAAATGTCCAATTTTGTTACATTTATAAGCTTTCAATTCAAATTCTTTTGCATCATGTCCCATTTATCCACAAATATAACATTTTTTTTTGTCAGAGAATTTATCAAATGTCCTTCTTTTCCTAAAAAAAAACATATTTTTTTGTCCCTAATATTTTACCATACCCCTATTCCCCTCCAAATTTATCAGGCTTGGTATATGCTTGTTTTTTATAGTTGTATCACCTAGAAAAATGGTTTGGGGTTTAATACTGAGTGAATCTAGTTCTTGTAGATAGTCATTGTGGCTATCTTTTGTCATAAAGGAAGTTCTATAGCTAACTAATATATGGTATGAGAACTTCCTGTTGGTTGTTTGAACAGATGGTGTTTTTCAAACAGTATATATGAGAAATATACTAAAAATATGAACTGGTTAGTAATAAGGCCCTTGGTAACTGGTGGAATTTATTCTCATGCCCTCAATTTAGTACCATTCCAAAATTACTCCAATTTCCAATTTCAGGTGTTCATGTGACTCCTGCTACCTCTTGCCATAATTATGGGCACCATGCAGTGAGAAAACACAACCTGGAAGACACAAATAAACAAGGCTATAATACTATAGCCGAGCCCAACTTACAGACAAGTATTTCCACTGATGCTGAATGGAGAAGCTACCTAAGTACGCAGTAGCTGTGGCTGGGTTATATTTTCCAACTGCAGAATACCTCCTAATGTATCAATTGATATGGAGAGTATATATTTGTTATATCTAAATTTCAAACAAACTTTGCAGTTGGTAACTCTTTAGAAGAATCCAAATAAATGCAAATTAAAATCTGTTCAAAGGCAATAAAGGCCAAAAATCAAAGGCTCACAAGTCTAGCTCCAATAGAGACCTACAGCTCAGAGATCCTATGAGTTGAGATGACATTCCCCCAGAAAACCGTCTTCCAGGAGATAAGCTTCAGAGTTGTTAAAGGTACTAGTTCATTCTAAGGATGAGCAAGGTTGTCAGTCATGAAGTTCATCTCCCAAAAAGGGCAAGTTTTTTCAAAGATAAAAAAGTCACAGGAACTCCTTCTGCCCTCAACTTAGAGGATTATGATTGTGTCTGTCATCATAACCAAGTTGTTATGAGTTCAAGAAATTATTTATGTAAAGCAAATAAAAAAAATAATTGAGATTGAAGCTCAAGAGGTGGGTTTCAGGAATCCCAGAACACACAACTAATGACTATCATCAGAGACTTGTATTTAATTATTTTGTATATCATGAGTAGTTTTAGCTACCCTTTTGCTCCATTAAAAAAGACAAACAAATGTAAAGTGTCTTGACAGTTTTTAAAGTTGTTGTTTTATTAACAGTACACTCTGGTTCTGCCTGCTGTTGGTTTGGTATTTTGAAGTATGTTGCAGCTTTCAAAGTAGTTGTTATGTTTCCAGTGCAGTTATGTGATGACGATCATGTGTGTGGGATATGAGCTTCCTGTAGTTATAATAACAAAACTGACATGTAAAAACCTTGGTTTAACAAGCTTGTTAAATCAAAGGATATTACATGTGATCCTCACTATAACAAGGTTATTTTCCTATCAGTTTCAGAGGGCAGTCTTCCTGCACCATATTTTACAAAAGTATTTTGTACTGTATTGCTTGAAGTATTCACCTTCACTATGAAATTGCAAAGATCCAAGTCAGATAGGTACCTGAGACTGTCATAATTACCTGAAAACTGACTAATGGAGGCACTCTAAGATACCTGTCCACCCAAATGAAAAACCTCAGCCACTTACTTGAGTATGTCTGGCAAGTGGAAGGCCTTCTGGTAACTTCATTCACTCCCAAGACTTCCAACAGAATATCTGCCAGTACCTGAAAATCTAATGGGTATCAGACAGTGTGGAGTTGGGTGTCACTTTAATGAAAGAGTCATCCTTTATTAGCTCTGAAGAGTTTATTGTTTTACAAGGTTCAGAGATTTGGAACCATATATTTTTCTGTCACCATCGGATACTAGGGTCATGGTTTGGTCTCTCTGGAGTAATTTGAGGATGAGAAAAAGAATCAGAGGGAAATGTGGAAAGTCATGCAGGAATTTTCTCTACCACTATATGAATCTATACACCTCGGAGATCACGTCTATCGCTCTGCTTGACAGAGGCACAGCTAACTAATTTATGGGGTGGCAAAAGCCAACACTTACAGGCTAGGCTTATAAATGCGCTCGGGCAGATAGCCTAGTATCTACCTATGAACCTATACTAGAGGGACTGCACACCCACCATCAACTCTCCTTTGCCATGCTGAAACAAGAAGAAATAGAGAAGGACCATATTGTGTGTCAGATGGGTCATTGTACAAGATCACTCAGTCTTGGTAGCTCCTGATCACACAAGTCTCCCAGACTCTCATCTCCAGGACAAGACTGGAAGTGCAGCAAATGAGCCTGCTAGCTGATTCACTTACCCTGGGATATGAAGAGCTGTAACAATGATATCCATTCTGTGGTTTACTGTCAAACTAACTTTGCCTTTCAGCATAGGGGTGCAACTGTATGTCACTCTGTTTATTCATGGTCTGGTTGCTTAAGTAGAGTAGGGGGGCTCTATTTCATAGGTGTGTACTAAGCTAATAGCTCTGGAGCCTTTACAAGCCTAGACCATAGGATTACCCTGGCATCATGCCACCCGACCTTAGTTCTCAGTGCCGCTGTTGAGTAGAGCCACTGGAGTGATCCCGGGGGTGAATTTTCTATTTCCCATCCACTCATCAAGATTTCTCTTGAAGAGGGCCAGTGAGGTGCTCTGTTTGACATGTATGGGAAGTCTATTCCATAGCATGGGCAGTCTCAGGGGTTATGAACCTGTCCCTCCAGCATGTTCTGTTGATTGTGGTAATGAGGTTGAGGTCTCTGGAGCATGTGGTGCACAGTGATTGGGATTTCTTTAAATGTAGCCTTTCTGACAGAGCTGGGTCAGACATGGCTTTGTAAGTCAAGCAGAGATCGCCTCTAAGTCGGTGATATGAGACAGAGAATAGTTGGGAGTTTTTTTGAGTCTGTCTATATAGGACAAGTGTTTAAGGCCTAGGATCCTCTTTGTGAGGTACTTTTGCGGCTTCTCTACTTGTTGCAGGTGTCTAGTGAGGTACATGCCAAATGACTGGCCTAATGAGGGAAGGGTTCCTGGATACAAAACCCTTAGTAATGAGATGTGCCACATAGAAGGACTTTCTGACCACAATGGCAATGTGGTGGTCAAAAGGCAGGTTGCTGTCAACCTGTGTTCCCAAATCTCTTATAATGCCTTCTCTGTTCAGTGGATTACCATCGATGTGGTAATTCATGGGAGCCAGGTTTTTCCCAAAGCGGATGATGACACATTTTTTGGCATTAAGCTTAAGGCCATGGTTGTGACACCAGTCGTTGGTCTCAGTGAGGCCTTTCTGTAGGATGCCAACATTACTTGGGGAGTTAATAATAGCTCCCAACTTGCAATCATCTGTGAACTTAGTCAGCCATAGTCCCCTCATGTTGGCCTGGACTTCAGAGAAGTAGATACCAAACAGAAGAGGACCCAGGATCAAACCCCGTGGGACTCTAGTTGTGACTGGTCGGCATTCTGACTTGGAGTCAGCTTCTTTCACACTGTGGGCTCTATCTGTGAGCCAGTTTGCAACCCACCTAGTGATATAGGGGTTGATGCCAGATCAAGGTAAGCTGTATGAAGCTCCTTGCCTTCATCCACAGCTCTGGTGAATGACTCAAAGAAGTCGACAACTTTGAGTAGGCATGATCTACCCTTCACAAAACCAAACTGTGTGAGATCCAGAGTTTGGAGATTCCCAATATCCTTGTTTATTAGGTCCATGATGATGAGTTCCATAGCTTTGCATATCAGACTCATCAGGTTAATAGGGTGATAGTTCCCAGGGTCTGTAGTTGCTCCTCCTTTGTGGAGAGGGATGACTGTAGAAGTGCACCATTTGGTAGGGACAAAGCCTGAGGTGAGGCTGTGATTGAACATGGCACACAGGTGAGGTGCCAGTTCACTCTGTAGTTCATGCAGAACACAGCCAGGGATATTGTCAGGTCCCATAGAAACTGTATTCTTGGCCTTGGACAGTGCTGATTTAACCTGTGCAGCAGTAATAGTGGGTGCCTGCCAATCTACTGGTATTGTGATTGGTCCTTGGGGAGGGGACGGATAAAGTTGGCACTGAATCTGTTGGCCAGTATATTTGCAATATCTGTTGGCTCAGTATAGGAGGTACCTTTGCGCAGAGCAAGTCTGGGTATTGACTTGGAGATTCTTTACATAAATATAGAAGGCCTTGTGGTTGTCTTTACTATCTGCTGCTAGTCTATTTTCATAGGTAGCTTTGGAGGATTTGATGAAGGATCTCAACTTTTTGTTGAGGCTGATAAGGGAGTTTTTCCAGTCTTGGGACTTCACCTTATTCCACATCAGTTTCCTCCTTCTGTTGTAGAGTTTGTTTATGGCAGGGGACCACCAAACTGGCTTCCTGTTTTTGCAGGAGAGCATCTTGATTCTATTGGGTATGGCAAGATCCATGCATTTGTGTGCGTGTTCATACAGTGCATTGGTGTATGATTCTGCAGTCATGCAATTATTCTCCATTTGCATGGGTGCTGTGAAGTTAGCCACCTCTGTTTATCGTAGCCCAAAGTTAGCTTTGGAGACATTTTTCATTGTAGTTACTTTTGCGGGGGGGGGGTGGATTTCCAAGGTGATTAGTTTGTGGTTGGATCTTACCAGGGAGGAATTGACTATTGGTGTAGAGCAATGGTTGCCCATCTTAGTAATGACTAGATCAAGAATGTTGCTACCTCTAGTAGGGGCAAGAATGAGCTGGTCCAGGGCATTGGAATTAATGAATTCCAGGAAACGTTGGGCAAGTGTATTGGTACATGAGTAGTTTTCCCAGTTAATGGAGGGGTAGTTGTAGTCGCCCAGTATGAGAGTGCTTGGGAACATGGACTGTGAGTCTTGGGACATGGTTGGGGATATATAGCAGGCTACGATCTGAATCGCTCTCTTACCCAATGTTAGCTACACCTGAAGTATCTCTGATGCATTATGTTGGGCTACCAGTCTGGAGGTGTGCGCATGCTTTATGAATATGGAAACACCACCGCCTTTGGAGCTTCGGTCCAAGTTCTGGGGCAGAAGGGTGTGGAATGAGTTATAGCCTGGTAGTGCAGGGGTGCTTTCTGCTGCCTTGAACCAGGTCTCTGTTACAGCACAAATGTTGATGTTCTCCATTTTAAGGACTGCTTCGAGTGAGTGCATTTTGAGATTTAGACTTCTAGCACTGAGCAGCATGACCCTCAGATTGCATTTGTTTGTAGCTGTTATGGGGGGTAATTTGGTCTTTAGAACACTGCCTAAAAAGGCACTATAGGGATGGCAAGTGCTTTGGCCAGTATCCAGAAGCCCAGGGATGAAAGATGCAGGCCTTCTGTGGCAAAGCATCGAGATCTGTCAATCATGTCATCCCAGGCAGACAGACACTGGATCCCCTTAGAATGACACCAGAAACTTAGCCAATTGTTGAAATCAATCATTTTCTGCTTGTACTGTGGTATAATTCTGGGTGATGGTAGGATGCTGCTCAGGGCTAGGGTCATATCCACCTGGACTATATAATCTGAGAACTCCTCCATGTCTCTTTTCATGTAGTCCAGGAAGGTACGTCTTAGGTTATTCACACCCATATGTACAATGACAGAGTCATATTTGTACCTGTTGTTGAGGGACCTGAGTGCATGCGTTATCTGGTGGATCCTGGCACCTGACAGACAGCTGACTGTTACTTTCTCCTTATTCAACCCAGTGAGTGAGACATCAGTGTGCCTCACTATCGAGTCACTTATGACTAGTGTGCTGGGCATGCTGTTTTGTCTTGGGGGCTTTGGTTGAGTGGCACACTGTTTAAGAGAGTTATGTGTCTTGTGATTAGTGTTGTGTTGTGGTGGTTGAGTGCATTTATGCTGTGGAGGTCTCTGCTGTTTAGGTAGATTTTTACTGAGAGCCTCTGCAAAGGTAGGTGTTTGGTTTGTGTTTTTAATGTGAAGGCAGTGCTGGTGTGTGTTCTGGAGGGCTATGGGTTTCAAGTGGTATGGTGCAAGTGTTGACCTTCTCCTTTTGACCAGCCATTCCAGTCTTGGCTGGACAGTGCATGGCTTCCAGTTTGGATATATAAGTGCATCTCTTGCAAGTCTGAGTGTTGGGAGGTAAGAGGAAAGGGTGGTTGGTGTACACGAGGCAGTTGCTCCATTGCCTCAGGATGCCCAAGTTCATCAGCTTAATAGGAGAAAGCACAGGGAGCTGATATTTAGACATGCCTGGGGGGGTGGGCATTAATAATAAGTACCGGATCTGTTTCCTTGTAGAATGTTTAGTGCTGGTAGCACTTTTGTGTGCTACAATAATTGCTACTTGAACTCTGGTAAATGCTAGACTAAAAAGCTAGTAAAAGTGCAGGAGAGGAGAGAACTAGCAGATCTAAGGGAAAAATTGAAGAGCAGACTTTGGCACCACTCAGAAAGGTGGAAAATAAATGCAAAGGTAGGCTTTTAAACCAGAAATTTGAAAGAGATGAAAAAACTGCCCAAACGGCCAATAAACTACAATTTCTCAGCCAGAATCCACTCCTCTTGTGGTAGATAGGCTACCTATTGCTTACCACTCCCACTGATAAGCTAAAAGGATTCCCTCCAACACAGAAAGGCTTGGGGGACTCAGAAGTTTACATACAGTCCTGCGTACAGCAAGTCTGTATCTGGACTAGACTAGTTACAGAAAAGGTGGGAAACAAGCGCAAAGGTAAGCTTTTAAACCAGAAAGTTGAAAAAGATGGAAAATACTGCCCAAACAGCCAATAAACTACAATTTCTGGGCAATAAACCACTCCTCTTATGGTAGATAGGCTACCTAGTGCTTACCACTCCCACCAATAAGCTAGAAGGTTTCCCTCCAACACAGAAAGGCTTGGGAGGCTCAGAAGCTTACATACAGACCTGGATACAGGAAATCTGTATCTGGACTAGACTAGTTACAGGAAAGGCGGGAAAAGCGCAAACTCAGGCTTTTAAACCAGAAAGTTGAAAGAGATGGAAAAACTGCCCAAACGGCCAATAAACTACAATTTCTGGGCCAGAAACCACTCATCTTGTGGTAGATAGGCTACCTGGTGCTTACCACTGCCAGTGACAAGCTAGAAGGCTTCCCTCAAACACAGAAAGGCTTGGGGGGGGGGGCCTCAAGCTTAGACTTTTTTTTATTTTAAACTGAATTCAATTATTGTTTTATTCAACTCTGAACAGTTAAAAAGTGCCAACAAATATATTTATCCAAATAAAAATGCTGAGGTAAGGCTCCAGAATTCAAACAGGTAAATAAATCAGTCTTCAGAAGTAATAAAAGCAATGCCTTCTTTAATGTCACACAAGTGCTTTCACACAATGCTTCGTCAGGTGTATGATGTATATTTATCAGTTGAGAAGCACACTCAGTCAGAACACAAGGAGATTCTAGCAAAGTTTTTTTTTTTTTTTTTTTTAGTAAATTGGAAAGGGAGAAAGCAGGAACAGAAGATAATTCAAGATTAAGAATCTAAGTGGTTGGCCTTCTAAAATGTTCTCTCTGTATTAGGTAGAATAAGATAATGACACTAGACTGGGAGGTGTGTCCCAGATCAAATTTACAGTAGGGGCAGGCAACTGCAATGCCACCAAGTATAAGAACAAGACACCAATATGAGGGGGACTATTACAGCTACTAGCTACCCTATCAGGCAGAAAACACTACAGAAATGTTTATCACAGCAGAAAAACAACAGTGAGCCTCTAAATAAAAGTTTTAAACAGATAAAAGAGCAAGGAGACTGGAGAATGCTTTTAACTGCAAATAAATTAGTTATATGATACACTCCTTGGCAGGAAATCAGAACAAACAAACAGCAGGCCTCTATCCAGACTATGCTACCTGACTAGAGCACAGAAATCTCACAAAAAATGCACAGAAAAGCACAGATAGAGCACTCACAAACAGAAAATACAACTCTCAGTATGAAAAAGCAGTTTACAGATAAGTAATTAAGTAAAAATGCATTTACAGTAATGAAACACTATCTAGCAATGAAAAATACAGTTCAAACAGTATAAAACTACACAAATGCAGTGAAAGAGTAAAAAAAAGCTGTATAGCAGTGCAAAATGTAGTAGATTTGCTGTGTAGCACAATTATTCAAGACTCCTTCAAAGCTTAAAGGGTGTGGTGCATATTTCTTAGCTCAATTTGAATTACATAAACCACCTTTCTTATGGATTTATTTTTTTATACACAATGGCAGAGCTCAAGAGGGCTCCCTAACCCACTAGAATATTTATTATTATAGACTGTAGAGGATTTAATAACCCAACACTAAGTTTAATAAGTAACTTATACCACCCTACAGCCTAGTGTGACACACATAGAAAGTGTATGAGGGCATCATGACTCTGTAGCTCCTGGCACCTCACTTCCCACTGATATATCCTCTTGGAGAGATTATGATGATAGTGGCTTCTGTGAGGCCCAAGAGGAGCAGTCCTAGCTGCATGTCCACTTACCTCTGCATCCACGTCCAGGATGCCAAATGTGTGACTTCCTGGGACTTCCCCCTGAGCAGGAATGACAGGCACTGAAGCATCTTCAGTTCTCACCCAGTAAAGCAAATCTTTAGTGATGGGACAAACAAGTTATCACAGATCCATGTGACCCTGACAGCTTTCAGCCACAGAAGGATCCAAGCAGTAACAGCTAACAGGGACTCCTTTGCTAAAATAAAAAGAAGCATTATTTTCCCTGCAAAGCCTCTTCAAAAAGACTGGCACCTGGGGGGGGGGTGACTAACCATTTGGTGATCACTGTAGGTGTACAGAAGAGATCAAATAGCATTTTGCACTGAAAGTGAAGCCCTTTTGGAAAAAAACATAGGACTCCCCCGTATAGAAGTTTGGCATTGATATACTAGACAACACATCCATTATGTTCGGTGACATCATCCAATCACCCTGTGCACACAGTGGCATGACCCCTTCAGAGCCACCATATAGAATTTGCTGTACTGGATATGCTTTTTGAAGTTGCTGAAGTCCCAAATAGGACAAGACCTCCTACCACCTTCAGAACAAGGAAGAAACAGCACTAGAACTCTTTGCCTCTTTCCAAAGGAGCAATGGAAATATGGCCTCTGTGAAGAACAGAGTCCTGCCCTCCTCCTCAAGCTCTGCTAACAACATCTGGTTCCTAAACAGAAATCTTTATAGAGTAAGACCTAAAAATACTTAGACATGACCATCTCAGAATGCAATATCCAGGATGCACTAGATTATGGTTCTCTAGGGTGGAGCAAGCTTAAAGATATGCACTGCCTTATGGAGTCCTAGCTGGGGCAAAATGAAAGAAAAGGTGTCACTTATGAAAGCCAGCTGGGTAGACAGGGCTGCTAATGATGGTGCCTGCAAAGTCTGCCTCCTAAGGAAACTTCATAGTTAGAACCAGAAGAGCAGAACTGTCTGGTGCTTTGGAACTGTCCTGATCCTGTAAGGGGATTTCTCATCTTCCTGGAGACAATTGGAGACAAGAGAGATGGTACCCATCTCCTGCTTTTTCTTCTGGAGGTTTACTTCAAGTAGTGAGAAGTGTGCCCAGGTAATACATTGCCACAGAAGAGGCATTCAGAATAGCCTGCCTCAACTCTTCACAAAGGTTGAGAGCCTAAGCCATGTTGTTTGGCATAGACACACTCCTCTACTTCTCACAGCATCACCACAGCAATCATACAGTGAGCTGGGTAAAAGCCCACTAAATAAATTATGCTGAATGTCTTTTCCAACAACTGCATGATAAAAGGATCATGGAACTGTCTGTAAGAGAACACCCAAACTACAATAGGTGTAATACCTAATTAAGACCCTAAGAGGAATAGTAGAAGACCCTCTCGCCTACACTTTCAAATGCTGTGAATGCCTTATCTAGTGGTAGTGTGGAAAGGTAGTATGTGGAGTATATTATTTCCTTATTTGTTTGTTTGTTTTCTTTGTTTGTTTGCTTTTATTTACCAAGTCCAGTTGGTTAAAAAGATGTACATTGTGACATTTTGTTTCATACATAAACATTACTACAGAGAACATACAATTATTTTGTATGACAGTTTTACAAAGAAAGAACTGGGATAAACATTCACTACATAATGAATTCTAACAAATATAGGTATAAGGCATTCAGTGTGTGATGTTAGTTAATATGGTCGTATTCTGCAAATAGTCCATACTGTCACCATATTTCACAAGCAACATATACAATTAGCATATTTCACACGTACCATGCAGAACATTTCTACTCTAGATTATATAAAATAAAAGAAGAAATATAACAAGAAGCTGATGTAATGTGTAGAAATATTACGCTGTTACCATAAATGTTTGACTCAGCATTTATTTGCTGTAATGTATGAGTAGTTTGCCTAATATGATGATACAAGAATTCTGTTTGAAATATACATTTCAGTGGGTGCAATTTTATTTTGGGAGTGAAATGATGTCATTCCCCCTGGCAGAAAAAGTATCTTAGTAGGTTATTATTAAGGGGAAATATTATCTAATATAAGGTTATGGACTGTCTGATAAGAAGTGTGATTGGAAGAAATTGAAACTATTTTGTATTATGAATTTCAGTGACTACTTGTTGATGGAATTAGGAGAAAAGGTGAGATGAGAGTGGAAGAATGAATTAGATAAACAGTTACATAATTGGTTACAATGTTGCTAGCTTTATCATGTAGCTTACTAATGCTAATGCTTAGCCACGGAATGTTGCATACACTATCATGTGGTATACATCTTTATAGAGGCAGTATGAATAAAGACCTCATGGAGGCTGAAGTGTAACTACAGTGTCAGTGTTGTTTGTTCGACTTTCAAGCAACTATCCAGGTGGTACATGGTATTAGAGCTAAAGAAATATATCTATAAAAATTAAGATTTTCAAGACTTTATGTAAGTACAGAAGTATAATTCACCGTAAAAATGTGCAATCTGCAACCATTAAGAATCCTCTCACTGTAGAGCAATTCAACAAAAACTGGAATTTTTGTCTTTTGCTAGTACAATTAACAAGAAGTCTGGAAAGGTACATTGTAGCACATTTCTGTTTGTTGCTAGGGAATAATCCTTAAAGGTATTTAACTTCTTCGCTTTTCTTGAAGGGCAAAGACAGAGAACAGCATTCAGAAATAATTGCAAGTATTATTATGAGTTTAGAAAAAAACTTGCCATTTCTTCACCATTTCTTTTGACAGAGGCATAAGGTCCTACAGAGTCTGTAATTGTTTCTATTTATTGAACTTATAAACTGAATCAAAGACTATGAATGTGTTCAGTTACACAATTCTTAGTAAGACAAGATAGTTTGTGGTGTAAGAAATGATCAAACAAGGACAGACTATTAACAGAGGCAGAACTGACCACATCAAAAGCAGTGGATGGAAGCAAACTGTAGGGGTAAGTGAGGAGGCCAAAAGTGAATGAAACATCCCCATAGGGTAAGCCTCAAAACCTGATGGAACAATTAGATTCTGTAACGATTTTAGGAAGCTGATCAGCCTTTTAAAATGTGACAATTGCCCTATGCCTACGGTTGTTGACCTCTTAGAAAGGTTGTGGGAGACAAGATTCTTAATTAAATTAGACCTGACAAAAAGTTAATGGCAACTAATACTAGCAGTAAGGAAAAAAAGCCTTCTCAAAACCAGATGGATTATTCTGATATAATGTTCTTCCTTTTGGTCTAAACTGTGTTTAACAGCCTTCCAAAGGTTAATGGACATAATTTTGAGAATTCACACCAACTGCAACTTACTTAGATGATGTTATTGTACACTCTGATGACTGGGGCTCACATCTAGATAAGGTGCAGGATATACTCCAAAAGGTAAGTAATGGGAAATTGTCTTATATCAGAAGCTAAGAAACAAACGGGTAGTTTTGGTATTAGTGAGACATAGATTTTGCTGCATTTTTCAGCTATATCATACAATCTCACAAACCAAAGGGAAGATGCCTTCAAAATAGAGGAGCATACCCTGATTTTAAGCAGTTAAAAGAAACATTATGTTTAGAGCTTATGTTAGCATTTATTGACTTTATTAAATGATTTATAGTCTATGCAGATGTATCAGATGTGGGTATAGGAGCAGTAGTCTGACAAACCTTTAATGAAAAGAAGTGGTTTGGCATAATGGTTAAGGTCTTCACCTCATAAGCATAAAGTAGAGGGTTTGATTCTGACTGCAGGTTATTGGCAAGACAGAATATGGCCTTTCATGTTGGTTAACCTAGTATTCACCTAGGAATTAAATCTGTTTCCTCAGTCAAATGTTAAGCAAATCATGGGCTAAGTATTCTGTATTCAAAAGCGAATGGCTAACCTTCAGAATTCTCTCTAGTAATATACCATACTCACCTGATATGGCTACATCAACAATAGGATGGAAACACAAAGCTCTGTAATAGGGTAGTTTTCATTTTGTCTGAATAGTAACTGAAACAGAAACTGAATATTTGAAGCATAACATCATTGTACATGTATTTATTTTTGCAGGCAATGTCAGCTGTCCTGTGCTGCGGACCTGTCTTTGATAATGTGGGACTATCCCCAGATGGTTATCTATACAAGTGGCTTGACAACATACTGGCTTGCCAAGACCAGAGGGTAAGTATCTAATCAGAGTCATACAATGTTTATAATACTTCATTAAACTAGTATTGTTCCTTGTACCAAAATTAGGTCATGCGTCACCATTTCTTTTCCATTTCATTGCACCCTATGCTGTCCTAGATCTTCCTTCCCCAGCCTTTGATACGGTACTAGTTTACATGGCTGGGCCTCTTTATGACTGGGCCTGGTCAGTCAACCAAA
Organism: Protopterus annectens; assembly: GCF_019279795.1. Taxonomy (NCBI): domain Eukaryota; kingdom Metazoa; phylum Chordata; order Ceratodontiformes; family Protopteridae; genus Protopterus; species Protopterus annectens. The sequence goes on along the minus strand of NC_056736.1, from coordinate 614,498,156 downwards.
CTGGATCACAGAAATATCTAGAAGTCGCTGTGCATCAAGCAGAAGATTAATATTTTGTGGGTTAAGTTGCTACATAGGGATAAACATTACTCTTCACCAACTTTCTGTGCAGTCATAGTGTGTGTGTGTTCTCCTACTGCAGAAGTGAGAAGAAAGAGAATAAAGGCTGTGCGATCGTCAGGAGTATGAAGGTCTCCCATCTGTCAGTTTCCATGTCCAGAGTTGTGCTGAATGTTGATGTTGAGCTAGGAAGATGTGTTACAAGTCAAGCATATTCATTCAGAAGTGTTCTCAGTGCTATCTCCAATACATTCCAGAAGGAGCCACACCATGGCCTTACAAGTGTATCCATTATTGATTATAGTATAGTATTGACTATAGTAAACAAAAATGAAAAAAATACAAAAAATGTGTGGCGAATGGTATGGCTGCCATTAACTAGGTGTGTATGTGTGTGTGTGTGTGTGTGTGTGTGTGTGTGTGTGTGTGTGTGTGTCTCTGTGACTGCGTGACTGCGTGCTTGCATGCATGCATATGTGTGTCTGTGTGTGTGTGTGTGTGTGTGTGTGTGTCTCTGTGACTGCGTGCTTGCATGCATGCATATGTGTGTGTGTGTGTGTCTGTGTGACTGCGTGCTTGTATGCATGCATCTGTGTGTGTGCGTGTCTGTGTCTGTGTGACTGCTTGCTTGCATGCATGCATATGTGTGTGTGTGTGTGTGTGTGTGTGTGTGTGTATGTGTGTGTGTGTGTGTGTGTGTGTGTGTGTGTGTCTGTGTCAATGTGTGCATGCTTGCATGCATGCGTGTGTGTGTGCGTGTGTTTGTCCTCATGCGTGTGTGTGTGTGTATAAATATATATAATGCACATGGTAACTATAAGACCAGAGAATAGTTCTATGTGGGATGGCTTCTCCCTTATAACAGGAGAGGTCAGTAACATAAATTCTGAATGGACCTTGTTCAAGACATCAGAAGTAGCAAGTGGTCAGGGTCTCTCAAAGTTGTAAGCCTACAAACCACTAGTGTATACTGTAAAGTGAGGGATAATGCCAGGCTGAGGGAAACCATTATGAGAATGTTGGGCTGAATGCAATATATTCTCTTTCCTTTTTTCCTTTGTGTTTTTTTTTTGTGTTCTTCTCATGCTTATCTGCAGTATGTGCATTCTCATGGCAAAAAGAAGACATTTTCCTTGTTTAGATGTCAAAGGTCAGGGAAATGCACTCTGCTCTAGACATTATCGCACCTTCTGCTAATATAACAAGGATAAAATATCAGTAAACTGTAATGGCTACAAGAAGTTTAAGACACGGCTGAGAGTCATTTCAGTGAAAAATAGATTTAGATGTGTTTTGACAAACCTTATAGAAAAAACACAGAGAATGCAGGAGATCAGCATATGAAAGTATGACTGAGTATACTGCAGAAATCTGCCACATCTGAAATGTTTGTCAATCTTTTGGTCAGGGAATATGCCTTAAGATAAGGATTTGGGTGCCAAAGGAGGGGAAAGAGGAGCTTTACTTAACAGGTTGTCACTGCAAGGGACGGGAGGACCCAGCACTGTACATGGGTATAGTGAAACCCATGGGGAAGCAGCATAGACCATCCCAGCAGGTTACACAAGACAAGGGTAAGCCATGCGTTCAAGTGTACATTTGGGTTTTTGAGTTAGATGTTTTAAGTATAACCACGTGAGGCATGTATGTTTTTATTGTCTACTAAGGCAGGGAGGAATAAAGATCTTAGGAGGCATCAAGCACTTTATCCAGATGTCAAAGGACAGAGAAATGTGTTGATACTCTAGACATCCTGTCACCTTCTGCTGTTATTACAACCCAAGACTGATTGATTAAGTTACTGATTGATTTGTAGCCTCTTTAAATGGGAGACTTGAGGTGGTATTTATACTACTCGGAGAAAGTTAGCAAGGGCATCAGGGAACTTCCCCTACTCTGTCTTACGAGGATGCAGTTGTCTGTGGTGCATTCAACTTCCTGTTTCCAGTCCAGGCATGAAAAGTGGCTTGGAGAGGCAGGGAGTAGTATGGAGAGTAACAGAGAGGTAGAGCAATTGGTTGAGAGTATGGAAAGGAGTGAGGAAGGAAGGCAGTCAAGCCTTTGGAGGAGAGTTGATGATCTGAGGAGATAGTAAAGAAGGAAGCTAAAAGGAAAGATGATGAGAGGGTGGACAAGCTTAAGGAATTGTTGGTGACAGAGGTAAGTCCTTCACAACACACAGAGAGGTTATTTCAGCTAAGGTTATTTGAGGGGGTGGTGGAATCACAAATGGAATTTATTGTTACAACCCTCCAGTTGGAAGGATTGTGGGATGTCTACTTAAAAGACTTAATCCAGCAAACTAAGCCAGCGAGTGAGAAAGCTGTGTCATGGGGGGGAGATAATGGATAGGATACAAGAAGAAGAAGTGGAAGGCATAAGAAAAGAAAAGAAGTCATATGCACAAACTGTTAAAGAAGGTGACAAAATAGAAGAAAATAAAAGTAAATGGAGATGAAAAGGAAGTACCATATTAGAATAAGCAGTAAGAAGGAAAGGAAATTCGAGAGGTATGAAACATGGGACAGTGCTATTGCACCACTGGATATTTTGCCCAGAGAGGTAAGAGTATTTATTCTTATTAATAAAACCTCTTTTTGTGACATTTTCTTTGAAATTGGACAGTGTATGGAAAAAATTTTTAGAATAATATGAAAAGAAAAAAGATGATAATCCCTGGAATTCATATGTTGTCTTCTTCTTATTATTATTTTGGCTTTTCCCGGTTAGGGGTCGCCACAGCGGATCATTTGTCCGCTCATGATTGGCAGTGGAGTTTTACAGTGTCGAGTTGCCATCCCGACGCCCAACCTCCCACAGAAGTCACACACACATGCACACACAACACCTAGGTCCAATTTAGAGTGTCCTATCCACCTACTGCATGTCTTTGGGATGTAAGAGGAAACCCATGTGACCACAGGGAGAACATGCAGACCCTGCACAGAAGGCACCCTAGCCGAGAATCGAACCGGAGAACCTCTTGTTGTGAGGCAGCAACGCTAACCGCTGCACCACCGTGGCCACCCCACACCACAGTGCAAGCATTTAATAGACAGGTGAAAAAGCAAATGTTTGTGCAATTTCTGACTGAAGTAGAAAATAGACTTTGACAGACTTTTTAAAACCTGTGTGCACAGATTTTACAGACATTACGAAAAATCTAGGAAAATAGAGGTTTATGGAGATGGAGTTGGGAATGTCATGTTGTTTTGCAAATGAAAAATGAAAAAAGATTAGATCTTTTAGAATATTGTGGGTTGTTTGACACAGATATTTTAATATTATTAGATACAAGAATTTTAACAAAAGGAGAAAGAATGCAAGTGAATGAATTATGGTAAGGTAAAGTTACATGTAATATAGGTGAAGATATGTGTTCAGGTATAACAATTTTAAGTAGAAAAGCAATAGAAATTTTGGATTATACATTAGTGATATAAGGAAGAGTGACTATATGAGATATAAGATGGAAAAAACAAGTATATACAATTACTGCAATATATGTGTATGTTGTACAAAAACAAAGAGAGATGATGTTTAATAATCTTAATTATGTCAGTATTAATATGCAAATAGAACTGTGATCTAAGACAAATGAGAAAAGGAGGAGCAGATGTAAAAGTAACTTCGGAGATATTAAAAAGTAGAAAGTTGTACTTATGGGATAATAAACATTGGACGTATAAAAGAAACAATTTAAGAACAGAAATTGACTGTTTTATGTTATCAAAGAGCTTGATAATGTTATATAAAGGGATAAAAATGACAGGGTTTTCAGATCGTGTAGTAATTTGGATAGAGTTACAAGAAAAAGAGGGATATGTTAAAATAGGTAGAGCTATTAAAAGAATAAATGAAACAGAATTAAATGAAGAGACAAAGAAAATGATTATACAGTTATGGGTAGACCATATAGATATGAAAATGTTCTTTAAGGTCTGGACAAGTTGGTGGGTAAATCTGAAAGAAAAATATAAGAAAGGGGTTATACAATGGCAAATGTTAAAAAGATCACAAGATAATAAGTATAATGCGTTGAGTCAACAGGCATTCGAATATATAAGTAATAGAGAAGGATTCATGGAAAAAGAAAAAAAAAAGATTTATGAACTGAATCAAGAAAACGTTAAATCATTACTATTTAAACAAAGATATTTTCCACAAGGAAAAAAGAGAAGGTGGTACCATATCTAAGTAAATTAGTAAGAAAAAAATAGGAGAGTAATAAGAGAAATAAGAAATGAAGAAAAAATAGCGAATACACAAAAATAAATAATGCATGTCATAAGAGAACATATTAGGAAAACATTTTCTGAAAATAAAACGAATGCAGTACATAAACGGTGTGTGAAGAAGGCAACATAAAAAGATAATTAAGTAATAGAAAAAAGATTTCAATGGCTGAATTATTGAATGTCTTGAAAACAGTGAATGTGGAATCAACTGCAGGCATGGATGGGATTGAATATTTAATGTATAAGGATATGTTAGAATGGCAAAAATATATATTTTAGAACTATTTAATGAATGGTTAAAGAAAGGAATTGAAGATAAAACTATATGTATGGGAGCAATGAAATTCTTTTGCGGAAAAGCTATTAAAAATTGGAGACCAATAGTATTGAATAATGTAGTCTATAAGATGTTCATGAAAATAATAGAGAAAGGAATAGAAAGTAAAATATAGAAGTTATTGAATGAGTCAGTATTTGGAATTAAAGGTAAAGGGAATCAGAAACTTTTGATGATAATAAGGGAGGTGGTAGATCATGTGATGAATAGAAATGCAAACTTAATGATGACAGGAGATGTGAGCAGAGCTTTTGATAAGATGCAGTATGATATGTTATGGGTGGTTTTAAAAGAATATAATGTAAGTAAGAAAATAATAAATATATTTTTTAGTACATAACAAATATAGTGATATTAATTATAAATGGGTGGTTAAGTGAGGAGATGCAAATAAGAAGTGGTATAAGACAGGGGTGTCCAGCAAATAGTATCTTATTTGCCTTAATCATGAATGTAGTGGTTAATGAAATGTAGTTAAAGTTAAGGTGAGCAGAATATTGTACAGTAGAAGGAATTCAAGTGCCAGTAACACTTTTCTTTGCAGATGACATAGTATTAATTATGAAGAATGGATGAGAATAGCTATAGGAAATATTATTCAAGCATTGAAGGTGATTGGTTTAAGTATTAATAAAGAAAAAAGTAAAGAACTAGGATCAATGGATAAAATAGTAGGTATACAGTTTAATAAAGAAGAGATAGAAATCTTAGTTATAACATTTGGTAAGGAGTGGCAGAAATTTATACAGTGGAAGAATATGATTGATAAAATAAGTAATGTAGGTTTTGGAGAAAATATAAATTGTCATTTAGAAAAAAAGTATATTGAATTAATTCAATTATATTGGGTAAAATTGCATATTTAGCAAGTGTGTTTATAATACCAAGAGAATATAAAAATATTTAATGGCAGTAATGTTTTCATTAATATGAGGATCAAGATTAAATCTGGTCAAAAGAGTAATATATGTTAAAAAAAACTCTGGTGGTGGATTGGGGTTAATTCATCCTATTGTGTCATCACTAAATTTATATAAGGTTTTGAGATGGTTACAGGAAAAAAATGATAGGCTGATTATGAGCACAACAAAAGAAAAATATAACAAAATATGGGAAAAATCAAACATTTAAAAAGGGGGAAGGAGATGTTAAGTGCTGAAATTAAATTATATAAAGAAGAAAGACTGTTGTAGAAAATTAGTATGGATAATATAGAAGAAAATGAAAGGGAATGGTATGAAAATGTATGATTAAATAATAATATGTATTTCCATGGATGCATTTGGAAACAAAATAAATAAATAAATAAATAAAAGCTATAAAAGCAAGTTCAGAAAGATTTGAGAGGTATGTTGAATGTACAGATTTTTTGTGGAGATTAATGATAAATAAGTTACCAATAAAGGCAAATATGCCATATAAAAATAGAAGAAAGAATTTGTAGTTATTGTAGGTTGAAAGAGAATACGGAGCATGTTTTTTGGAAAGTGAAATAGTAAAGCAGTTATAACAAGAAATATGTAAAAAACAAATTATAAAAGGTTTGAAAAGTTTACAAGATATAAATATGGATATGATAGAATATGGATATCATGGTGAAAAAGCCAGGGCAATGTCAATAATTTAGATAAAAATGTTTTGTATAATATGGAATGTGTGGAATAAAAGGATAAATGAGATAATAGAACGGTAAATGGATATTGTCAAAGATTTTCGAAAAATACAGTTTTGATTGTGGAAAAAAGAGTGGGGGAATTAAAGTAAAGAATGGGGAATTAAAGTAAAGAATAAAGCTTAATGTACTGTAAAATGTTATGAATAATGTTAAAAGTGTAAATAGTTGTAAATTGTATAATAAGCTGTACATGTTATATATATGATATATATAATGTATATGATGAATTTTAATAATGGACCCCAACTCTTTTTGACAGGTGCTGTAGGATCTTTTATAGCCACCTGAGCTGTTACCACCTCAAGTAGATGGTATCTCATTTTAAGTTCTTATCCAAAGGATGACACCTCAGGGGTGCAGGGAAATGTACTGGCTGCAAGAACAATAAAATACAGTTGGGATTTGATTCAAGGAAAAAAAAAATATGTGGATGTGTTTTGACAAACCTTGGTGACTGTAATGTTGAGGAAATTATCTGGTTTATGATGTGTTTCTCAAGTGACAAAATTATATCACTGTCACTGAGACCGAAAAAGGCATATACTATATAAATGTATGCGTGGTGGATGATGATTTCTGATGTCTATGGACCCATCTATGAGTACTAGCTATATTTAGGGACAGTATTCTTGGCTAACCAGGGAACTTAGATTTCTAGAGTTTAGTTTTTTTCTATATCCATCCAATCTATGTTTATATCTTTTTCTTTTAATATTTTTGAGTGACAGTCTACATATATTTTACTCTGTTTTGCACTGTTTGCTTTATTATTTAAGTTAAGTTAATGTGTTTACGTTTAAACTCTTGTTTATTATTAAAATGTATTTGTGCATTGTTGCTTATCTGAAAAGAAGGTAAGTGTTATTTACACTGTTAGCAGTATGATGTATGCTACACTTCTGAGAGACTGCTTTGGCTGACTACCAGCAAAAGAGATATTGTTTGCATTTATGTAAAAGGGTAGAAGAGCTAACTGAAAGTCTGTGACTTTCTTCAGAGTGGTGGTAGGATTACTGGCCTAATAAGAAAGCTGTAGACATTGCAGAATTCTGCCAAACGTCCCTGAGATGTGTGTGTGTGTGTGTGTGTGTGTGTGTGTGTGTACTTTTGGGTGAAAGGCACTTACAATCGATAAAGGGGAAATGGAAGACACTGGTTCACAGAGAGAGCCATGAGGCTCTGTAACTGAACAGTGTACAGTTCAATTAGTGTGTGGATGTTGGAAGGCTATACCTAAGACAGCAGTGTATATTCCTTTTATGTTCTTGGAGCCAGGTTGTATTTTGTAGCTTAATCATTAAAAGAGTGTATTTTCTTGCTATCACATCATACCTCTCAACTGTACCAAATTCCTCGGTATATACCGGTTTTGAGGACAAAATATTGGGAAGCCACAAATTCCCGAGTGGCCCCTTTAATTTTCCAATTTCCCAGTTTTTTTTTTTTTTTTTTTTTTTTTTTTTGACGAATTGTGCCCTGACATCATCACATGCAGGGCATATGCAATGACATCAGCTTCGACAGCCTGTCAGAATGCCGAGCCAAACTTTAACTTACTAGAGTCTGCAGCATTTTTCCTCCAGATAAACATGCTCAGCAGATTTGTTTCTATTAACTGCATTTGAAGTGTAGTTATGGAATTTGCATTTATTACTTCTGTTAATCTGATACATAGTGCTCGACAGTCTGCTCCATTGCTTTTCGGCAGATTAGTTCATTGATTTTGGCAGATTTATTCATTGCTTTTCAGCAGAAGTCTGTTAACCTAACCTTAGTTCTGTGCGCAGCTGGGTGTGCAGTCTGCATTTGAAGTGTAGTTACAGGGACTGGGTATTTCTGTTAAGCTGATGTATAGTGCTCGGCCACGGCAGTCTGCTCCATGCTTTTTGGCAGATTAGATCATTGCATTTCAGCAGTTATTAAGGTGCTTTTTTAGTTCATTGCTTTTCATTTGTACTTAGTTCTCGGCAGATTGGTTCTGTTAACCTGAACAGCATTTGCATTGCTGTAAGCTGCAGGCAGCATTTGTGCTAATTGATTTAAGTCTGATACATCCATATTGCTTTAAGTGTGTGTGTGTGTGTGTGTGTGTGTGTGTGTGTGTGTGTGTGTGGGTGTGTGGGTGTGTGTGTGTGTGTACTGAGACTCAAACCCTGTACTTTAGGTACATAGAGCAAGAGCCTAAATTCACTTCTTGGGTGGCAAAAGCCAGGGTACCTTTTTGGCTGGGCTTGTATAGGCCCTAGGGCCGATAGCCTAGTATCTACCTATGAATCCATATCACCACCAGTTCTCAACTCCAAAGTTTTACAGGAATATTTGGCTCATACTTGTGGTCTGTTCCTCTTAATATTTGTGGTTTTCTGGCAAATCACTGAGAACTGAATTCATTAAATAATGATAGCCATTTAAGTTTGTCTTCCTATCTTTCAGGAAATGCATGGTAACACAAAACATTTTATTCTAGAAACTTTTCTAAGATTATACAAGCAATGTTAAAATGCGTCCCTGGTTTTGGGCCTCCCCCCCAATAAATGTTGGCTTTTTCCAGATTTCTTGCTCTGCATAGCTCTTCAGGGGGAGAGAAGTTTAGTGCTGCATATGCCAAGGCTGTTTGTGTTTGTTGTTAGTAGCACAACAGACAGAATACTTGATTTTGATCCAGACGGCTGTGGGTTCTACTCCCGCAGTATGTAGATGGATTGCTGATACTGTCCTGTGTTGTACTTTTGAATAGGGTGGATGCTGCAGTCCTCAAATGTCCTCAAATGTCCTCTTTGTCAGAGATACCTACTAGCTATGAACCTGTTATCAGTTTGCCATCCATTCCCTATTGCAATATTACTAGCTTATCATTTTTTAAATGTAACATAAACAATTTATTCCTCAAGGGCAACAGGCACTTTATTTGTAGCTGAAACAATGAAATATAAAGTTATTTGCTAGCAGAAACCTCTTCATTAGTTACAAATATCTTTAACCTGGAATTATTTAGATGACTTACTTCTGCAGAGATTGAGCATATATACTGAAATTGGTGGGTTGTAGACGTTTGAGTTGACTTTTATGATGGAAATGTTCTGAATTGGGCAGTTTTGTCATTATTGATTCATGCATTTTGTTTCATTGCTTACTGGAAAAATGTTCAAAACAATAAATTTAAAACTTGCTCTAACAAGTGTGCTGTATCATACAAGAAATATAATTTAATACAATCAGGAAGGTGTATCAAAGAACACATCTAAGTGTCATGTGCAAGGGGCCTATGATTTGAAAACAGCCCAAAGTTAATCTTTATCTGCCACTGGCCAGATGCATTTTCTTTGAATGTGGGTTTCAGTGCTATTTCAATGAATGTGAATTTCAAGAGCAGAGAAGTTTTAATGCTAACTCTATTTTCATTGATAATATTGTTTTGTTTAGCATATGTCTATTAGTGTTTGTGCTATAAAATGTAAAATAAAAGCTTTAAATGAAATCCAAATAATCATTGTAGAAGTAAAGCAGTATGCACATTACAGTGTTTATAGTAAATGAGGCGAAATAGCCAAGTAATGGGACATTGGAATGGCTGCAGGGGGGGAGGGCTTTGATGCCATGATTTTGTGAGGGGGGAAGGGCGGCAAACTCAAAGACAGCCCCGGGCGATGCACAAACTCTAGCTACGCCACTGATCAGTAGGCCATGGAGAATGAATTAGCAAACTATAATATTCTTTTGCTAAGATTAGAATATTGCCTACCAGTAAATGCCCTGCAGGTGGTTGGTGTGACAGAGCAAGATGCAGAGTAAAGGAAGAAATGGAAACAGTTGATCTGCTCTGGTGACCCCTAATGAGAGCAGCCGAAAGAAGAAGTAAATGCCCTACTTTTACCACAAAGCCCACATACTACAAGTTACCAAAAACAAAATCCTAAGGTTCATCATCTTCTCCCTTCACAGAAAACATCATTGCTACACATTTCAAAAAAATGGTTAACATTTACTACAGGGTCTGGTGGCAGCCATATTTTGGTTGGTTGGTCTTCATTTTGCATTTGAAAGTTGGTATCCCACAATTCCATCGGAGTGGCTGGGGTTTACATAATTATGTATGCAAATGTTATGTTAATCAGTGTACAGATTTGCACCTATTTTTCATGGGCCTTTGTCCAGATTTCTGATGTTTCCAGGTTGAGAGGTATGCACATCAGCCTTTATGGAGACAGTGGTGCCACTTCACCCTGGTTCCAAGCTCCTCCTTATACACCACTACTGAGGGAAGCCACCAAGTTAAAATAAGAAGTCTAGCTTGCAAGGGTAGTGGGTGGTGGGGGTCTACAGATTTGAATGTTAGTCACCAACAGACGATGAAGGCAGCAGCAAATGGGGCAGTGACTTTAAAATATGACCTCTGTTTAGGGAAAGTTTGGTGAGGCCATCAAAAATGACATTTTGATGGCATTAGAAAGCTTCTGATAAATAATTTATTGACTCAGGAGAAGGCAGGGCATCAGCTGTCAACAAGAGTAGGGAAACCCTCAAGTTGACTGGAGACTGTGTAAGGATGTAACAAGAACACTCTGAGACACTCTGAACTCAGTGGACATACCTTCCTTTGAGGTGCCATTTTCAGAAGCAACTGGTGGAATTTGGTCCATTTCATTGGATAAGGTCACTGTGACAATTAGCAGTTACAGTGTCACAAGGTCTGGGAACATATGCAATCCTATCAAAAAAGATGTCAGGTTATATATAGTGCTGGGGTGTTAGAGCTCATGTGCCTTTCTCAATGTTGCATGGAAAACTGAAATAGTAGCTCTTTACTGGCAAATAAATTTGGTGGAATCCTATGCCTCAGCCTCCCCGGGAAAGTCTGTGTCAGAATACTGGAAAGAAGACACCATTTGGTATTTGTACCTGATATTTAGGAGAAGCAATATGGATTTTATTTGTGCCACAGAATACTGGATAAACTCTTTTCCCTTGCATGGGTAGTGATGTAAATGTGCATGTTCAGTTCATCAGGATAGGCTACATGAGTTTTGTGGACCCAGAGAAAGCATATGGATCATGTACCTCAGGATATACTGTGGGATGTACACAACTGTATTGGATCCCAAGCCACGGTTGCATGTTGTCTTGTCCTTTTTATTTGCAGAATGAGAGTTGTGTTTGAATTCTTAGTATTACATGCATTCAGGCTGGGCACAGACCTCCAGTTTCGGATTTTTATGGAAGGCTGTCAGGTCTTATTCAGAGTTTAGAGAGTTTGTGTTTTTGGGACAAGAAAACAGAATCTGTCTTGTTTGTTGATAGTGTTGTTATTTTGACCAGAGGAATCAGCAATCTCTGACGTTCACTGGAATGGTCTTCTAACTAGTGTCAAGCAACTAGAATTAAAATCAGTATCTCCAAATCATTAGTCATGACTATGTCCCAGAAAAAATAGTCTGTCTGCAGCTACATCAAGTGAAGGAATCTAAATATCTTCTTCATGAGTGGGAGCAGAGTTTTTTTTACATCAAGTGAAGGAATCTAAATATCTTCTTCATGAGTGGGAGCAGAGTTTTTTTTTCTTGAGTAGCTGGAACCACTCTTTCAACTAGTGATGCTGTCCCTTATGGGCTTGTAATACTGGTTTCCAGGCAGGGTCCATTGGGAGAAAGCCCTAGGGCATACCAAGAATATGACAGAAGCATTATATTTTTCAGCTGTCTTGGTGGGAATACATGAGGCTCTAATAGGTAAGCTGAGTTCTCTTGATGGAGATAAGGAAGTCTGATCTGCCCTTTTTATCTTGCTTCCACATAAACCCTCACCAGGACAAGCAGTTAGAAGATGGCTTGCTAACTGAATGGATGTATATAATGTCTATGCACACTCACACACACACACACACACTCACACACACACACACACACACACACACACACACACACACACACACACACACACACACACACACACACACGCACACACGCACACACACACACACACACTTATGTATACATGCAAGTGTACACACATGGATGTACAACAGACAGTTAGGAACAGCTAATGACTCAGCTAAATGAGTGTGTTTGTGTGTGTGTGTGTGTGTGTGTGTGTGTGTGTGTGTGTGTATATATATATATATATATATATATATATATATATATATATATATATATATATATATATATATATATATATATCTTCTTTTTCTTTTGGCTGTTCCCATTAGGGTTCACCACAGCGGATCATCTGCTTCCATTTCTTCCTGTCTTTTGCATCATACTCTGTCACAACCACTTGCATGTCCTCTTTCACCACATTCATAAACCTTATCTTAGGCCTTCCTCTTTTCCTCTTACCTGGCAGCTCCATCCTTAGCATACTTTTCCAATTATACCCAGCATCCCTCCTCAGCACATGTCCAAATCAACGTAATCTCACCTCTCTAGCTTTGTCTCCAAACTGTCCAAACTGAGCTGACCCTCTAATATACTGATTCCTAATCCAGTCCATCCTCATCACACCCAGTGCAAATCTTAACATCTTTAACTCGCCACATCCAGCTCTGACTCCTGTCTTTTTGTAAATGCCACCATTTCCAACCCATATAACATAGCTGGTCTCACTACCCTCTTGTAGACCATCCCTTTCACTATTACTGGTACCCATCTGTCACAAATCACTCATGACATTCTTCTCCACTCACTCCACCCTGCCTGTACTCTCTTCTTCACCTCTCTGCCACACTCACCATTACTTTGAACTGTTGATCCCAAGTACTTAAACTCATCCACATTCGACAACTCTACTCCCTGTATACTCACCATTCCTGTAGCCTTCCTCTCATTCACACACATATATTCTGTCTTAGTCCTGCTGACCTTCATTCCTCTCCTCTCTAGAGCATATATCCACCTCTGCATGATCTCCTCAACATGTTCCCTACTCTCACTACAGTTCACAATGTCATCTACAAATATCATAGTCCACAGGGACTCCTGTCTGATCTCATCTGTCAAAATATCCATCACCATTACAAATAAGAAAGGGCTCAGAGTTGATCCTTGATGTAATCCCACCTCCACCTTAAATGCATCTGTCACTCCCACCACAGACCTCTCCACTGCCTCACTACTCTTGTACATATCCTGTATGACTTTTACATACTTCTCTGCCTCTACCAACTTCCTCATACAGTACCACAACTACTCTCTAGGCACCCTGTCATATGCTTTCTCTAAGTCCAAAAAGACACAATGCAACTCCTTCTGGCCTTCTCTACACTTCAACATCAACATTGTCAGAGCAAACATCGCATTTGTAATGTGCTTTCTTGGCATGAAACCATACTGCTGCTCACTAATCATCACCTCCCTTCTTAACCTAGCTTCCACTACTCCTTCCCATAACTTCATGTTGTGACTGATCAGTTTTCTCCCTCTGTAGTTACTACAGCTCTGCACATCACCCTTATTCTTAAAAATTGGTACCAAAACACTTTTTCTCCACTCCTCAAACATCGTCTCACTTTCCAAGATTTCATTAAACAATATGGTTAACAACTACACTGCCATTTCTCCCAAACACCTCCAAGCTTCGCATGTATGTCATCTAGACCAACAACCTTTCCATTCTTCATCCTCTTCATAGCTGCCCTTACTTCCTCCTTGCTAATCCATTGCACTTCCTGATTCGCTATGCCCACATCATCCAACCTTCTCTCTCGCTCTCATTCTCTTCATTCATCAGCCCCTCAAAGTACTCTTTCCATCTTTTCAGTACATTCTCCTCGCTTATGAGTATGTTTCCCTCATTATCCTTTATCACTCTTACCTGCTGCACATATTTCCCAGCTCAGTCCCTTTGTCTAGCCAATCGGTACGGGTCCTTTTCTCCCTCCTTAGAGTCCAACCTTTCATGCACCTCTCCATATGCCTTATCCGTAGCCTTCCACCACCTCTCTCTTTGCCATGTGCCTCATCTCCTTATTCTCCTGTCTACTTTCTTCATTTCTCTGACAATCCCACTTCTTCTTCACCAACCTCTTTCTCTGTATACTCTCATGTACTTCCTCATTCCACCTCCAGGATTCCTTGTCCTCCTTTCTCTGTCCAGATGTCACACCAAGCACCTTTCTAGCCATCTCCCGTACCAGCTCTGATGTAGCTAACCAGCTATTTAGTAAAACTTCACTGCCACCCAGTGCCTGTTGTAACTCTTCCCTGAACTCCATCTCACAATCACCCTTTTACAACTTTCACCATTTGATCCTTGGCACTGCCCTCACACTCCTCCTCCTCCTCTTCTTGATCACCAACGTCATCCTACAGACCACCATTCTATGCTGCCTAACTACACTTTGCCGTATCACTACTTTACAGTCTCCAGTCTCCTTCAGACTAGCCCTTCTGCATAGGATGTAATCCACCATTGTGCATCTTCATGTACTCTTGTATGCTACCCTATTTTCCTTCCTCTTCTTAAAATACATATTCACCACAGCTATGCCCATCCCTTTCACAAAATCCACTACCATCTGCTTCTTTTCCTTAACACCATACAAAGCAGAAAATGATTGATTTCAACAATTAGCTAAGTTTCTGGTGTCATTCTAAGGGGATCCAGTATCTGTCTGCCTGGGATGACATGATTGACAGACCTCGATGCTTTCCAGAGATGGCCTGCATCTGTCCCCTTTGGGCTTCCAGATACTGGCCAAGGCTCTTGCCAACCCTATAGTGCCTTTTTAGGCACTGTTATAAAGACTAAATTACCACCATAACAGCTATAAACAAATGCAATCTGAGGGTCAGGCTGCTCAATGCTAGAAGTCTAAATCTGCACTCGCTCGAAGCACTCCTTAAAATGGAGAACATCTACATTTGTGCTGAAAGAGAGACCTGGTTCAAGGCAGCAGAAAGCACACCTGCACTACCATGCTATAAATCATTCCACACCTTTCAGAACTTGGACCGAAGATCCAAAAGCGGTGGTGTGCCCATATTCATAAAGGATGCGCACACCTCCAGACTGGTAGCCCAACATACCACATCAGAGATACTTCAGATGCAGCTAACATTGGGTAAGACAGCGATTCAGGTCGTAGCCTGCTATATGTCCCCAACAATGTCCCAAGACTGACATCCACTTTCCTAAGCATCCTGGAGAATCTTAGGATCCAACCTAACACTGTCATACTGAGCAACTTCAACTACCCCTCCATTAACTGGGAAAATTACTCATGTACCAATACACTTGCCCAACGTTTCCTTGAATTCATTAATTCCACTGCCCTGGACCAGCTTGTTCTTACCCCCACCAGAGGTAGCAATATCCTTGACCTGGTCATTACTGACATGGGCAACCATTGCTCTACACCAGTAGTCAACTCCTCCCTGGTTAGATCTGGCCACAAGCTAATCACCTTGGAAATCCACATCCTACCCACCCCCCCAACCCCGGAAAGATAACCACCATGAAAAACACTCTCCAAAGCTAACTTTGGGCTCCTAACAACAGAGGTGGCTAACTTCACGGCACCCATGCAAATGGAGAATAGTTGCATGACCGCCGAATCATACCAATGCACTGTACGAACACTTACACAAATGCATGGATCTCACCATACCCAATAGAACCAAGATGCTCTCCTCTAGATAAAGGAAGCCAGTCTCTACAACAGAAGGAGGAAACTGATGCAGAATAAGGTGAAGTCCCAAGACTGGAACAATGCCCTTATCATCCTCAACAAAAAGTTGAGATCCCTTAGCAAATCCTCTAAAGCTAGCTATGAAAACAGAATTGCAGCAGATAGTAAAGACAACCACAAGGCCTTCTATAGTTACGTAAAGAATCTCCATGGCAATACCCAGATTTGCTCTGAGCTACTGCACAACGGTACCTCCTGTAATGAGCCAACAGATATTGCCAATGTCCTGGCCGACAGATTGAGTGCTAACTTTACCCCTCTCCCCCCCCCCGAAACGACCAATCACAATGCCACTAGATTGCCAGGCACCCAGTATTACTGCTTCACAGGTTAAAACAGCACTGTCCAAGGCCAAGAATACAGCTTCTATGGGACCTGACAATATCCCTGGCTGTGTTCTACATGAACTACAGAGTGAACTGGCACCTCACCTGTGTGCCCTGTTCAATCACAGCCTCACATCAGGCTTTGTCCCTTCCATATGGCTCGCTGCTACAAACATCCCTCTCCACAAAGGAGGAGCATCTACAGACCCTGGGAACTATCGCCCCATTAGCCTGATGAGTCTGATATGCAAAGCTATGGAGCACATCATCATTGACCTAATAAACAAGGATATAGGGAATCTCCATACTCTGGATCCCACACAGTTTGGTTTTGTGAAGGGTAGATCATGCCTGCTCAATCTGGTCGACTTCTTTTTGAGTCAGTCACCAGAGCTGTGGATGAAGGGAAGGTGGTTCATACAGCATACCTTTATCTGGCCAAGGCCTTTGATACCATTCCCCACTCAGGAATCATAGAAAACTCAGTAAGCTGGGCATCAGACCCTATATCACTAGGTAGGTTGCAAACTGGCTCACATATAAAACCCACAGTGAGAAAGTAGCTGACTCCAAGTCAGACTGCCGACCAGTCATGAGTGGAGTCCCACAGGGCTCGGGCCTGGGTCCTGTCCTGTTTGGTATCTACTTCTCTGAAGTCCAGGCCAACACGAAGGGACTTTAGTTGACAAAATTTGCAGACATTTGCAAGTTGGGCACTATAATTAACTCCCCAAGTGATGTTGACATCCTACAGAAAGGCCTCACTGAGACCAACAGCTGGTGTCAGAACCATGGCCTTAAGCTTAGTGCCATAAAATGTGTCATCATCCCCTTTGGCAAAAACCTGGTTCCCATGAATTACCACATCAATGGTAGTCCACTAAACACAGAAGGCATTATAAGAGATCTGGGAACACAGGTTGACAGCAACATCTCTTTTGACCACTACATTGCCACTGTTGTCAGAAAGTCCTTCTATGTGTAACATCTCATTACTATGGGTTTTGCATCCAGGAAGAAAGAGGTAATTTTCTCCCTCTGCTCTTCCCTCATTAGACCAATCATCAAGTACAATGCCCCATTTGGCATGTACCTCACTAGACACCTGCAACAACTGGAGAGGCCGCAAAAGTACCTCACAAAAAGGATCCTAGGCCTTAAACACTTGTCCTATATGGACAGACTCAAAAAAACTCCAACTATTCTCTGTCTCATATCACCTACTCAAAGGTGATCTCTGCTTGACTTATAAAGCCATGTCTGACCCAGCTCTGTTACAAATGCTGCATCTAAAGAAATCCCAATCCCTCCACACTACATGCTCCAGAGACCTCAACCTCATTACCACAATCAACAGAACAAGCTTGAGGGACAGGTTCATAACCCAGAGACTGCCCATGCTATGGAATAGACTTCCCATACATGTCAATCCTCATTGGCCCTCTTCAAGAGAAATCTTGAGTGGATGAGAAATAGAAAATTCACACCAGGGAGCACTCCAGTGGCTCTACTCGACAGAGGCACTGGGAACTAAGGTTGGGTGGCACGATGCCAGGGTAATCCTATGGGCTAGGCTTGTAAAGGTTCCAAGGCAATTAGCCTAGTAACACCTATGAACCTATGTCTTAGTGTAAGTGAGAGCAAAGGAGACCCACAGAGCTGTACATTTAAATAACTGGCTATGTTGGCACTGGTACCCATGAAAAGTATCGATGTGTAATGCCAGGGACCTTGTATTAAATTGCAGTTCATGAATTAAAGCATGCTAAAATGTGGACAGGTGGAAGTCAGAATAGTCATAATGCTGCTTTTTTATTTATTTATTTTTTTTCATTTGTTGTTTTATTTTTTATTTTATATATTTTTTGAGGGTATAGAAACAAGAGTGGGAACAAAATATTTCCATCTGGCTGGAATTCTTCATATTATCATTTGTTTCTGTATGTTTTTGTTTTCTCTCTTTTTTCCTACTGTATTAATAAAACTCTAACCAAAACCCACAATAATATATAAGACTGTGCTTGCGATGCTGTGAAAAGCAAGCATTTTTCTGTGCATCATCTGCGGTGCATCTAGTTGTGATTCTCTCGCGTATACATGTAGGAAGATTGCATCATGCTTATTTCCAGATCTTCACAGAGATCACTCATGGAGGCAAGCCGCGGTGGTACGGCGGTAGCATTGTTACCTCACAGCAAGAGGTTCTCCTGTTCGATTCTCAGCTTGGCTTGGGAGTGCCTTCTGTGTGGAGTCTGCATGTCCTCCCCACGGATGGGTAGCGTTCAAAAGACATGCGTGCGTAAATGGGCGTGCCTTCATTGAAGGTTGGATGTCGAGCTGGCACCTCAGGGTTTCGTAAAAATCTACTGCCAATCATTAGCAGACCAGAGTTCCGCTGTGGTGACCCCTTACCAGGAAATGCCGAAAGACTGCCAACAACACAGAGATCACTCATGACTGTCATGACTCTCACACCACGTCTGAAAGCAGACAATAGGCTCCACCTTACCTCCCATCCCTCCTGGGCCCTACGACCTTGGGCTACTAGTATATCCAAGGCACCTGAAGAACAACACTGAGAAATATGTATTTTGATTTAGTGCTGGATATTTTTATTATGTTTTGTTATGTTTCTAATCTAATGTATCTAAGTGAACTGTATGAGAAAATATGACAAAGCATTCTAGTGACACTAGACAAAATGTTCAGAAGAGCATCAACTTTAATTAAAAAAAATGATAGGCAAAATATTTTCTATTTTCCAAACTTTAGTAATTTTAAATGGCCATGCAAAATATGTTTACCTAGTCATCAGGAGAAATGTCAGATACTGACATAGAGACACACTGCAACACTATTTTTTGTCCATTTTGCAGCTCAGTTTCAGTGCTTGAAAATAAAGGATTCCACTTTTATACCACTAAAGCCACTGGGTAGCATTCACAGCAATGACAATAGTACCACCGTCAGGCAGGAGAAATAAGTCTCTTGGTGGTTATGTGATTATGGTTCCTGTATTACAGTTTCAGGGTTTGGAGATTACTGTCTGTGTGGAGTCTGTGTATGCCCTACACATCTGCATGTGTTTTTTTATTCTTTTCATATGGATAGTCCAGTTTCCTCCCACTTCCCAAAAGTATGCTGGCATTTGGCTGGTCTCACTGTCCATACATATTGCATTTACCCATGTCTTTATGGCCCAGGTTATGGGAGAAAAGGGTAATGTAAAACAAATAAATACTCTATGTGTAGTCATACCTGGTAATCTAATGTAATCGGGCATTATGGGAGTGTAGTGCAAAGTATCAGTGGTTGTTAAATTATGCAAGGAAGAGTGCCCCTGCAAAATTATGTCATTCTTAGATGCCCCTGCCTTCAGTTTTAGAAAATATATTCTTGAAACAATTTAGTAGAGGTAGTGCAAAGGAAAATATTGCTAGTGGCAGGATACTTGCAACAGAAATACATTAAGGGCAACCAAACAACAAATTAGCATGCAAGAGTGGAAGAAAACAAGCAGATATTGTAGAGGCTAAGGTACTGTATATACAATGATATATGCATTCATATGGGAAAAGGGAAAACATAGGCATCCTATAGATAGATGGAGCAGACAGACATAAGAAGTGTGGGGGATGCCGAGAGCAATCAGTAAACAAAAATACCGGAATCAGAAACATAAGAGCAGTGAAAAATATATTAGGCAAAGAAAACGAAGCCTAGACTTTTTTTTTTTTAACAGTGGTATGTCTGAAATATTACAGTCATTTGAAACATTGAAGAAAACAAGGGGCCCAGATGGTTCTTATTTATCAAGAATGTGTGTGCTTCATTTTAAATGATAGCCTATTTTTTGTTAACTATCTTCATGTTATTGTTTGTAGGTCCATCTGCTTGGCTGTGAAGTTGTTGTCCTGTTGCTGGAACTGAACCCAGATCAGGTCAATCTTTTTAACTGGGCAGTAGATCGGTGTTATACTGGATCATACCAGCTAGCCTCTGGCTGTTTCAAGGCTATTGCAGCAGTATGTGGAAGCAGGTAAGAAACTGAAAGGTCATTTCTTAGACCTCCATTTTTCTCCCTGTTTAAAAAGGCTGCAGAAAATTAATATAAGCTCCAATGGGCTGCAGCCATTTATCTAATTTCTTAAGTTGTCCATATCTAACAATTGGTGTTCACCACTTATATGAAAATAGTTTCTATCCACAGTTACAAGTGAGATTTCATAAAAAATGTATCCAGTTGCACAGAACGAGTACATTAAATGGCCTCATGTCTGAAACCACTACACAAGGTACACTGTTTGCATTGCTCTTAAGATGGGGAGGAAGAATTTTGGGTGACTATTCATATTAAGACGCACCATAGTTATTCACACAGGTGTGGGTGGTGCTGATTTGACTGATATTCTAATATGGCTGTCAGTTAAGTGTCGTAGTTGTTTTTAAATGTTTGTTTTGTGAACATTAAAAGTTTAAGAAGATTTAAGGAAAAATATTTGAAACTCTAATGTGGGACATTATCGACTTAATGAGAGTGAATAACTATACACATCCAGGAAGGGATCTGCTGCCCCTCCCTGCAACCCCTGCTGTGCACAATTTTATCTTAAGTTGCACTGCCTGGTAGCCCTATGGAGTGGGGGGAGAGTGCAGGGACTGAAGCCCCCCCCCCCCCCGCAGGACATTAGGCATACTGTCTTTTTAATCTCTCATTGCATTAAGAACAACTAAAAATAACAAAGTTATATTTACTAATTATAATTACAATGTCTGCCTATGACCGGAGAGTGGGGCTCATTACTGTGCATTCTGGTGTGTCCTAATGTAAGCAATCATCAAATTTTGATTCAGGATTACTTAGTATTTGTGTTAATCTGGCTGGTGATCACACTATTCTTGCTGGCAACAGAGGCACAGAAAATTATATTAGCTGCTCTTAAATGCTTGTCAACTTTATCCTCTGAGCTCACTGCAAAAAGATCCAAGTGGATCTGTGCCCTACCCCAGTTAACAAATGCAATAAATAAAATTAACAAAAATAAACATTTGAAACAGCAAACAAAGATTCAGTTGTGCTAGAATGTAACTGGGGGATTTTGAACTGTAGAACTGATGAAGTTAGCCCGTAACTAGCCCCAGAAACAAACCATCCTGCTATCATCCCAAATTAAACACGATACACAACAAAAGGAAAAAGAATATGGCAAAAATCATGAAGGATAATTCCCATTAAGATAAAAGTTCTCCCATCAAATTAAATAAGTAATTTAAAGGGCTAATTCGGTCAAACAAAGACAATTTTCAGATTAAGATAGCCTCCCAGTGAAAGATAACCATAAGGCCTTCTATGGGTATATCAGAAAATTCAAAGGCATAGCAATGTGCTGAACTGGTGGATAAGGATGCCACATTCAACAAGCTTGGCAATATAGTGAACCTGTTAGAAGAAAAATTAAATTCTTTCTTTACCCTCTTTCACCCCAACCATTCCCCAAGAAATACCCTCCAACATAAGCCCTCCAGCTATAACTAGTGAGCATGTACTGGCTGTGCTCGCTAAAGCCAAGAACATGGCCTCAGTGGGCCCCAGTAATCAAATTAGATAGTGTATACAGCCCCATTTGAAGGCATGTTTTAGCTTATTGACACTAGTATATCAATTGTTTTTGAAATTAATACATTTTTATAATTTATGTATTATTTTATATGCATAAAACTTTATATAAAATTTATATTGGATTGATGAAATCATGAATTATGTAAATATACATATATAATACAACATAAGAAATGCATAAATCATTTCATACTATTTATTATCATAAATAAAAATCAGGATAATTTTATTTGATGTATACAAATTTCATGGTTAAAATTCAAAATTTTGATACTTGGTGCTTTAAATGTTTAAATGTTGATTAATTAGTTCATTAATTGGTTTGCAGTGTTTGATGAGAGAGTATTTAAACGTGGATTGTATTTTTAGTCAGTTGTTCTGATGAAGTCATTTTAATGTGATGAAAGCGCTTAACATGATTTATTCTGGATGATTTTATTTTTTTATTGTATTAAAAAACAGTATCTATGGTTCTTTTGGTGCTTTCTTCTTTGGTTTATAGTTTATTTTGTGCCAATACACCTATTTTTTGGTTTTGGCCCCAGTAACATCCCTGGATGCCTCTTGAACAGTCTAAAATATTACTTATCAAGACCGCTGGAGTCACTTAAAACAGGCTTTGTGCCACAAAGATGGAGGACTTTGACTGTCATCACCCCTTCATAAGGGAGGAACTTCAACAGATCCTGGAAACTACAGACCCATTGGTCTGACTAGTCTTATTTGCAAAACCATCATCAGCCCCCCTTTTCCCATTTTTCTACACGGAGTCAGGGAATTGTGTTAACTGTCGTCAACTCTCTCGATTCAGTGCCACAATCCTGCCTTCTGCAACACTCATGTCTGACTGTCGCAGATCTTGTTTCACACCATCCATCCACCTCTTTGCTGGATGTCCTTGCTTCCTCTTACCTTCTTCCTGTCTGTCCCAAATATTCCTCACCAGACTGTCTTCTGCTTTTCTACACATGTGCCCAAACCACCGTAATCTGTTCTCTCTGATCTCTTCTGCAATTGGAGCTACTTTGGCTTCTGCTCTTATGTCCCCATATTTTCCTCTGTCCCACAGTGTGCATCCTACCACTTTTCTCAGGCACTTCATTTCCATCACCTTAGCATCTTCAACTGTTCTGCCTTTACTGCCCAGGTTTCTGTAGCATACAGCAGTACTGATCACACCACTGTTTTGTACACCGTAGTTTTCAACTTCTTTGGCATTCTTCTGCCATAGACTACACCTGATACTCTATGCCAGTTGGCTGCATCCCCACTGATTCTAGCTTTCACCTCTTCATTTAGACTACCCTTCTCTTCAACCACCCCTCCCATATAACTGAAGCTGTTTGCCTGTTCCACTATCTTCCCTTCTATCTCTATTCTCAGCTTCTTCTGATTTCCCCAATTTGCTGCCATTACCACCATCTTATATGTGCTTAGTTTCATCCCACATGCCTTCAGATTTGCATTCCATTCTCCTATCCTTTGCTGAAGTTCTAGCTCAGAGTCTGCCTGTACTGCCACATTGTCTGCATACAGCAGCTTTGTTGATCCGTCCCCTCCAACCTGTTTGTTAATGTAGTCCATCACCAGTATGAACAGCAGTGGGCTCAGAGCTGAACCCTGGTGTACACCCACTCCCACTGGGAATCCCTCTGTGATGCCGAACACTGTTTGTACTCAAGTCATTGGGTCCTTGTACATAGCCTGCACTAATTCTATCAATGTTTCTGGGACTTCAAACCACCGCAGTACTGCCCAGAGCAGCTTTCTTGGGACCTTGTCATATGCTTTCTCCAAGTCTAGGAATGCCCAGTTGGACTCTTCTCAAGTATCTGTCTCAATGCAAACATCGGGTCAATTGTGCTGCATCCTGATCTGAATCCAAACTGCTCATCTCCCATCTACTCTGCGTATCCATTTTATCAATCACCCTCTCCAGAACTTTCTTGCAATGTAATAGAAGTTTGATGCCTCTGTACTGCCCACAGTTGTGGATGTCCCATTTTTTCTTGAACACTGACACAAGTATGCTTATTCTCCAGTCATCTGGGATACACCTTTCTCTCCACACTGCTATTAGTACCCTCAGGAGCCATTTCTCCTCTATCTCACCCAGCATCTTTATATATCTGCAGTGACCTCATCTGAGCCTGCTGCTTTCCCTGATTTCATCTTCCTTAGTGCTGTTCTTACTTCTTCTAGGGTGGGCTCCTCCTCTTCTCTCATTGTACGCTGTTTCTGGGGCAGTACAGCTTCTGTGGGGTTTTCTTCATTCAGAAGCTGCTAGAAATACTCCTTCCATCTGCATTTGATGTCCTGTGGACTGGTGAGCAGGTTGTCGCCGGCATCCCCTATGAACCCATGTCTGACTATCTTCTTTATCTTTCTGTCTTTGCCTTGCAACCTGATATAGTTTCTTTGTGCCCCTTACTGAGTCACTTTCCAGAAGTTGGCACAGTGCCTCCAGTGCCCTATTCTTTGCTATTGCAACTTCTTTCTTAGCTTCTTTGTTAGCCAACCAGTATTCCTTCCTAGCCTGGTCAGTCTTTTCTATCTCCCACTTTTTTCTTGCACTCCTTCTTTCTTTTGATGACTTCCTGGACTTCTGCATTTCACCCCCAGCTTTCTTTATGTACCTTATTTCCATACCTGGCTTGGCCACATATCTTTTCTGTAGTCCTAACACATGCTGTTTTTAGGCGCTGTCATTCTTCAACTCCACCTATGGAGTGCTAGAGCCCGGAGTAATTCCGTGAACTGTTGTACTTTCTCTCCAGTAAACTTCCAGGTCTTCAGCCTAGTCTCTGTTGACCTTAGAGCCTTTTCTGACCACTGCTTGCAGCTACTAGTGGTTTATGCTGTGGGCTGACTGTTTCACTGGGGATGACTTTGCAATCATGGATTTTACCCCAGTGCTTTTTTCCTTACTAGGAGGAAGTCTACCTGTGTTGCATGTTGACTACTCTTGTATGTGATCATGTGACTGTCTCTCTTTCTAAGCCATGTGTTGGCTACTATCAAGCCATTTTCCAGACAAAAGTCTAGAATGGATTCTCCTTCTTTATTCCTGTTGGCCGACCCATGTCCTCATATCCTGTTCTGTCTGTCCTAATGTGTGCATTCAAGTCACCCATTATCAACACCAATTCATGTTGTCCTGCTTTATCTAGTAGGTCCTGCAACTGCTGTCTGAATGCACTCTTTTCCTCACTATCACAACCCTGCTGTGGGGCATAGGCTGAGATTATGAATACTCCCCTATCATTACACTGGAGTCTGACTGCCATGAGTCTGTCATTAATTCTGATGATATCCCTTACTGCCTTCTGAAGCTTCTCTCTCACCACAATTCGTACACCATTTCTAGCCTGCCCTCCACCTGAGTAGTAGACTCTGGATCCCAAGCCAAGTGGCTGCACTGCCCTTCCATCTTGTTAGATCTTCAGCCTCCTTCGTATCATCATGTCACCCACTTCCAAGCTGCGCCCTGTCAGTGAACCTACATTAAGCGTAGCAATTCTCAGTTCATGTTTGGCAGGTTGGTTGGTTTTACATCCAGCTTTCACTAACAGAGCTATCCCAGGTAACCCATGCTGGGCAACTAGACACAGGCCAGCCAGTAGCTTATTGACCCAGGGCTGCTGGGCTTTAAGGCGGGCACACACTGGCCAATAGGGGCACATATACCCCTCCCACCATTAGCAAGGGTCCCTGGCATGGGTCAGAGTAGGTCGGGTCCTCAACCCATTTATCACCGGCAACTATCCATGCCCATTTTTGATGACATTAGTCAATGTGACCAAATCACCTAGAGCCATATTTTACACCGTTGAGTGGCTATCTCTGCCATGGTGCGCAGTCTGTGATCCATGTTCTCCTATCTTGAGGATACTGTGCACCACAGTAGATGCCCAAAGTAGTTGGTCTGTACAACTCTTCCCCCTGTAGGGCACATTTTAGAGTCTGTGCTGCTGCCCACAGCTCCATTCATTGGTGAGTTTGAGATGGAACACTCAGCATGTTTTTCAGACAATGGAGAAACCCCACGGAGACACAGGGAGAACATGCAAACTCCAAACAGTCATTGGTCAGAGGTCAGGATCGAACCTTGTACCTTGTGCATGGGAGGCAAAGAACTTAACCATTAAGCCATCTGGCATCTTTTTGAGCCATCTTATTTGCAAAACCATGGAAAGAATTATCATGGAAATTATCAGCAAGGACATAGGAGGCCTCCAGACAATGGATCCATCCCAGTTTGGGTTTCTCAGAGGACGGTCATGCTTACTGAATCTGATGGACTTCTTTGAAAAGATCATTAAGGCAATGATTGAGGGGCAAGCTATGCATACTGGCTATGTAAGTCTGGCTAAAACATTTGATACAACATCCCACTCCGGCACAGTCAACAAACTTATGGAACTAGGCGTAATCCCCTTTATAACATGCTGGACAGCTAGCTGGGTCACAGATAGGACCCAATAGGTTAAGATTGGTGAGGTCACCTCCACAAACAGGCTG
Organism: Protopterus annectens; assembly: GCF_019279795.1. NCBI lineage: Eukaryota > Metazoa > Chordata > Ceratodontiformes > Protopteridae > Protopterus > Protopterus annectens. The sequence goes on along the minus strand of NC_056736.1, from coordinate 614,471,694 downwards.
GTCACCAGTGGAGTGACTCATGGTTCTTCTGTGTTCCGCCCACTCCTCCTTGCATACCTCTCAGCTTCTCAGTGTAAGAAATCAGGACAAAGGCCCAAAAATAGGGACAGATTTTAAATATTGCTCCTAGAAACATAGAAACTTGTTAGAATAACAGGTTTTGCATTATTATATATTTTCTGGAAGATATGAAGTCTGAAACTCAAATGTCTCTCATTATTTAGTATTATTTAATGACTTCAGTCCTCAATGATTTGCCAGAAAACTGCAAAATGTGCAAGGAAAAGACCAAAAATAAGAGGCAAAAATCTGGACAGTTAAGCAGTATGCCCCTTTGGCATCTACTTCTCAGATGTCAAAGCCAATGTCAAAGGCTTTTGGCTAACTAAGTTTGCCAAAAGAATGTAAACTGGAAGCAGTGATTGAATCCTGCCAAGATGAGAACATGCTTCAGAAAGGTCTAATGCAGACAAATGCTTGTTGCCAAAGCCATGGTTTAAACCTCAATACCAAGAAATGCATTATAGCATCTTTTGAGAAGTCAGTCACCCCAGGCATCCTGGAACTTGTGAAGATAGTACCCTAGTCTTTGAGCAATATGTGTCCAAGGTAGGAAGAAAATCCTTCTGTGTTGCTCAACTTATAAGTAAGGGCATGGCATCTAGGTTCAGAGAGGTCATCATACCACTATACTTAGCCCTCATCAGACCCATCATAGAAAATAATGTTCCCTTCAGTATGTACCTGACCAGACACATGCAGCAACTGTAACATCCACAAAGGTTCCTTATAAAGAGAATACAGGGAATAAACATAATGCCCTATGGTGGTCTTTGCCTAGCATACAAGGCATCCTTGGACCCTGTTTTGACATACATTTTGCACATCTGCAAAACAAACAGCATCACAACTACTAGATCAAAAGACCTAAATTTTGCTTGCGACATAAATAGGACATGTTGGCGAGACAGATATGTTTCTCAGAGAATGCCCACTTTCTGGAACCAGCTCCCCATTTATGTGAAGCAGATTTCCTCCCTAACCCTATTTAACTGCAACTCTGACTAATGGATAGATAATCAGAAATTCATCTTTAGTATGGCACATATGCCTCTGACGGATAGAGGCAGTCATTAAATCACATCCTATATAAATCAAATTTGTGGGACATATTTAAATTGCCTGATTAGGCTTATAAGGGTCCTAGTGGTTAGTAGCCTAGTGTACACCTATAAACCTGTGAATCTAAGAGAAACAGGGTGAAATTGAGGGGACCAAGGAAAAATCCTTGAGGACACCACAAATAAGTGGGGATGCCCCAAAGAAGTGTGAAAGAATCTTGCTTTTAAAAATATCATGAGTGATGGAACCAGGGAGCAGTTTTGTACAGATGTTTGAGAAACCTGTAGTGCTTAAAAGAGTAAATAATGAAAGAATGACTCAAAGGCTTTTGTAATATTCATAGAAAAGACCCAGTGAGTTGGTTGTAGATATAGTCACTAAGTATGAGAAGAGACAGCGACATGTTATAACGCATGTAGAAAACTTCACAGACTGATGGAAAGTAATTCGTAAAGCAGCCAAACCAGTGCTGTGTGCTGTCTGTGTGGAAAACATAAAGGTGTACAAGAGAAACCAAGAGACATTTCTTTAAGAAAAATAAATCAAACTTCTAGAAAGGTAAGCAGCAAGGACCATCACAGCCAATACTTTCTCAGGGAGATCGAGACACTGCGAATTGTGATGGGCAAGAGGTGCAGAGAGAAGCTTCTCAGGTTGTTTTCTAATAACGTTGTAGAGCAGCAAGTGCTATTCCAAAAAGCAAAGTATTTTCACAGCAAACAGCCCAGTAGAATTCTCCGGAGCTGAAACACCATTCAAAACCAGATAGATATATACAAACATTTTAGGACTTAATATGGTATTGAGGAGTAAAAAGCTGCATTTATTAAATTGTCTTTTGAATGTGTAGAAAACATTCCTAGTGTTAATGTTAGGTTAATTTAAAATAATAATTGTAATGTAATGCTTTCTACCAGTAACTTTGCATCATTTTGAATCATGTTTAATTGGGGGACCATGGCAGTGCAAAATTCTAACAGCTTGTAAAAGTTATTTTTCCTTTTGTCTCTGTTCTTTGCCAGTCAGCACTGTCAGCTGTCTCTAGCACAAGACCCAGTCTTAGCTCTCAGGGTGTCCTTAACAAGGTTTTGTTAAGCGTCCCTAGGTGCTGTTAAGATTGGATCTCACCTTAAGAAAGCACTTAACAAGTTTTCCTTTTTTTCTGATTTTGTAGCATAATCATGATATTCCATGCACTGCATCCAGTTTACAACATTTAACAATTACTGGGTGGAGACTATCAGCCCCTGGTTTCCAGTGCATGGTGGAAATCAGACTGTGTGGTCTTTTGGGATCATAATTATAGCTGGACAGTAAAAAAAAGAATGAAAGATAACATTTGCAAACTGGTGGTCCTTTGTGCAAGAAGAAAATTGTTACTTAAGGCATACCTCTCCCATAGTTTTCAGTCCAGTTGAGGATGAGATCAAATACAAGCTGGTTTATTGTGTCTGCACTACTTTTGCATCTAAAACCACAGCCTAAATATAGTCTGCAAATTGAAGTTGAAATATACTAATCAGAAAATAGTAGTAGAAAATGTCATTTTCAAACATTATACTCTTGTAAGCCATTAGGTATTGATTTTTACTACAGGCCTCAGCTAAATCTCTTAAACATGCCATGTACCCCATGGGCCTCCATTACAGGAAGTTTAAGATATTATACCATGATAAGTCTAACTTTGCTTGATCTTTCTTGTAGAGGCATAGCTGGCTATCCTGTGCCATACTCCGATGTTTGATTTGGATCTGGTGCTTCTAATGTAAGGAGCAAACAAGGTCTACTCCTTTCAATCTACTTTACTTCATGAGCAAAAAATAAAAATGGTGCTCTGAATCTAAGCAACAAGCCTCCATTGAGACCCACTTCTTTAATTTTAAACCGTAGCAAACTATAACATGCAGCTGTTGTACTTTATGCCACACATGCAATACCAGCATTCATTTCTGAATGCCAGTAATGCACTGAAGACCTGATTGTGCCCCCTGACACTTTGTGATCAGGGAGGTGCCCCCCCCCCCTTCGCACTACCCCTGCTATGTTCCTACATCACTTCCTTGTCGTTTTTACTAAAGGTTTGGCTGTGTGACCTTTTACCCCCTTGGTTTGAATGTTATTTGGGATATTTTGCAGTCACTGTAATGTTATGGACATTGGGTTCATTTTTAAGCTGTGTGATTCTAAAGTATTGCTAAACAATTCACTTTTGCTGTTCTGACAGGCTCAAACAAAAGGTCAAAATATGACATGTCTACAGCTAGTGGGGTGTGGCTTTAGTAGCCTGAATGAAACAGTATAAACTTGAAAAAGTAAAAACTCATGACCTTCAGAAGCCATGTAGTTGAAACTCTGGTATGTCCTTAAGTGGCTATTTGCATATAACCCATGGGTCTCCACTACAGGAGGTTTAAGATATGACATAGTGATGATTCTAGCTTTGCCTTTCTTGTAATGTGCATATCTGAAAATGACATTTTCTAGTACTGTTTTCTGGGCAACATATTTAAACATCCATTTGCAGGCTATCCTTAGACTGTAGTTTTAGATGCAAAGGTAATGAAGAGACAAGAAACCATCTTGTTATTGTCTTGATCCTCATTTATCATCCCTCAGACTTACTGGTTTAGTAAGTTATGTGGAAACAAGCAGGTCAAGGAGCTGCCATAGCTGCTAATGGGACATGGTGTCTACTCTGCTGCAGCAACTTTTTATTAATAGGCTACTGCCAGAAATGAGGCACAACCTTAGGACTGCCCCCCAGGCCATAGGACAACAATACTCCCAGGCCTACCTACATGTCCAGCCTGTTGCCAATGTGAGCTCTGGTCTCCATCAGGGATACCAAAGTGTCTGGCTAACTAGCAGTAAATTGCCCCAATTCTCTCCCCCTAAGAGGAGTAAGCAAGCAAATTATTTTCACTCCTCCCTTTCCTTCCCAGCTACAAGCAACTGAGCTGCTTAATAAACTTGGGTCACCTGGGTCCTAGACAGGTCTTTGTCCCTCTATACCAATAGAGCTGGCTGGTCATAGGTTGTTGACTGCAATAACCAAGGATACTTTAGAGGTAGGCATATTAGTAGTAGATTTGCAGAGTATCAAGAACTTCCCCAAACTGAGTGATATGCTGAATTACTTATGTTAAGAGTGTGAAAATGCCATACACATTTAGGAATCTGGGATGCAGTCCATCTGACCAGAGTGACTAACAGAGAGGATTTTTTGATCACTTTTTCGTGACCGCATTTGAAAGGCATAAGCGAGAAATTAGATGACAGGCATTCATTCATCTGATAGTTTCAAGGTTGGTATTATAATGGGTTCATATATGAAAGAGGACTGATGATGGTCAGTAAAAAAGTGAGTCAGATTTACTATATTTATTGAGAATTTGAGTATCAGAATGGGATTTGATAATCATCCTACACTTTACAATCGTCAGCAATAGTTCCTTGATAACATGCCAAAGAGGAAGGGTCCCAAAACAGAGCATTGTGTGGCACCACTGGTGATTTTTCTCTACCTAGTGCAAATGTACCCAACTCTAACAGTATGAGTTCTATATATGGGTTAGTGTTGATTTGGGAGAGTTTGTTAATAATCCAAGTATGGGAAATAGTGTTGAAGGCCTTGACAAGGTCAAGGTGGGCAGTCCCTAATCAACTGTCCCTGTATCCCTGTATCAGCTAACTTAAGAAAGCATGATCTTTCTTTTACAATGTCAAACTGGTGTTTTTCCAAGGGTACAAAATCACATATAGCATTGTTTATTATGACAGCTTTACCACATTCCATAACCTTACAACTAATATGAGTGAGAATAATAGGCCTGTAATTTCCAGGGTGAGTAGACAAGCCACCTTTTTGTAAAAGCATAACAACAACAGATGTTTCCATACTTTGGAGATGTAAAAAGTGGAGACCCTCAGGTTGAAGAGCTGAGGGGGACAGAAGTTGCTCGGTGGGACATTAGCAGTTCTCAGCAGACATCCACGGATATTTTCAGGACCAGGATTGTAGACATAAATTTACATTTTTTACTCAGACCTATTGTTGTTGTCCACACCCACCCACATATCATTTTACAAATGTACTCAACCATCAAATTGCTACCCCTAGACATATAGGAAGGGGACACATTATTTTGAACTATTACCTTTCATACCAACAAAAAGATTTTTTTAGGGGGTATTCATTTCACACAAGCATTCTTTGCATATCTCTCGTATTTCTCAGCTATACAGATTTTTGCCTCATATTTTTGGTCTGTTCCACATAAAATATTGTTTTTCTGGCAAATGACAGGCAAATTAAGAAAATCAGAAAATAATGACAGGCATTTGAGTTTTAAACTTCATTTCCTTCTGAAAATTCATGCTTATGGAAGCCCTGTTATTCTATCAACTTTCTAAGTTTGTAAGCGCAATATTTAAAAATTGTCCCTATTTTTGGGCCTTTGTTATAACATTATTTATGGCTTTGTCCAGATTTCTTGATTTAAGAGTTTAAGAGGTATGATACCTCTATACTGTAAATATCTATTTACACAATTCTAAACATTCTGCACTTTTTGAGTGTTGAAGTTTCCAAGAGATGCTCAGAAAAAACACACTCATTTGAGTACAGCAAATATGCCTATCCACACCCTTGGTCAGGACTCACAGAACTGGTATTTTTCACTTTCAAAATTGACAAAAAGACTTGGTCAGGAATCATTTTTGGAGAGGTGGTGTGTGGGAGAATAAGGGTCACATGGGATGGTGGGTGGGGTAAGGTTGTTTGCAAAGGCAGTGTGTTTACTATGGTATGAGAGATATGGCATGGAAAATGATCACAGAGTGTTGAAAATGTCATAAATGTAAATCTAGTTTCACTGAAATAATATGCTGTGACAAAAAGTATAGTATGCTAGGAAAGATAGGGACACTTGAATAATATCTAAACAGCTATGGATCTTTTTTTAACAGTTACCATTAGCAACAACCATTAAGTATAGGTTTTCACACTTTTGCCCGTTTTTGTGTGACATGGAGTTTATAAGACTGTTATTATAGGATGCACCATAGCCTAATTACTACTGACTATAATCACAGATCAGCATGCAGGCAAGTGTTAGAGAAAGGTCAGAATGCTTGGGGAATGCTTCCTTTGACTAAGATAGCACATTCATGTCCATGACTGGCTGCTGCCAAAACACATCTCCACCAGATAGGTAAAAAGAAAAAGTGTTCCTTGTGTTAACAAATTTCTTTTACCCCTTTAAATGTTAAAATGCACAATCAGGCAATAAAGATTTCCGATAATTCTGAGTTAAGTGACCACCATTTAATAGCTGAGGCTTTTACTTCTGTATGAGTTTCCCTTATTAAATCAAAAACAAATGGAGTAATTTGATGTATCACCTTAAGTTTGAGAGGATGTAGAAGTACAACCAAATATTTTATGACATAACTGATTGCTCAAACTATTAAAACATCTGTTTTATGGAAAATATTTAGGGGTAAATATGCCAAACAAGAAAGTATCACATCTTTGTACAAAAATCATACATTAAATCCTTTATGTTTCTAACAGCTGCAGTAAGAATTTTTTCCTTGTCCTCAGAGCTCAAAAACTTAACTAAGCCAGGTTTAAGGTTAACATGACAATTGCCTAAGCAATGTGTTGATTCTGTCAAATTCATATATCTGCAACATCTTTAAAGAAGAGATTTCTATAACTGCAGTAAAACACTAGCACTCCAAGACTGAACTATTACAAAAATTCTTATGTTTTTGCATATTGACTAATTTCACCTTAACTCAAAATGCAGTATCTTAAAATGAAGTTTGTCCTGTTGTTTCCTGACCATTCAGTTTGGACACCATCTTGCCAATTACATCATGCTAAGGATATAACAGCTTCCAAAGCTTTAGGGAACTTTCCATGTGCCCAAAACATTAGTCAGCTTAAGCTGAGCTGACTAAAAAGTCAAGTTTGGGTGCCTAGCCATAATGAGCCTTCCTGCTGCCAAACAGCACCCCTGTTGTGGGCTTTCGAGGAATGACTCTTTGATAATGCTATTCCAGTGTTGGTCAGATGAGTTCCCTTCAGAGAAGAAAAAGTTCAATTTTTATTTTTTATGACAAAAATTGTACTTTTACTGAAAAAAATATTTTCAAAGCTAGGAAATGGTGTTTTGAATGACTGTCACATGACTTTGAATTACTTTTAAATGGGCCTTCACTTTTAACTTTTGTGGTAAAAAGTTATTAAAAGTAATGTTAAACTACTTTTTCTCAGGTGAAAGTTGTCTTATGTTACCTTTGGGGGGTTAGAGTAAATGTTAAAGTGCTGTTTACTGTGTTTTAATGGGGAGATATTACTTTTTTACAACTTACTTGTTTAACTGAATACTGCTGCCAGGCTTTCCCAGAAATTATGTATCTTTTTTCAGCTTAACCATGGAACAACCTGACAGTCTTTCGGTTCTTCCTTCTTCCAGTTACAAAAAAAACAGCCTTTGCCACCAGAGCAGGCTGGTACAGTGCTCAGCTGTAGGTGTGTGATTCTGCTGTGGCCAAAACTTAGACCTTAGTACATTCTTGTTTTTCCTTTGCTCCCCTCTGGTGTAGTCCCTACAGACACAATGGACCAGGTGGTTAGACACATCCTCTTTGACTATTAGAATGTCCTCAGTGGACAATGGAATGCCACTCTTCTCACTTCTGGGACATAGTAAGAAAGTCATGCCAATCCATGGGAACATTTATTTTCCTGCAAAAGTGTGCTTGTTTCGTCAGAAATTTCTGCCAAAAAGAAGCAAAAAACAAAAAAATGAGACGTATTTATTCTCTTGTCTCACATATGCTGGAAGGAGTGATGTACTGGACTTATCTCAGGGCTTTGTTTAAGCTCTCATGCCTTTTAAATATCCAGAATTTTACAGAATGTCCAGATTTTTGCCTCATTTTCTTTGGCCGTTCTCCATAAAATTTCTGGTGCTCTGGCAAATCACTGAAGATGCAATCACTAAATAATAAACCAAGAAGCAAACCAGGAAAGCTGTGAGCTGTTTGTTTGCTTTTTTATGTGATGCAAACACTGTGGAATGTGTTGTTACTCACTACATAATGACAGACGTTTGAGTTTCAGTCTTCATGTCCTTCAGAAAATGTGTATTATTGTAGTAACATTCTAACTTTATAAGAGCAATAGTTCTTGTGCTAAGAGGTAGAGAGGTCTGCTCTTCATCCTTCTAGTATGGCTGTGTCTGGTAAAAGAAAAAAAGAAATTATTTTCTGAAGAGTTTCAAGCTTTTGAACCTAAAAAATGATTGTGAAGAGATTTTGGATTCAGATTCTAAGGATAGTGTGACTTTACCCAGTGAATTTGAAGGATTCACTTTCTCTGAAGCAATTTCCAGTGTGTGTCTGTTTCAGAGGAAATGTTGTTTCTCAGTCTCATAGACATTATTATGATTTATTATTCTTACCACCAATTTCTCCTGTTCTTTCAGCTCTGGGGGATCTTTTTGTCACAGCCTTTCACATGCCTGACAACTAGCCTGCTCCTCCCAAAAAAGCAGATAGATTGTATAACATTCCTCAAACTTTTAAGCTTTTATACATTAATTCCAGATCTGACCCAGCATATGTTGCTTTAGTAAATCCAGCTGCTGCTAAACCTTTGGTTTATGCCAATCCATTTCTTTCTGACAAGGATGGGAAGGCAATGTTTGAGGAATAAAAGTGTATTCTTCTGCAACTCTTGTTTTTGGAATTCTCAACTGTCAGGTTCATTTGTTAAAGTTTATGCTTGCCTCTCTTGAGAATATGATGACTGTTTTGGCATTTGCTTCCTTTTCTGAGGAGAAATCTGGTTTTATAACTTAAACAAAAAAATCACCAGCCCTCCAAACTCCCCAAGAAAATAAAACATGTTGTGTAGTCCAATCTCACCTTCATTTTATGTATGGGTTCGGAGCCAACTCAGCCGATTTATAAGCTCAAAGACTTCTGGTTGGCTTGTGGCTAAGCAGGTATCCCATAGTGCACCAGTACAAACCCCAGATCTCGTTTGATGCGTCGACAAGTTCGGTTGTGCTTCTCTTGGCTCTGGCTAAGTGTTAACTTTTTTCTTGCTTACATTGCTTAAAATCTTGTTCAAAGTTATAATTAGTGTAGTACAATTGTTGTTGCATTAGTATTTGTTAGTGTAAGTTTACTAATTCTTAGGTAATTAGCTCCTTTGCACCCCTTGGTGCAAGTGTTGGCCTTGGGCCTGTTAATGTGCTTTGTGGTATCCTGTGTACCAGTTTTATACTTATTGTTAGTGCTGATAGCTTGATAATGCTAGCGGTTTTTCCAGTCTACAGTTTTGTACAGCAGTTTGGTTTTTGGCGGTTATCCGCTGGTGTTGATTCTTTATGGTGGTGGAGTTTGTTGTTCAAAACTCCAGTTTCAGCTTCCTCTGTTAATCCTTAGCAGATTAAGGGGTTTCTGTGTGAAAGGGTTTTCTGTGTGTGTGTGAATTTTCGCTGGTCTGTTTAAGTTAGAAGACCAACTGTCCCTTTCCTTTCTGGACTAGGCTGTTTTAGTTAGAGGATCTAGTCCCTGTGGTGTTTCTTCCTCCTTCAGGGCTAGGCCAGTTTAAGTTAGAGGACCTAGTCCTCCCTTTTACTTCTCTTCTTCTTTCGTCTTTGTGTTATGTCTAAAGAGGTTAAGGAGCACAAGCCTTCGGGCTTCAAGAAATGCATGAAGTGCTCCCAAAAAATGTCACTGACAGATGGTCATGGTCTATGTGTCTGTTGCTTAGGGGCCATCCATTTGCAAGAGAGTTGCTTGTTTTGTCATGCCTTCTCCCCTAGAGTGTTACAGGAGAGAAGGAACAAGCTAATTCCAAAGGGTCTTTTAAAGCCTTCCTTTGAGGAAGCCTTGTCTAATTCTTTCTCTTCTTCCAAGTCCACAAAATCTGCTAAGTCTAAATCTTCGGAAAGACCTTCTCCGGCACCGGCTCATGTCTCGGAGCCGCCTCCTAAAGTGGCAAAATCAGCCTCACTGGCTCCACTGCCTTTGGAGATGACTGAGAGCAGCATTGTGGTGACAGGGTCGGATCCTAGTTTGTCGGAGCCGACCACTGAATTTATGGAACCTGCTATTCCTCCAAGATCAAGATTCCCGAGTATGTCCTCCAGGTCTTCCAGGAGCCTTTCAAAAGAAGATGTGGAGAGGGTGGTCCTGAGAATGATGAATTCATCTGCTCTATCTAAATTGTTGTCGGCTCCGACCCAGTTGGTTCCGGAGCCTATGGAACCTGTTATACCCTCGATTGTTATTCTTCCTCCGAGTCATGCTGGTTTGTCAGAGTCGGAGGGCTTGGTGCCATTGGTGGAACCCTCGGCTCCAGCTCCACTTGCGGTTGCTTCGGAGCTGAGTTCTGCTCCGACACTTTCAGTGTCATCTGTTGCATCCAGGGGCTGAAGCTCTCTGGTCGGTACTGACAGGGAAGATTGGAATTGGTCTTCTTCAGTTCTGAGTCTCCCTCTTGGCATTTCTGCTAGGGTGAGTTCAGACCCTGCGTGTATCTTGGAGCCAATAGCTCTGGCACTGATGGCATCCTCGGTCTCTTTGGAGTGGGAGAGGTCCTTGGAGATGGAGGGATCAGCATTCGAGATGATGAGGAGCATGCTGTCCAAGTCACCAGTTCCCACCAAGGGTACCAGCACTCTCCTCCCTAGAGCATCCCAATTTGGTCTCAGCCCCTACTCTCTCCAGAGGCAGCAGAGTCCCTCAGCCTCAGAAGCCACCGGCTGGTGGCCCCCACTCTTCCTTGACCTTCCTCAGAATGCCCTTCTGAGGAGCCCCCCAGGAAGAAGACATGCAAGAGGAAGCATGTTGACTCCCAGGATGAGTCTTTGACATCTGACACTGACCTCGAGGAGTCAGAAGGATCCCCCAAGTCGTCCTCTGATGATGTCTCCTTTGTGGACATCCTGGAGATCCTTAAACAGAGGTGCAGCTGGCCCATTGTTAACCCTTCTGATGAGGAGTCTGTGTACCTGAAGGCTTTCGGGTCTCAACCTTCTGCCTCTTGGGTGTCTCCACCTTTTGACGAACTGATGGATTTAGTTAGTCGAAAGGTGAGGGATAGTCCTGATGCCATGGAGCCAGCCCCTAGGAGACCCAACAAGTTTCTTTCTGCCCCTCAAGATAAAGAATTTTTGTCCAAAGGTGTCCCCGTAGATGCCATGGTGGTGGCGGCGGCCACTAAAAAGGAGCTTGCTGAGACTTCTTCTGCCTCGACAGATGGACAGGTATGGGAAGCTTGTCTTCAGTTCAGGGGCTTTTACTTTTTGATCGTTGAACTATCTCACTCACTTCACGAGATTGCAGAGGGATCTCCTCAATGAGTTAGGAGATTCTATACAGGGTACATGTACTGAGGAAGTCCCTGACAAGATTTCTGCTCAGCTGTCCACCTTAAATTCTATTGTAAACTCCTCCATGCGGCTTATTTCTTATGCAGCTGATGGAGTGAGTAGAGCAGCGGGTTCAGGAGTTGCCCTAAGGCGTCACTCTTGGATGCACTTGTGTAATTTTGCGGAACCGTTCAAGTCCACTTTCACCAACGCCCCATTTGATGGTTCCTCATTGTTTGGATCTAAGGTGAATGGCACACTCACTCTGTGTGAGCAAGAAGGAAAGACACTCACTGCCATGGGAGTACATTCTACTGTTCCCTCTAGACCATACCCTAAAGGTCAAAGGGGTAGTAAAATGTGGTTCAAGAAGTCCCAGAGGGTCTTTCCGGACACAGGGTGAACCCGCCTTCAGAGGCAGAGAAGGAGGAGGAAATGGGAGACATCGCCCTAGAGGCAGGGGCAGTCCGCAATCCCAACAAGGTTGTGATTCCTTTCGGGGATGGCCTTATCACCGTTCCTGATATGGGGCCTGACTGCGTTTCTCTAGGGCTGGTCTGGGGTAGCATTTCTTTGTATCCAAAAGCCTGGCTAAGTATAACCCAAGACAAGTGGGTAGAAAGAGTTGTTACCAGAGGCTATATCATACCTTTTTCCCTTCCACCGTTTGTTCCCAAGAAGATCCCAGATGTACCACCCAATCTCAGGGATCAGGCAACTGTGGAGATCAACAAGTTGCTCTTAAAAAGAGTCATCCAGTCCATCCCAGCAGACCAGATAGGATCTGGAACTTACTCCAGGTTCTTTTTAGTCCCAAAATGAACAGGAGACTGGAGGCCAATAGTGGACCTCAGCAGATTAAACAAATCCATGAGGAAGGACAAATTTCAGATGGTAACACTGCAGTCGATACTCCCTTTGTTAGGGAAAGACTATTGGATGTGCTCAATAGATGACTTTTATTGTCTCTCACTAAAAACTATCACAGGCAATGTTACAGAAGGTTAAGCGCTTTCATCTTATTAAATAGGCATTTTTATAACTTGGTTGCTTCTGTGTCTCATGTGGCTGCCCATGGTTTCAGATATACATGTGATTCTACTGATGCCACTTCAACGGATGCTGCCACTTGGACTGTTACAAAGTGGCTTCCATGGTTACAGTCCCAAAATGTCCAACAAGTTGTAAAAAAAGTGAAATTTTGAATTTTCCCTTGGATAAAGACTTAAGTTTTTGAACCTTCTGCTGTAGAGGTTCTAAAAGGGGATATCTCAGATTTTTCAGCTCCCCCTTTTCCAAGTTTGCTAAGGAATTTAATGCTCCCTCTACAATTTTCTTTAAAAAGCAAATAAACAGTATGAGTAATCTGCTGATAAACAAACATTTTAAAAGTAATGGCAGGTAGGTTCCAAAAGAAAACAGGACCCCCACCTCAGCACAAAGGACAGCCTAATAAGTCTGAGTGACTATATGAAGGACTCTACCATGCCATCCACTCACCCTAGCAATCCCTTATCTTAATCTTTCCAGAAAGTATGAACTTCAATTACCTCTCTTGGACAACAGATAGTTTTAGACAGTTAGACTCAGAGAGTAATACATCAAGGTTACAGATGGCAATGGGGTCTCCCTCCTTTCCTCTCCAGCCATTCAGCATATGCTCTCCCAGGAAGAAGTAGAAGCTGTTCCTCCTCCTCAGTTAGGGGTTATGGGAAGGATATTCAAGGATATTTCTGGGGCCAAAGAAAGAAGATTCTTGGAGGCCAGTTCTGGATCTTTCCTTTTTGAACTTGTTTATGATAGTGCCCAAATTCAAAATGTTGTCAGTTTGCAATTTATTACTCCTTGTTGCGCATCTGAATTTTCTAGTAACCTTAGAATTAAAAGATGCATATCATTACATTCCTATAGATCGACATTTCAGTCATTCCTTAAGATGTTCTGTGTCTGGTTCACATTATCAGTTCTCTGCATCACCTTTTGGTCTATGTACTTCTGCAAGGATATTCACAAAATGTCTTCCCCTATAATAGCCATAAGTAAGGGTATCTTATCAAGGGACAAATAGGTCATAACATCCCTGTATTCTTCCCTTATAAGGCCAACTATTGAGTACAATGCCCTCTTTGGCACGTACCTTGCAAAACACATGCAGCAGCTGGAGAGACCACAGAGATTCCTCACCAGAAGATTCCAGGACCTCAAGCATCTACCCTACACAGATAGGCTAAAAGCCATGTCCCTCTACTCAGTTTCATACAGACTCCTCAGAGGTGACCTCTGTCTGGCATACAAAGCAATCTCAGACCCCGCCTTGATGGGACTACTGCATATCCGCAAGTCAAGTTCCACTCGAGTAACCCACATGCGTGACCTCAACCTGGTCTGTGACATCAATAGGACTTGACGGTGGGACAAAGTTGTGTCCCAGAGATTCCCCCATCTGTGGAAGAGACTCCCTCTCCACATCAAGCAGAGTACCTCATTGTCCCTTTTCAAGTGCAATCTGGATAACAGGATGGGAAACGGAAAATACACCCCTGGAATTCTACCCGTGTCCCTGCTGGACAGGTGCTTTGGGTGCTGACTTGTCTAAACATGGGCTAAACTCTTGGCTAGGCTTATAAGGGCCTCAGGGCCAATAGCCTAGTAACTTCCTATGATAACTAACTGCAAACTGCAAGGTATTTGCATTTTCCCTTATTTAGATGACCTGTCATCTTTTTCACAGTGTCAGGAATCACTCACCTTGGTAAGAAATCTCCTACACAGACTGGAATTCTAAAACTTACAAAAGTCTTGTTTGACTCCTTCCCAAAGAATTGTTTTCCTGGTATGAGTCAGGGATACCTCAGCTCAATGAGCTTTGCATCCATAGGCAAAGCTAGATCTATATATAGACATGTCCCTGAGTTTTTCTAATAATACTGCTGACATAACAAGGGAATTCCTCTGAATTCTATGTCTCATGGCAACTATGATTCTCAAGATACTTCTTGCAAGTCTCCACATGCGAAAAATCCAATGGTACCTGAATCCTGTATGGCCCCAACATCAGCATCCCATGATGTTTCAGATTCCAGTTTTGGGGTTTGTAAAAATGGAGAAATTTGGAGAGAGACACCAACTTTCTTAGAATCCAGGTATTCCATTCTCCCTCTAAACTTCAGCACAGTCAATAACAATGCACTCCTTAAACTTTGCTTTGGGAGCAGTGTCTGTGCTGATTAAAGTCCAGAATCTTTGGAACAGAAAAGACAGACCAAAACACAGAAACATAAATGAGATGTTGGCACTCATACATGCTGTCAACTCTCTGAATTATCATAGGTAGGTACTAGGCTATCAGCCCAAGGCCTAAGTAAGCCTAGCCAACAAAGTTCCCTGGCTTACGCCAACCCAAGAAAGTTAATTTCCTGTGCCCGTGTTGAGCAGAGCCACAGAAGTGATCCCCAGGGTGTATTTCCTATTTCCCATCCATTCATCAAGATTTTTCTTGAAGAGTGTTAATGAGGAACTTTGCTTGACGTAGATGGGTAGCTTGTTCCAGAGTATGGGAAGTCTCTGGGACAAGAATCTATCCCTCCAGCAAGTTCTGTTTATTGTGGTGACAAAGTTTAGGTCCCTAGAGCATGTAGCTCAGAGGGATTGAGATTTTTTTAGGTGTAGCATGTCCAAAAGCTCTGGGTTTGACATAGCTTTGTATGTTAGGCAGAGATCTCCCAGGAGTAGGCGATATGCTACAGAGTAAAGCTGGAGTTTTTTGAGACGATCACTGTAGGGCATCTGTTTGAGGCCAGTAATTCTCTTTGTGAGGTACTGCTGTTGCCTATCCAGCTGCTGCAGACATCTTGTGAGGTACATTCCAAAAGGGGCATTGTACTCTATAATGGGTCTTTTGAGTGTCGACTAGAGGGGAACAATGACCTCTTTTTTCCTGGACGAGAACCCTTTTGTGATGAGGTGTAGATGGATTTCCTGACTACTGTGGCAATGTGATTATCAAAGGACAGATTACTGTCCACCTGGGGTCCCAAGGTCTCTTATCACACATTCAGTGTTAAGAAGACTGCCACCTGTGTGGCAGTTCATGGGTACAGAGTTTTTACCAAAGGGGATAACAATGCACTTTTTGGCATTGAGCTTGAGGCCATGGCTTTGACACCAGGCATCTGTCTCAGTGAGGCCCTTCTGTAGGATGTCCACATCATTTGGGGACTCGACTATAGCTCCTAGTTTGCAGTCATCTGTGAACTTCATTAGCCAGAGGCCTTCTATGTTAGCCTGTACTTCAGAGAAGTAGATACCAACCAGGAGAGGTCCCAGGACTGAACCCTGTGGTACTCCACTTGTCACTGGTTTGAAGTCAGATTTGAAGTCTGCAACTTTTACAGTGTGGGCTCTGTCAGTGAGCCAGTTGGCAACCCATCTTGTGACATAGGGATTTATACATAGTTTAGTGAGTTTAGGTATAATTCCAGAATGGGGGATGGTGTTGAAAGCCTTGGCGAGGTCTAGATAGGCTGTGTGAACCACCTTACCCTCATCTATAGCTTTGGTGACTGCCTCAAAGAAGTCAACCAGGTTCAGGAGGCAAGATCTGCCTTTCACAAGCCAGAACTGGGTAGGGTCCAGAGTTTGGAGGTTACCAATGTCTTTGTTTATGAATTCCATGATGATACATTCCATGGCCTTGCAGACCAGGCTCGTCAGGCTAATAGGGTGATAGTTCCCAGGATCAGTGATGGCTCCCCTTTGTGGAGTGGGATAACTGTTGCTGTGCACCATTCAATGGGTACAAAGCCTGATATGAGGCTATGATTGAACATGGTGCTTAGGTGGTGAGCCAGTTTGTTCTGAAGTTCGTGTAAGACAGAGCCTGGGATGCTGTCCAGTCCTATGGATGCTGTGTTTTGGCTTTAGACAGTGCTGCTTTTACCTGTGAAGTTGTGATTACAGGGACTCTGCATTCTTCCTGTATAGATTTGCGCACTTTAGGAGGTGAGAGGGGGGGTAAAGTTAGCACTGAACCTATCTGCCAGGATGTTGGCAATATCAGTTGGTTCTGTAATTTTTGTGCCATTGTGCTGTAACTCAGAGCAGATCTGGGTGTTGCCATTGAGATTCTTGACATAGCTATAGAATGCTTTGTGGTTGTCCTTAGAATCAGTGGCAGTCTTGTTTTCATAGCTAGCTTTGGAAGATCTTATAAGGGATCTCAGCTTCTTGCTGAGGCTGACCAGGGAGCTCCTCCACTCATGGGATTTTACTCTCTTTTGCAACAATTTCTTCCTTCTCTTGTAGAGTTTGTTTATGGCAGGGGACTACAAGATTGGCTTGGCTATTAGTGGTCTCCAGTACCTCTGCAAGTGTTAACAGACAACACCACAGTGATGTGGTACATAATCAAGCTCAGTGGAACTAGATCTTACCCTCTGTGCAAACTAGCTGTGGCAGCCTGGGATATAGATTTTCAGCACAATGTCAATCTACAGGCATCTTACATACCATCAGAGCAAAATTGGATCCTTATTTAGAATTAGAAAAAGTAACATTTTCTCCATCTGAACCACATCATCAGGCTGACTTGAGATTCTTAACATGGAAAACAGTGTTACTAATTGCTCTTAGCTCTACAAGAGTATCTGAGCTGCAAGCTCTAATGATGGGTCACCATTATCTGATTTTCCACAAAGAGGGTTTCATTAAGAACTAATCTTGCCTTTATACCTAAAGTGGTATCTATGCGGGTCTATATTATAATGTCGACAAGTGAAAATGTCGACTCTGACTTGTTTGACACCAAAATGTCGAACTACAACATTACCAAATGGCCAAATCACCGATTATTGGTTAGCCAAACACCAACGCCACATAAAAATAAATATATTTAAGTGGGGTCTTCACACCTCCCAATGTGGGAGGCTGTGCCCCCCCCCCCCCCCCGCACACCACCTAACTAAATTTTCTACCTCCAAGACTGCACTACAGTCAGGGAAAGGGCAGGTGTAAGAGAACGGACAACCGATTTCTTTCCATTGGAAAGAAATCTGTGATTTGGCCGTTCAGTAATCTTGTAGTTTGACATTTTGGTGTTGATCAAGTCAGAGTCGACATTTTCACTTGTCGACATTATAATATAGACCCTCTGAGCCAAGTTACCAATCCCTGTCTTCTTTCCAGGACCTAAAAATGAAACAGAACAAAATCTTTCAAAAACACTAATCAGCTGTTCATTTCTTGTGAATGTAAGAAAAAAGGAAAAGCTGTGTCAAAGCAGACTATTTCCAAGTGGTTGTCTATTGCTGTTACCTTCTGTTATGTCCACCACAGCAAAACAATTGCAGGCAGGGTCAAGGCTCATTCTACAAGGGCCTTGGCTTTATCTGTGGCTTTTTGGAAAAGTTTGGATTCTAGAATTATTCTAGATGGACCATCATCCAGGCACCCATAAGGGTGATTTGTGCTCTCACTGGCATCACAGCAATGTGAGTATTTTTTTGGTTTGGCCTACTCCTGCCCTTGGTGGTGGTATAAACAGCTGCATAAATACAAATGCCACATATGCTCATCTGTCCATGCATGCATACTCTCCCACATCCCAGCAGCCTGGGTGGCCAGACCCATATTGTTCCTGCACCAATTCCCTGCATCATGATAGACCTTCACTCTCCAGCTGAGGCCCTGTCATTGGAATAGTGGCACAAGCCCAATGGGATTACCTACCCATCCCCTTCTCTTCATGATAGGCATATCCCCCCCACCTGCACAATCAAGTACCTGAGCCACTAGTCAGACTCAGATCTCCTGAGCTGTAATAATCAATTTATTCCTCTGTGTCAGAAGCACAAGTTCAGTGAAAGTGTTGCTTTTTATTGCAAACCCTCACCCAGAGTATCTGAGTCTCTCTCTGAGAAACCAGTGCCACCGAATATGTACTAGGCACAGGACAAGCTGTAAATTTCTTTTATATGCTTTCCACCAGCCACTGTGAACTTATTGCTGTAATCATTCCCCGATTTCCTCATCAGCTAATTGGCTAGTGTTGAATAACTTCACCAACTGTATCAACAGTGACCTTTACTTAAGAATTCTCATTATGCAGGGATTCAGATATGCTTGGGTTATTTCCTTTGATACTCTGTATAACGGATATTTATCTAACTTGATTTTCTATCTGGGTATGGTCAACTCAGAATTGACGGTGCAACCATTCTCATGGTCTGATTATGATCTAATTCATTCCACTATAAAGCTTCTCTTGGAAAATTCACTTGTTTCTGAGCTGATCACACAAACAGGGTTTTTATAAAGCATTACCACCTGTGATTTTAGCCTCATTTCTGAGAATGTCTTTCCTGAATACAGTAAGACTTCTTCTGATCATTTACTTCCAACCAATGATATGACCTCTGTGCCCCACATCATATACACCATGTCTAGAATGAGATATGTGAACCGTGATATGATAGGGGACTTTGTAGTCTGCAGGATGAGGGAAGGATAGATTGCCATGGGAGAAGAAACCACCTGCTTGAGGACAAGCTGAAAGATAATGGATACTGCACAGTGTACCAGTTTAGATATTCCAACTAATGAAAAATTTCCACTGCATTAAATCAACCAATTGATCTTTTCTTTGTTCACAGTCCACGTTTAGTCAGCAGGAAAGCCTATTCTGGCTTCAAATGTAAGGCTGATGCACAGTCCTCTATGGCCTCATCATAGAGGAGATTCTCCATATTATGTCCGAGCAGCAAAGCAGTGAATGTGGCTGAGCAATTGATTTCAGCTTTACATCCCATGTCATGTGGAATGGGCCTTGGTCTAAACTGGCTTGTGTTATCTTTTCTGGATGTCATGAGAACTTCTGTTAGGCTTGGTATATTAAGTATGTTCTAAATATTTTTGGTAACCTCCAAACCTTAAGAAACCATCTTTAAATCTCAAAATTTGTGAAATTATCACTCCATCTATAATCTGTACCTCACTGACAAAAGAGTATAGAGAAAGGTTTTTATATACAGTCTGACTCTTAAACTCTGATGGCCTTTTGGATTATATTGATTTCGGTCTCAGGTACACTGCAGTACAGATAATGTCTTCATTAGGGTATTTAATGATATCTTAGTGATAACAGATCAAAGAAGTTTATTCATTCTTATTCTTTCTTTTGCTGTCAGTGGCATTTGACACGTTGGACCACGTCACCCTATTGAAGTTTATGACATTTTTACTATGAACCTTCTTCCATAGTCATTGATTGGTTGGTTAGTTTGCCTACTAACTTTTGGAGTGTCTGTATAAGGTCATCTTGCCTCCTAACTTTTGGGGTGTCTGCCTCCTAAATTTTGGGGTGTCTGTATAAGGTCATCTTGCCTCCTAAGTTTTGGGGTGTATGTAGAAGGTCATCTTGGTAATTCACAGTTCAAACACCTATCCACTATGGTGCTGGTTTCCACTGAGGTCTTTGTCATTCACAGTATAAATGTTTCTGGGAGTTGTTTTTCAAAAGAGTGTTTTGATGTGTCATGGTTACACTAATGATACAAAGGTTCACTTTCCTTCTCGCTGGAAAAAATGTTTTCTCTTTAGTCACAAAAATGTTGTCTTGAGTTATGTTTGGCCTAGACATGTATGATTTCTGACAATTAATCCAGTAAAACTGTGGTATTGGTCATCCGTGCAGCCTCTCTGTCTTCCCCACCTTCTTACCTGAGCCTAATTATTTCATTTGATACTAACAGGTAGAAAAGAGTGTCTAAGGTATGGCAAGTAATTATGACCCTAGATAACCAGCTGTTGCAGAAGATCCAGGTCACACAGGTTTTATTTGATGGCTTGTTAACTGGTTATGTGTACTGGTCTTGCTTGGACCATTTTCAGCCATGGCATGAGCCACATCAGCAAGGAAAATAAAACATATGCAGAAAATTATTAGTGTCACCAATCAACCAGCATGTTTTTTGGAGTTGGGAGGAAAGTGGAGTACTGGGGGGAGTTAAGCAGCCATGGCAGTACATTCACTTATATAATGTCAGGATTGATCCCCAGACCCATGAGGTTTACCACTAAACACTGTGCTTGTTTGGAGAATCTTTCTGCAGAGCTCTATGCCTTGATTTGTACCTTTCCAGTTTACTTTAATGTCCTTTTATCTACGGCTGTCTTGTACTGCCCTCAGGCACCTCCAGCTTCTTTAGAACTCCACTATCAGTCTGTTAACTGAGAAATATCACAGCTGCACTGTGGGGGGCTGCCTTTGTTTCAGGTGGCATTGCTAACCAAATACATAGTTCTGTATTTTACTTCGCCCTACATATTGTGGATGCACATACATAAAAGAGCTGCTGGTTTCTCAGTAGCCAACTCACATTATGTGCATAGCTGACACTTGTCATTTCTAGGAAAGTATGGCTATATCAGATTTTGTCCTTTCTCTTATTAGAACCTGCTCCAGTGGAATTCACATCCCTGTTAGATTACAAAGACTCTTGCCATCAGATGTTTTAAGAGATTCCTCAAGACCTGCTCTCCCAGGCATTGTCTCACCTCAATAATAAATTCTGGTTCTTGGCTTTTTTCTTTAACCCAGTGATACTTCGTTTTAATACTATATTGCATGAAATTATTGTGTACTTTAGGGTGAGTAGATATAGGAACTTAAATTAAAATGTAATTGACTGACTAATTGATATAGTCAATCAATAATAATAATAATAATAAGATGGTGGCAGGATGATGAGAGTAATCCATGTATTGTATTTGTTTTTAAGCTTCTGGTCTTTGGTTGGCTCTTCATTGTTGATGTTTATATGTTTTATGTTGTTGAGTTATGCTGTGTATGTTTACTTTTTTGTGCATGAGCTTGGAGGAACGGAATTTCGTTCAGCTGTAACTAGGGTACGGTTGTAGCTGAATGACAATAAAGTTACTTTGACTTTGTTCAGGCAAGATCTGACAGTTCACTGAATGAATGAAAGCACAGTTGTGGATGATCATGCACATGCATGGAGTTGCATACTTCTTCAGAGCACACACTGAATGACCAGAGTGCTAGGTGTAATCCTGCAGTTTGTCCTTTAGGGGGCAACCACCAGCTAGAGAAGTAAACTGCTAAAAAAATCTTCAGAAGTCACTTCTACCCGAATTTCTGTTTATAATATTTTTTTCATTTTCTTTGTAAGCTGATGACATAGTTAACTCTGCTGCTGAATTAGTATATGTTTAACTATGAAATCAATGCAAATATGTTATTTTATGTAATTTATATTTGTGTCCCATTGTACATATGTTTGGAGTACAGCGTATGTTTATTATGTCATGCTTTGAGCCACAAAGTTAAAATTATGAGCATAATGTGACTTCATAAAGGAGTCCGTAAAAACTCTTGTAATGGCAACGGAATTGAACAAGTCTCTGTATTAGTGTGGGCAGTGGTAATCAGCATTTTCCAAAGCCAAATCAGTGAGTATGCTTTGATAAAAGTTGAAGAGATTACTGTTTTTCTTCATTTTTTGCAACTGAAGCACTAATTATGCTATTCTGTTTCTTTTTTTTAGGAATTATCCATGTGACATAATAACCCTGTTAAACCTAGTCTTGTTTAAAGCATCAGATACCAACAGAGAGATTTATGAAATTGCAATGCAGCTTATGCAGGTATTTGTTCAAAGTACATATTGTAAACATAGAAAGCCATCCAGATACTAGTGACAGCTCACAGAATGATACAGGAACAGAGCAAAACATTTATGTTTCAAAAATCAACAGTTTTTAGTTGTGTTTTAAAGTAATGAGAGGAGAAAATGAAGAAAAAAAATGAGGTGTCTGTTTGCATGTACTGTTCATGAGTAGGCAATTAATAGCAAGGCATAAAAATATACTGTCACTGGCGTCAGTATGACACTGTTCATGAATGCTTCAGTCTCTTCTCTTGCCCTGAATAACTGATCAGGTCCAGGCATCTGTTTATTTTAAGGAAGTGAAGATTGACGAGGGGAACCAGGAGTAGCTGATGGGTAATTGTGAGGCACAGCCAAAAAAAAAATTATTATTACACTATGAGCATAAAGAGACAACCACATATTCTCTGATCTTCTTTCTCTTCTGAAACGAATCACTACATTAAAAACACATTTCCCCCACTTTGTTGCTTTGCAGTAAATAAAAGGCATCCCTGGCATATATCTTTTAAATGCCATCAATTCAGATTACTAGCCAGTGAAAGTTGGGGTAACAACTATGAAAATAGCCAGAATGGGTATATAGTATCTATTTGACTTGTATCCTGAAGGAGACCACATCTTTTATTTACACACATGTCGTGAAAGAAATAGCAGAGTTTTCTTTAGCTGAAAGATGGAAACGTATCATTTCTTCTGGTGCTTGTTTTATGAGATTTCATGCTCAGTGAAATAAAGAGGACTTACTACTGAATTCGACTGCCACATTCACATACAACAAGACATGACAAGCTGTAGCACCAAGTGATTATGTCAAACTTATTACTGGCAAAGTGGTGAAACACTACAATACCCAGAAATGGTTCTTGTTGTTCAAGTTTCATAGCAACTAAAACTGTAACAAAAAGAGATACTGCAAGCCCATCTATCTGGAATTTTGTAAATAATTATATGTCATTTGAATATTAATATGATTTATACAGAAGTGTGACAGAAGGAGATACTGCCAGCCCAGCTATCTGGAATTTTTTAAGTGGTTGTGTCTCATATGTGAATATCAGCATGATGCAATTTCTTGTGTTACAACTGTATTAGAACTGTATGTCATATTGTACAGATGTGTGCAGAAGAGATATTTTGTAAAATACTGAGCAGAAATGTATGTGCACTATTGTAACTGTTTAGATGTATATGTAGTTTAAGAATGGGAACTGAAACACAAGAATAGCTGAAAACTTAAATTACTTTTTAACCACATAATAAAAGAGATGTTATCTTTCAGTTTTAGTGCAACAGAAGACATAATGTCTAGAACTAGAAGTGTTTGTATTGTCTTTAAATATGGAGGAATCTAAATTATTTTACAAATTCCACCATTTGCCAAAAGAGCTAAGGTTTATGTGTTTTCGCAGGAAGCTGCTAAATCAATGGTTGTGAGCCTGGGAACTGATAGTCAGATGACAAGAAGTGATGTCATGCTGCCAGCTACCCCAGCAGTGATGTGATATAAATATTAAAGAACTCTCCTAGTGAATGACTGTGCATTTTGTATTTTGTCATTGACCTAACAGCATCAGCTGGAAGATCCACCCACCACATCTGCCTGCTTGTGGTTCTGTAAGTAAGTTAACTAGGGTACAGTAATTTCTCTTAGGTACAGACAGGAATATAGTGAAGTATAGCTTCTATGTTTTCTTTATTTACTTGAGACTGTTCTGCAATGTTGTTTAAAGGATTTCCTGTGATTTTGAACTCTGATGTAACTGTGTTTATTTACTGAGTATTTTCTTGTTCTTTTATTATTTATTATTAAATATATTTAAACCCTTCATTGTGGCTGATATATGTGAGATATATTTAAGTCCTGGGAGTACTTGCATATTTATTTGGTGACACCACTCCTAATAGCCTTGATCTTGGTCAAACTATCATTTGGATTAATAGTAACATTACACTGTAAGATTTGACACCCTTTGTTAAAGACCTTAAAGTAGCTGATAAGGTGTGGCTGGTGGCAGTCAAAACTACCTTATATTCTGGGCAAAAGGTATAGCTAGTAAACCTGTGCCAGCCTTTCCCAGGTGTGTGTGTGTGTGTGTGTTTGTGTATAAATCAAATCACAAATAGTGTGGGTGTCAGCTACTTGGGCAGGGACGCAAAGCACTGGTTGGAAAGAGAGGGTGCTGGAGGTCTTGGCTTGGCCACTCAGCTAAGATCCCAGCTCTATAACTATGCCAGTGGGGAGCCTTACTGGCAGTCTGGAGAAAGAGGGAGAAACCATCCCCAGACTGACTGTGGTCTCTGTGTGCTCTTAAAGGAAATTGCACTTTACTGTGTGTGTGTTCTTGTCATCCTCCCAGGGTGTACATCCCCCACTGTTGCAAGTGGTGAAGCTTGAGACAACTTGATTACTGGGCCAGTGGTGGGGCATTGCATACTAGTCGGTTGGCAGTGGTGGGATATCCACATATTAAGATTCAGTGGTGTGGATAATGAATTCCTGTAGCCTGTAAGCAGTGGTCACTAAAGAAGGTGTTTGTACTCTCAATCAGCCACACAGTGAACATTCAGAGTTTCATATAACAATTTAGCTTGGTTACTCAAGAACAGCAGGCAAGGATGTAAGCAGAGGAGTATGGCAAGCTGACAAGGACCCATTTGGCTGGGATGTGCCTAGCCAATGGACTGGGGCATGCCGACCTGACTAAAACAAAAATTATTGCAGCCTTGGGCACAGCTGCATCACAGACCAGCAACTGGTAGGACAACCAAGCTGGCCTTGGAGATGTACAACTCCTTTCCACAGAGGACTTAAAAATCCATCTGGAGTTAAAGAAACTTAAACTGGAAGCCAAATGGTTAGAAATAGAAGCAGCAGAGTGAATGAGATGTCTGGAGGCTGAGGAAAATGAGAAACTGCGATGTCTGGAAGCTGAGGAGAATGAGAGGCAGAGGCAACATGAGAATGAGATGCTGACTCTTTGCCAGGGTCATGGAGGTAATAAGGAAGGGAGTAAGCAAACCCCATAAAAACAAAGGTCAGTAAATTTCTTCCACAATTTACAGAGGGTGATAATTTTGATAGTTTCATACATATGTTTGAAAGGGTATGTAAGCATTGTAATGCTGACCAAGTGCTCTGGGTACAGTTTCTGACTCCCTTACTCCATGGTAAAGTTGTAACTGCTATTTTAAATTGTCTAATACTGATTGCTTAAATTATAATATGGTTAAATTGTTTGTTAAAGTTAACACCTGAAGCTTATAGGAAAAAGTTTTGTTAGCATAGACGGAAGGCAGATGAAAGTGTGTGTGAATATATTGTTGAGTTAAGCACTTATTTTCATAGATGGGAGAGTGAGTGTCAGGTCACTACTTTTGAAGGGCTGGTAGACCTTTTGTTGAGGGAACAAGCCCTTAGCACTTTGCCTGAGGACATGAGAATCTGGTTGGCAGATAGGGAATGCAGGACCACAGATGAGTTGGGGAGAAAGGGAGCCCTATACCTAACAGACAGGGCATCACTGCACAGGAAATGGATACCCAGTGCTGCTCATGGGTCTAAGGGAGCTCATGGTGGGCAGCCTAAACCACCCCAACAGAGTTCACCAATAGCAGGGGAAGCCACTAGTCCAGGGTAGAAGGGGAAGCCACTAGTCTAGGTACATGTCCAGGACCAAGGGTTAAATGTTTTAAATGCAACCAGTGGGGCCATGTAGCATACGGATGTCTACGGAGGCAAGGTGGGAGAGCTAGTAAGTGGGAATGACAGAATGCCAGCATTAAATTGTCTGGAGACAACAAGGATACCAAACTAACAAAAGAGGTTGTATCCTATCTTAGTAAATGGGAAACAGGCCTAAGAGAGACACAGCCTCTGACCTAACCATTGTGAAGCCTGCAATGGTTAAAGAGGAGCACTACTTGCTTGGGCAGTCTACTCCAGTCAGAGCTTTAGGAGGGAACCCATTCCAAATACTATTGGCTAGGGTTCACCTTGACTGCGAGGGTGGAAAAGGAAGATAGCAAGTAGGTGTGTTTGAGGATATCCCTGCAGATGTCCTGATAGGGAATGATCTTATTTATGGAGTACCTTGTGTGCATGCAGTGACATGCAGTCAGACTCAGAGACAAAGATGTGGGTCTGGTAGCCTGGGGGGACCTAAACAGACTGCAGACATGAAGCCAGGACTGGTGCGATGGTTACTTCAGAGAGGGAGCTACCCTGCAGCAGAGAGACTGAAGGTGAGCCACAGCTATTTGTGGGTACTGATGTTCCCTTGGACAGAGTGACTGCAAAAGTAGAAGTGAGTAGTAGTAGTACCCAGGCTGACAGTGAGGCACCGCTGTCAGAGAATACCAGACTTCCTGTGGAAGGGGGGCTGGGAAGGGTTCCAAAGAGAGAGCTGAGACAGGCTCAGCTCTCAGTTCCTGCATTACAAGGCCTGAGGGAGGTAGCTAGTGAGGCACCTGATTCTCAAGGGAAAGGGGAATCTGTATATCAGGACAAAGGGTTACTGTATAGAGAGTGGACCCCTGAGGGAGGGCTACAGGGTGAGAGAATACAGCAGTTGGTAGTGCCCAGAGCTTACCTTCTGGCACTTCTAGCCATAGCCCATGACATTCCTTTTGCAGGTCATATGGGCATAAAGCATATAAAGAGATGTATTATGCAGAACTTTTATTAGCCTGGGATTTCCAGAGATGTAATGGGGTACTGAAGGCCCTGTGAGCAGTGCCAAAAAGTAGACAAGGCAGGGGACAAGTTCAAAACTCCTTTGATGCCTTTCTCTGTGATTGAGGAGCCATTTCAGAGGGTTGCTGTGGATATTGTGGCACCTCTGAGTACCCCACGTTCCACAAGGAAGAAGTATATCCTAGTGGTAATTGATTATGCTACCAGATACCCCGAAGCAGTGGCTCTGTCCTCCAGTGAGGAAGAAAAGGTGGCAAAATGCTTTGTCACAAGTTTTCATTAGAGTAGGTTTCCCAAATGAAATACTGACTGACAGAGGTGCCAATTTCATGTCAGACCTGCTGGCTTGTCTGTGGAACTACTGTGAGGTGAAGCTCCTAAAGACCAAACACTACCATCCCCAGACTAATGGTCTAGTTGAAAGGTTAAATTCTACAATCAAGACCATGCTACTGGCATTTGCAGACCAGTTTAAGAGTGAATGAGACAAATATTTGTGCTATCTGTTGTTTGCTTACAGAGAGGTGCCCCAGGAATCCACAGGTTTTTCACACTTTGAGTTGCTGTATGGGCATAGGGTGAGGGGACCTCTAGATTTGTTCGTGATGAGTGAGGAGGGTGAGTGTGAATCCCACAAGGAGTCTGTTGTGGCATATGTCCTAAACTTCAGGGAAAGGCTCAGGGAGCTCATGTTCTTGGGCCAGGAGAACCTGACAGAACCCCAACAGCAGAAAAAGGTCTGGTATAACAGGAATGCTCGAGCTAGAGAGTATGCTGTAGGGCAGCAGTTTATGGTTCTCATTCCTGTAAGACAATGTAAGCTGCAGGCAGCTTGGGAGGGACCCTTCAAAGTGTTAAGGAAGGTCAGTCATGTTAACTACATGGTTGAACTGCTAGGCAGGAGGCAGGGGCACAAGCTGTACCATGTTAACATGATGAAACATTAACATGATAGGGAGGCCCAGGTGCTAAGTATTTGCAGTACAAGCCAGGAGGAGTCTGAGGGGGATCTATGGCTACAGAGAGCCAGCCAGTCAAATCCCAGATTACTATGGTGGAGCCTAGGGTTGCAGGCATATGATGCAGCACTGTACTGGGGTCAGCAATGGCAAGGTAGCTGGAATCTCAAGACAGGGTATGGGGTAGTGTATTCCCAGATAGAGTGAACCTTCTCAAGCAGTGTTTCTCAAGGGTCACTTGAAAAACTAGCTTGAGTCTTCAGGGTGGGGGGAGAAATGTAACAAAAGGAGTTACTGCCAGCCCAGCTATTGGGAATTTTGTAAATAATTTTATGTCATTTGACTATTAATATGATTATGTAGAAGTGTGACAAAAGGAGATACTGCCATTCCAGCTATCTGGAATGTTGTAAGTACTTGTGTTACATCCATATTAGAACTGTATGTATTATAATCTGAATGTAAAAGATATATATAGCACTCACCTATAGATGTTTGTAGATATGAACTTCTTAATTCCTCTTTTTTCTTCTATATGCATTGTTGAAAAATAAATAAACATTATTGAAAAAAAAAAGGAACTGTATGTCATATTTTACAGACGTCAAACTCTAGGCAAACACAAACTTTACAAGACAGGAAAAAAAGAACTGGAGCAAGCAACGCAGCACCCAAACAGAAGTAGTAAATATCCTTTAATGTTGTAAAGCACTTTTCGTTTGGTACAGTGCACAAACTTCTTCAGACAATCAAAGCTTCTTACACTGATACTATAAATACTGATTCAATTAGCAGCTCAATTAAGCAAAGGAAATCCATCAAACACATTTAAAAGAACATTGACTGCTTAAAACCACCTTCAAAACAGGTTAAATCTAACCTCTAAAGCAGGATGTGTTAGTAAATATTAAATCAACACACATATCAAAACCTAAAAAATAGAAACAAAATTAAAAAACAAGCTTATAGACCAACACAATGTTGGACCCTAAATAAAAACAAAAAACCTTCATCTTAGTAAACTTTTAAGTTTCAAAATGCTGCTGATAGAGCAGCATTCATTCAAACCAGGCAGATTGCAGGCATTCAATCTGACCTGCTAAACTAGCTCCAATTCTTCCAACTTCAAGGGTGCTGGGCCACCCCTAACATCCTGACAAATCTTATCAATCACCATAAATTTAAAACTATGATCAGGGTGAGATGAAATATGCTTAGCTAAAGCATTTTCAAGTTTATTTTTTCTACTAGCATAAATATGCTCATAAAGCCGGTCACGGAGTCGTGTCTCTGTTTTTCCAATATAGAAAGCCAAACAATCCTGGCACTGGGCTAAGTAGACTATCATCTTAGAGTTACAATTCACTCTACATTTCAGAGTGTACTGCTGGTCGAGCACCTTAAACCTGTTAGATTCTATAATATATTGACAGTAGTTGCAAGATTGACATTTATACATGCCAGCAGTTCTAGCACGCCCAGATTGACGTTGTTCAAAAAAAGCTTTAAGATTTTTAGCTTTCTTATAAATCACAACTGATTGATCCCCAACCCTGTTGTAGACGCTAGGGTCACTTCTAAACAATGCCCAATTTTTACAAATAATGCGAAAACAAGCATTACTATTGATGTTATAAGTTATGATGAAAGTGGGTCTTTGAACCATAGAATCACAGGTCTTGTTGGGTTCATTCACTAACAAAGGGGCAATGTTCCTTTCTTGTTGGAAATCTGTGTGTACACTATCTAAAATAGGTTTCTAAAAACATCTTAGACGTTTATTTGAAACCTCCTCTCTAATGTCATTAACCATTGAATCAGGGTAGCCTCGGTGTAAAAACATACTCCTTAACAAAATGCATTCATCATGAAAATCAGTGTCAAGAGTTATAATACGGGCTGCCCTAACTAACTGGCCCTTCACAACCGCCCGCTTCTGATGGTGCGGGTGACAGCTAGAGTAATGCAAGAAAGAATTTGAATACTTGCTCTTCCTATGAATTTTAGCCATAAATGTTTGGATGGAATACTCTTTAGATAACCAAATATCCAGGTAGGCAATAGCCTCAGTGCTAAATGTGGTTGTGAACTTCAGGAACTGGGTGGTATCATTAAAGTGGTTAACCACCATGTCACTGGTCGCTCTGTTGCCATTCAACAAGATAAAAATGTCGTCAAGGTAACGGGTATAAAAGACCATACTATCCTTAAGGTCAAAGTTGTTAAAGACATAAAGATGCTCCCAATAAGCCATTACCAAATTGGCAACACTGGCTCCACAAGGGGAGCCCATCGCGACCCCCACTTTCTGTAAATAAAAATTGTCACCAAAAATAAAATAGTTATTGTTAAGGATGATATCCAGTAATTCATTAATTAAATCTAACTAATTTCTGGTACCACTGTTTAATTTTAATGCTTGCCCAACCCAGTCTAAAACAATATCATGCGGGATGCACGTATACAAATCCTTGACATCTATAGTAAGGAAGTTATAGCCAGTGTCAAATTCTAACTTGTTGATTTTATCTAGAAATGACCATGAATCTTTACAAATTTGGTCCACTTTGACCAAAAATTTCTGTAAAATTGTGTCTACTACCTTGGCACATGGGTATGTAGGGGAACCCTACTATCCACAAGTGGGCGCATAGGGGGATTCAACACATCTTTGTGTATCTTTGGTATGCCAAACAGACAAGGGTATCTAGGGTACACTGTAGACATGTAATTAAACATATTCTGATCTATTCTTCCTTCAATGTACATTTCCTCAATAGTATTCTTGATGTTGTTATAAGCTCTGTTGGTTTCAGATCTTGAACTAAGTAAATAAGATGAACTATCAAGTAAAGTTAACATACGATCAGTGTAGTCAACACTGTCAAAAACGACCATCCCCCCACCCTTGTCAGGTTTACAAATATGAAGGTCTTGTGATTTAATAATATCAATACATTCCTTCTCAATTTTAGTACTGGCATCCAAGGTGGAAAAATGGTGCTCAGTCTGAAATTTCTGACGAATGTCTAACTCACACATAAGCTCAAAACTCTGCAATAATGTATGTAACGGGGGGTTATAAACACTGGAGATTCCAAAAGGGTTACTATTAACAAAAGTGTCACCGCCCATCATCAAGTTAAAGTTAAGTTTCCTGATAAATAATTTAACATCTATAATGGTCTTAACCATATCCAACTTCTGGGCGGGGACATAAGTATAACCCTTAGAAAATAATTCAACCATTTCAGATGTAATGTTAACCGAAGAATAGTTATACACATTAAAATCACCTTCTACATTAGTTATGATAACAGGTAAATTATTGTCCTGGTGGTCTGACAAATTATGCAAATTGTCACTGGATGAAAAAACTTCAGACTCATTACAACCATGAGGTAAAACATATTGAGAAGCAAAATCAACATCAAGAATATTTGATACATCATTGACATGTGTTGACGTACAAAGAATATCAGATGTATTTAAGTCCTGTATTGCTTGGATTTCTGGTTGGACTTCTGGGAGAATTGACCTGTCATATGTTTCGGTCTTGCTCCTAAAAAATTAGAGTCATTTGACTTCGAATTATAGTGACCCGACTTACTGTTGTTTTGCAGTCTCTCACTCCTTCTTACTTCTGTTTGCATCACTTCTTCATTAACTGAAGCACTATCAAAGGAGGGATTATTGTGTAGAGACTGGTTTTCAGAAAGGTTGAAGCTTGAATTCAGAGTCGTAACTCTATTGTCAGAAGATGAATTAGTTGGTCTGATTGGGCCCTGCCAAACCTGGGCAAAAGGCGGTAAAGGGTATGCAACCCCTTCACTATATGCCTTTACATCCCTATCAAGTTTCTTAATTTTATTATTTTTGAGCTTGGTTAAATATTGGTCTGTGCTGGAAAAAACATGGCTGTAGTCCTATTTATAGCGAAAAAATTCTTTATCAAGCCTAATCAGCTCATCCAGCTCAGTTACTTGTTTGCTTAAAGAGTCGACTGACAGGGAGTAATGTTTAATCATTAATTCTAGCAACTCAAAACCCTGTTGGTCGAACAACGCAAGTAAGTCCTTGTGAAAAGTAGAATTAGCAACCAAGCCAGTAGGATATTGATAGTGCCTCAGTCCCTTTGGGACTATTTTCCATGCGAGACACTCACGAAAATATGAAATTTCCAGCTGAGTCTTTTTTAGTTTGACTAGTAAGCTGTCCAGAGACTTAAGATTAAAAGAGATATCAAAACGATCCCTTTCTTTGACAAAGTTCTGCTGGACTGTCAAGTTGGAAGCTGTGGTAAATGAAAAACTGTCTGCCAACCAATTAGTAATATCTGGAAAAAACAGAGAGTTATTAGCCACTTCAGCCGCCAGAACCGCGGCTGCCGTAGACAAAGGGGCAGCTGAACCAAGCGTAGCTGGATTAAGATTACTTGGAATAGCGGAATGTAAAATATTACCTTGTAAACATTGCCCGCTATCCTGCCCATCGACAGGCTGCAGAGCCTCCTGAACTGTAAGCATACATCTGGCCTTAATACTCCTCTGCCTACACTCTATACTCGATGAACCCGGCATATGAAACACCATTGAGCCGGTTTCGCAATTAACAGAAATGTTAGTAAGATCCTTTTGCAAAGGTAACGAAGGGGGTAACACAGCATTTTTCATACATTGTTGACACTTTAAATTGTCAAGCCTTGCCAGTAATATATCCATTCTTGACATAAGAGCGTCTAAAGGGTTATTGTTCTCAAAACAGGTGTCCTTAGTTGATGTTACATTTCGTTCATTGACTCCATCTTTAAAAACATCAGGAGTATTATTCAAGGAAATGCTGCCAGGGCTAGCCTCTGTTCCAGACGCCATAAAAACAAACTCAAACTCTAGGCAAACACAAACTTCTCAAGACAGGAAAAAAGGAACTGGAGCAAGCAACTCAGCACCCAAACAGAAGTAGTAAAAAATCCTTTAATGTTGTAAAGCGCTTTTTGTTGGTACAGTGCACAAACTTCTTCAGACAATCAAAGCTTCTTACACTGATACTATAAATACTGATTCAATTAGGAGCTCAATTAAGCAAAGGAAATCCATCAAACCCATTTAAAAGAACATTGACTGCTTAAAACCACCTTCAAAACAGGTTAAAGTTCCTAAAGAACCTGAAGTTCACATCCACATTTAGCACCGAGGCTATTGCCTACCTGGATATTTGGTTATCTAAAGATTATTCCATCCAAAAATTTACAGCTATAATTCATAGGAAGAGCATGTATTCAAATTCTTTCTTGCATTACTCTAGCTGTCACCCGCACCATCAGAAGCGGGTGGTGGTGAAGGGCCAGTTAGTTAGGGCAGCCCGTATTATAACTCTTGACACTGATTCTCATGATGAATGTATTTTGTTAAGGAGTATGTTTTTACACCGAGGCTACCCTGATTCAATGGTTAATGACATTATAGAGGAGGTTTCAAATAAACATCTAAGACGTTTTTATAAACCTATTTTAGATAGTGTACACACAGATTTCCAACAAGAAAGGAACATTGCCCCTTTGTTAGTGAATGAACCCAACAAGACCCATGATTCTATGGTTCAAGGACCCACTTTCATCACAACTTATAACATCAATAGTAATGCTTGATTTCACAATATTTGTAAAAATTGGGCATTGTTTAGAAGTGACCCTAGCGTCTACAACAGGGTTGGGGATCAACCAGTTGTGATTTATAAGAAAGCTAAAAATCTTAAAGCTTTTTTTGAACAACGTCAATCTGGGCGTGCTAGAACTGCTGGCATGTATAAATGTCAATCTTGCAACTACTGTCAATATATTATAGAATCTAACAGGTTTAAGGTGCTCGACCAGCAGTACACTCTGAAATGTAGAGTGAATTGTAACTCTAAGATGATAGTCTACTTAGCCCAGTGCCAGGATTGTTTGGCTTTCTATATTGGAAAAACGAAGAGACGACTCCGTGACCGGCTTTATGAGCATATTTATGCTATTAGAAAAAATAAACTTGAAAATGCTTTAGCTAAGCATATTTCATCTCACCCTGATCATAGTTTTAAATTTATGGTGATTGATCAGATTTGTCAGGATGTTAAGGGTGGCCCAGCACCCTTGAAGTTGGAAGAATTGGAGCTAGTTTGGCAGGTCAGATTGAAACCTACAATCTGCCTGGTTTGAATGAATGCTGCTCTATCAGCAGCATTTTGAAACTTAAAAGTTTACTAAGATGAAGGGTTTTTGTTTTTATTTAGGGTCCAACGTTGTGTTGGTCTATAAGCTTGTTTTTTAATTTTGTTTCTATTTTTTAGGTTTTGATATGTGTGTTGATTTAATGTTTACTAACACATCCTGCTTTAGATGTTAGATTTAACCTGTTTCGAAGGTGGTTTTAACCAGTCAATGTTCTTTTAAATGTGTTTGATGGATTTCCTTTGCTTAATTGAGCTGCTAATTGAATCAGTATTTATAGTATCAGTGTAAGAAGCTTTGATTGTCTGAAGAAGTTTGTGCACTGTACCAATTGAAAAGCGCTTTACAACATTAAAGGATTTTTTACTACTTCTGTTTGGATGCTGCGTTGCTTGCTCCAGTTCTTTTTTTCCTGTCTTGAGATATTTTATAGACGTGTGCAGAAGAGATATTTTGTAAATTACTGAGCAGAAATGTATATACAGTATTGTAACTGTTTAGATGTATATGTATTTTAACAATGGGGACTGAAACACAAAAACTTAACTTCAGAAGAATAGCTGAAAACTTAAATTACTTTATAACCACGTAATAAAAGAGATGTTATCATTCAGTTTTAGTGCAGCAGGAGACATAATGTCTAGAACTAGAAGCTTTTTGTATTGTCTTTAAATGTGGAGGAATGTAAATTATTTTATGACTTCCACCATTTGCCATAAGATCTAAGGTCTGTGTGTTTTCGCAGGTAGACGCTAAAATCAATGGTTGTGAGGCTGGGAACTGATAGTCAGATGACAAGTGATGTCATGCTGCCAGCTACCCCAGCAGAAATACTTAAAATATTAATTTAAGAACTGCCAATGAAGAGCTGAAGCTAGCCCAAAGGCTCAATTAATTGCAGACTCTATGTTAGTCCAATAAAAAGTATTACATCACATTTGTATTCCAGTCTTTGTGTAACCCAAAGCAGAGTGTCCTTGAAAGTGTCAGACAGTCTATCCAGAGATTCTGAGTGTTAGCACTCATTTCTGAGTATTCTTTTCTAAGTAAATGCAAACAACAGCTGGTGTAAAACAGCAGGATGAAAACTCATTACTCAGACTGCATTGTCAGAAAGACAAAATCTGAAAAAAAAGAAAGCTGTCAGTATGTTTGCCCCATCAGGACACTGAGGGTTAGAACAAAATAAAAGTTAATAATAACTACTTAGAGTGCCAGAGCGACTGTAACCTATATTCCTGCTGTTTTCAGTCAGTATGACCACTTTTCACTGACTACTACCAGTGAGACAGTGAAAGCTAAGCCTTCCATGTTTTGTGCAGCTGATACATCATCTGCAATACCCCGGTGCTGCAGTGGCATTATATGCTGTTTTGTTATACAACTTCCTTTGCTTTATAAGTACCATTACATCTGAGTTTGCTCCAGTTGCTGAACCCTCAGTGTATTTTTGTTGAGTGAGTTTTTTTTTTCAATTACAACAATGGTGTTTGTGGGTGACATTACAACAGAAATATTCACAAAGGCCATTTTGGATTAAAACAGCCAGTGTAAACTGGCATTTTCACAAACTGTAAAGAATTATTTCACAGGGAGGGCATACCCCCTATATCCTCCATTTAGTGACTTAGTACCACATTTTACCAAAGTTTAATAATACCAAACCTGAGAGGATTTCATCTCAGGAAAATATTTCTCTAATCATTTGATAGTCCACAATTCCATAATGGTACATTTGGTCACCATGGTGCAACTCAAACCACTGTTTTAACCCCAGAATATATAAAGTAAAATACATTATTTTCTTTCTTTTATACAGCACTGTTGTAAGGTCTGTATAAAGCTTCCAGATATTAGGTGACAAAAGTAATAACCAGAGCTGTAGATAGGTCCATCTATGTCCTAGGCAATGTCTCCAAGTGGCAACCCCCAACACTCCCACAACCCAATATATATATATATATATATATATATATATATATATATATATATATATATATATATATTCATCCACAGTGACCAAAAAAATATAACTGCATGTTCATATGTAGATTTATTTAAAAATGGACATATTTGCTGATTAGTCTTAAGTTGTGTTAAGTGGAAGCCATGGAGGTGAGCATATAAGTATTTTTTACAAACTTTGTTGTTTTTTATATGGAAAGGTTGTAGAAATTTAAACAGAAATGACACAGTGATGCAGGCCTTATGTTCACATCTTGAAGGGGTTATTGAGCAGCTTTGTATGTGTTTATTTGCTAGTTCTCATGACTTTCATCAGGGGTGTCTGAGTGCTATTAATATGATTATGCCTTTGATAGTATGAGAATGGTTTGTTACATATAAACATGCATGTATATTTTAGTTAGGAACTTAATATTTTAATTTTACCAGCTTTTCAGTTTTGTATCATAGGCTGAATGTTTTATACTTGTTTTTTATAATGAATGTGTTATTTGGGATTTTGCAAGCTGGAGTTTGGGTCAGGTGATTAGCACAACTGAAGAGTCAGCTGATTCTTTTATATGTCATGTGACTATTCCTAGTATTTTTATTGGTTAATGGAGACTTAAATACAAGTATTTTGAGATGTTATTTTATTGTATCTGAAGAATCATTGTGGAAGCAATGAGATTAAATTCAAGTTATTTTTAACTGCCGTGTCTACCGCCTCCTTGGTTTTGCCACTTGATTACATTCTGTACTAGGAGTTGATTTCATCCATTGATGTGGTGAGATTTTTGTGACATTAATACAATGGAATCATGAAAAACACTGTATACATCAAGAAACCTTGGGTCATTTGGAAAAAGAAGCCACTAAGGAAGTGCAAAAATATAAAGAACAAAATCTAGAGATTTTTGAATGGTATAAGAAAAACATATGGACATTGAAAAGAAACAGAGTTCTGATATAGTTCAATATTTATGCAAAGGAGAAATCTAGATTAATCAATACAAAAAAAGCAGCTCCAAAGCTATTCAAAGAGAAGTACAGGCAAAGGAACCCAGATGTGGAAAATTTCACAATACAAAAAAAATAAGATCACAAAGCTGGAACACAGAACAGAAGATTTGTAAAGCAGAAGTTAAAAAATAGAAGCTGAATTTGTGGAATACTTTTGAAGTGAAGGATTTAGTGTAGGAAGTCTAACAAAGGCTATGTTACAGCATGTTGGAACAGTGAGTCTCCCAGTAAGGAGAAACAGGAGGAGCAGGAGACATCTGAAGAAGAAATATGGCTATGGGAAAGAAATGAAATGTAATGTAGTGCAATATTTATGCACAGGAGAAAGCAAAACTAGTCAATACAAAAAAGCAGCACCAAAGATATTTGAATACAAATACAGGCAAAGGCACCTAGATGTCAAAAATTTCACTAAACAAAAAATAAGATCACCAAGTGGGAACACAGAACAGAAGATTAGTAAAGCAGAAGTTAAAAAATAGAAGCTGAAGTTAATGGAATACCTGTGAAGAGAAGGATTTAGTGTACACAGTCTAACACATGTTATGTTACAGCATGATGTAACAACGTGTCCCCCAACTAAGGAGAAACAGGAGGAGCAAGGGAAATCTGAAGAAGAAATATGTACATGGGAAAGAAATACATTTAATATGGTGCAATATTTATGCAACTGAAAATGCAAAACTAATCAATGTAAAAAAGCAGCACCAAAGATATTTGAAGAGAAATACAGGGAAAGACATCCAGGTATGAAGAATTTTGTAATACAAAAAAATAAGAAAACTAAGGGGGAAAAGTAGAAAAGAGGATTAGTAATGGAGAAGTTAAAGAAATAGAAACTGAATTTCTAGATTACATGCAAAGTGAAGGATTTAGTGTAGAAAATCTAACTCTGATAACATTACAGCATGATAGAATAATGAATTCCCCAAATTAAGGAGAAACCAGTGGACCAGGAAGCATCTGATCAGTTGCCATATGAAGATACTTTGGAACCTTCAGTAGGAATTGAGTACAAAAGTTGCAGCTGAACAGCAAGGGAAGGAACAGGAAACTGTTGTAATTGACACAGTCAATGTTGTGGAGTGATAGGCCAGTGAGTTCTCATATGACAGCGCAAGGGATGACACTGGATGAAGCTGAAGAGAATATAGTTCAGGAAGATGCTCTGGAACCTTCTGTAGAATGCCCACAGGAAACAGAGAACAAAGAATGTGCCCTTAGTAAATGATCTAAGGGAAGAGCTGCTTGGTTTAATAGAGATGGATAGACATATTCAGGTCAATGAAAGAAATAGACTACAGAAAGTCAATAAGACCCAAAATATTAGAAGTTTGATAAAACAAATGAACACAATAATCAATACTGTTCATAGAAGTTCAGCAATATAACAGAAATAAATAATTCTGGAATTATAGCTAAACTCATTAAACTAGGTATAAATCCCTATGTCACAAGATGGGTTGCCAACTGGCTCACTGACAGAACCCACACTGTAAAAGTTGCAGACTCCAAATCTGACCTCAAGGCAGTGACAAGTGGAGTGCCACAGGGTACCGTCCTGGGACCTCTCCTGTTTGGTATCTACTTCTCTGAAGTACAGGCTAACACAGAAGGCCTCTGGCTAATGAAGTTCGCAGATGACTGCAAACTAGGAGCCATAGTCAAGTCCCCAAATGGTGTGGACATCCTACAGAAGGGCCTCACTGAGACAGATGCCTGGTGTCAGAGCCATGGCCTCAAGCTCAATGCCAAAAAGTGCAGTGTCATCCCCTTTGGTAAAAACTCTGTACCCATGAACTACCACATAGGCAGCAATCTACTTAACACCGAATGCATGATAAGAGACCTTGGGACCCAGGTGGACAGAAGTCTCTCCTTTGATAGTCACATCGCCACAGTAGTCAAAAAGTCCTTCTATGTGGCACACCTCATCATAAAAGGGTTCTCATTAGGAAGAAAGAGGTCATTGTTCCCCTCTACTCGTCACTCATTAGACCCATTATAGAGTACAATGCCCCTTTTGGAATGTACCTCACAAGACATCTGCAGCAGCTGGAAAGGCCACAGATGTACCTCACAAAGAGGATTACTGGCCTCAAACAAATGCCCTACACTGACCGCCTCAAAAAACTCCAGCTTTACTCCATAGCATATCGCCTACTCCGAGGTGATCTCTGCCTAACATATAAAGTTGTCAAACCCAGAGCTGTTGGACATGCTACACCTAAAGAAATCCCAATCTCTCCAAGCTACATGCTCTAGGGACTTAAACCTTGTCACCACAATAAATAGGACACGCTGGAGGGATAGATTCCTGTCCCAGAGACTTCCTATACTCTGGAACAAGCTACCCATCTATGTCAAGCAAAGTTCTTCATTAGCACTCTTCAAGAAACATCTTGATGAGTGGATGGGAAATAGGAAATACACCCCGGGGATCACTTCTGTGTCTCTGCTGGACAGTGGCACAGGAAAATAACTTTCTTAGGTGGTGTAAGCTATGGTACCTTGCTGGCTAGGCTTGCGTAGGCCCTTGGGCCGTTAGCCTAGTAGCAACCTATGAACCTATATATTACTGTGCAGCTAAATTAATAACAGATAATATCTTACCACAAAAACACAGGGTAGTAAGGGAAAGGAAGGGACGGAACCAAACGCCATTTTGAACAGTACAGACGAGGGAAGGGATCAAGAAAAATACTCAGAAAGATAGACGTGATAAAAGCAATGCACAGAATCAGAACAGATCAGGATCTGTTGAGCACTATCACAAATGATAAACTAGAAATATCAGCACAGGCAGAAAAAACTTAGAAGATATGCAGATAAATATAAAGGAAACGTGCAAAGTAAGCAATTTATTAATGACCCAAAAAAGTTTTATAGAGAATTGAGAAACAAGGCAAAAGCAACAGAAATACCACCTAAAAAAGCAGAAATAGACAAGTTTTGGAGAAATATCTATGAAGTTCCAGTGGATCAAAAAAGATGCTCAATGGATAGAAGTAAATGAAAGATTAAGAAGTTCAAATGTACAGGATATGAAATGGGATGAAGTAATGGCCAGAGAAAATTGAAAAAAAAAATTAAGAAAAGCTCTTAATTGGAAAACCCCAGGCCCAGATGCAGTACCTAACTTTTGACTATAAGTATTAACATTTTTACATGAAGATCTAGCCATGAGAAAGAACTATTTATTTGCGCACCCCAAACAGATGCCAACCTGGTTAACAACAGGAAAAACGATACTCCTACTTAACAGTGAACCTGCAAGATATCCTAAAAACTATAGACCAATAACTTGCCTTCTGAATTGATGCTGACAGAGTTTATAGTCACTTAGAACAAAACTCAGTCATGACAATAGAACAAAATGGTGACAAAAGAAAAAATGATAATTTGTTGTTAAATAAAGTCAAACTAGAGAATTGAAAAAGAGGAATAATCTAATTATGGCATGTATAGACTACAAAAAAGCATTTGACAGCATCCCACATTCATGGATAAAAGAATGCTAACAAATGTATAGGATATACCCTACACTGACTGATTATAATACAGTGATCATGAAACAGTGGTAAACTGCTTTGCAGCTACGCCATGATAAAGGACAAATTATTATCCTATGGTTAAAAATTCCAAGGAGAATATTCCAGGGCGACTCTGTCACCTCTGCTCTTTTGTCTTGCCCTTAGCCCAATATGCTATCTACTGACAGATTAGATCATGGTTACAATCTGGCTCCCAGAAAAGTGCAAAGACTTCTCATCTTCTTTTTGTGGATGATTTAAAACTGTACAGCTCATCAGATAAGCTGAAAGCACAACTCCAAGTGGTCAAAACTTTCTCAGATGATATAAGAATGTAATTTGGTCTTGATAAATGTGCAGAAGCAACCGTTAAAGTAGGAAAACCGCAGCACCAAGAAAATGTCAGTCTGGAACAGGAATGCAATATAAAAGTTGATGAAGGATCAACAATAAAACATGAACAAATGCAAATAAAACTTAGTGAAGAATATTTTAGAAGACTAAAATTAATACTGAAAACAGACTTGACATCTAGGAATAAAGTCCAAGCTATAAACAAATTTGCTCTTCCTAATCTAGCTTACAGTTTTGAGAAGCTTGACTGGCCCCAAATGGTACTAGACCAGTTGGACAGGAAAACAAGAAAAATACTTCATGTTTATCAAATGATTTATAAAAATCATTTTATATCAATATTATATATTCCCCTTTCTGAAGGAGTTATGGGCCTCCTCAAAACTGATTACACGTATAGATCTGCAATTATAGGACCACATGCATATCTGCTGACTTCACAAGATCCAAACATAGTGAAAGTTTTAAAACATGAGGAGAACAAGTCTAAGATGACTTCCCTGCTTAGTTTAGCAGAAACATATTGGTGTCAAGTGGGAATGGAAATCAAACCAGAAGTAGATAAAAATTAGACAGCAACTGAATGTGCCAAAAAACAAAAGAAAGAATATAAGGTGAAGGATCAGATGAGAAGGCAAGAAATGTGGAAAATGCATAAATATAGTTGGAAGTATTGAAAAATCTTGGAACAACCTCATGTTGATAATGATTGAATACAGAAATGGTTCTGGAGAAGTCAATTTAAACCAGAAGATGAAAGGTTAATATTGGCAGGGCAAGATAGTGGGCTACATACAATTTGATTTACAAGTCCATTGAACATGTCAGAGAAGCAGGCAAATGCAAGTTTTATAAAGCAGAATTAGAAACGCATCTTGTTGCTGGGTATGATACACTAATGGAAAGGCATAATAATGTGGCAAGACTGTTATATAATATTGAAGTAGCTGAGAAGCATTGGAAACATGATCCTCAAAGTATTATAGAAAATGATGACATTTACATCACATGGGATCACCCATTACCAACAGTTCATTAAATAAAAGCAAGAAAAACAGAAGTAGTGAAAAGAAGACGAACATTAAATTGATCATTGAAATTGCTACAGCCAATGATTACAGTGTCGTGTGTACAGAGTAAGAGACACAAAGTCATAAAATGCGAGGATTTACAGGCAGAAATTAGGGCAATGTGGAAGAAAGATACCCAGACAGTTCCAGTAGTAATAGGAGCAATGGGTCTCATAAAAAAGAATTTGCAGTCATATTCAGATGTGTTACAGATGCATGTAACTCTGTATGAATTGCAGAAGGAGTCAATTATGGGCACATTGAGGGTGCTGCGAGGAGCACTTTTGGCTAACATAAAGATTGAAACAATACTAATTTCATGAACTTTAATCATACTTTGACTTAGGAATCAGGTCCATTCCCATCATGGTATTAGAAACCCAAAATTCTTGGAGAAATTAAGCCCAAGAATAACAATAGGATGACAGAGGCACCAACAGAGAATTGGCCCTGGGGCCTTCTACACCTACCCACCAACTCTTCTCATATTGAAGGCAATGCAGAAAGCCCAAAAACTGTGCACATACCTAATCCTGATAGCAGTGTACTAACTCAGACAAGTATGGTTTAATTTGGCACCGCTCATGCTGGACATCCCTCCCCATATTGTGGACGTGTGAGAGCCTGATCACCTACCCACCAGAATGCCCCTACACAGACATCAATGCCATCAAGCTCTTTGAGTGACTTTAAGGCCTCAAGTTTATAACTACAGTTATAGACCTCTTGATGTTTTCACAATAGCCTTCTGCCAGTAAGACATATGAAAAGATTCATCAAATGTGCTCTATAGAGAGCAGTAGACCCTAATGGAACCCCTTTGACCATGTTCTGCAATACTTAGCAAAGCTATTTGAAAATAGCTCTAGTTATTCTACCTTCAAGGTGCATTTGGCAGCCATTTCCTATTTTCATGCAGGCTAACACATTACCTCCTTAGCATGCTTAACTTCAGCAAAGCCTTCTTCAAGGATACCTTTCATCTTATTCCGCCTATTAGAGATCCTTTGCCTCGCTGTGATCTGTACTTCATCCTCAAAATCCTAACAAAGTCACCATTCAACTTCTGTCTTAGAAGATTATTTTCCTAATTGCCATTGTATCTGAGAGAAGGGTATTGGAACTTTAAGGGATGTTCATCAATGCACTTTGCCTTGCCTTACATAACGATGGAATGGTGCTCAGAAAAAAAAATTTCCTTCATAATTAAGCTTACAGTGGAAATCAGTTTGTCAGTCCCTAGCCATTTTTTCTAATGACCAACAAAGGGAGGATAGGCAATGTACATTTTTTTTTCTGAAACTCATAGGTTCATATAAGGTGACTAGACTAATGACCCTAGGGCCTTTACAAGCCTAGCTGTGGAAAAACCAAAGTACCCTTATTGACCATAGTTAGATGGTCGTTATTAGCAGAGCAGTTCTGTGATCAACACCAACTGCCCCTGCCCATGTGAGAGATCGGTGCCACCCCAGGGTGAATTTACAGTCACCCATCCAGTTGTCAAGGTTGCGCTTGAATAGGGTCATTGAGGAGCTCTGCTTCACATGAAGTGAGAGCTTATTCCAGA
Organism: Protopterus annectens; assembly: GCF_019279795.1. Taxonomy (NCBI): domain Eukaryota; kingdom Metazoa; phylum Chordata; order Ceratodontiformes; family Protopteridae; genus Protopterus; species Protopterus annectens. Next base: position 614,428,130 of record NC_056736.1, on the reverse strand, counting down.
GGAGCAGCAATCCCTGGGAGATATATCTGTCTCTCCAGCGTGTCCTGTTAATGTTACAGGTTAGGTTGAGATTCCTGGAACAAGTTATTCTTGCCCCCATTTGATTTGTGGATGTGCAGCATTTCCCATTATGGCAAAGTCTGAGACGCTTTGTAGGCCAGGCAGAGGATGCCTCTCAAAAGCCTGTATGATACAGAGTACAGTGACAGGGCTTTCAGTCTTTCTATGTATGTCATGTTTTGGAGGCCCTGGATTTTCTTGTTTAGAAACATCTGTGGTCTTTCCAGTTGCTGCAGGTGTCTGGTGAGGTACATAGAGAAGGGAGTATTGTACTCAAGTAGTTGTCTGATAAGGGTCAAGTGCAGCTGACCTACAACCCCCCTGGTCATGGATGCTATGCCCTTATTTATGAGAAGCATGATGTAGAATGCTGTTCTTACCACTACTGACACATGGTGATCGAAGTTTAGATTGCAATCAGCCTGAGTTCCCAAGTCTCACAAAACTGAGTTTTGAAGTTTAGATTGCAATCAGCCTGAGTTCCCAAGTCTCACAAAACTGAGTTTAAGCTTAGAGGGGTGCTATTTATATCATAATTAGCAGGGGATACATCTTTGCCAAATGGGATAACGATGCATTTTTTTTTGTGTTAGGTTTTTAGTCCATGACTTTGGCACCAATTATTTGTCTGTGTCAGTCATTTCTGTAATATGTTAACATCGTTGGGGGGACTCAATGATTGCGACTAGTTTGCAGTCATCTGCAAACTTGGTAAGCCACAGGCCATCCATCTTCACCTGGACTTCATTGAAATAGATTCCAATAGTAGAGGGCCCAGTGCAGCTCCTGGCTGGGGTGCTCTCAGCAGCCTTGAACCAAGTCGCAGTGACTGCACAAACATCAGCATCTTCCAAGGTGAGGAGTGATTCCAGGTAGTGCAGTTTACTCTCTAATATCCTAGCATTAAGCAGCATGACCTTGAGTTTGTCTTTAGTAGATTTCTTTACGTTGGAGGTTTAGTTGTTTGGACATTGCCTAAAAAAGGCACTATGGGGGAGGCAAGCATATTTACCAGTATCCAAAAGCTTTGAGGAGACAGGTGAAGGCCATCTCTGACAAAGCAGTGTAGACTGTCGACCATGTCTTCCCAGGGAGACAGATACTGGATCCCCCTGGAATGACACCAGAAGCTAAGCCAATTATTGAAATCAGTCATTTTTGTCTGTATTGTGGCATCATCCTAGGTAAAGGTAGGATGCTGCTTCGGTTTGGGGACATACCTGCCTTGACACATAATCTGAGAGTTCGGTCATGTTTCTCTTCATATAGCACACAGAGGTACATCTCAAGTCATTCACACCAACATGTACTATGACAGAGTCATAACAGTACATTTTGTTGAGTGACTTGAGTGCGTACATGATATGATGGATCCTGGCACCTGACAGGCAGTTGACCATGACCTTCTCCTTGTCCATCGTGGTGAGGGGGATATCTGCGTGTCTCACTATTGATTCGCCTATGACCACAGCATTAGGTTTTGAGGTGTTTTGCCTTAGGGGTTTATTGCGGAGACACTGATATGTGTATTGTTATGTGTAGAGGAGGATTCTGTTTGTGTAACAGTATGTGTATGTTGTTTGCGCTTGGGAGGTCTGTGGTCTTTTGGTAGGCTCTTAATGAATACCTCCATGTATGTGGGTTTATGTTTCTTGACCTTATCTTGTGTGAGAGGGGAGTTGTGTGTGCTGGTAGCCTGTTGTATGTGTTGTATATTGTTATGTGAGAGGAATGATTCTAATTTCATGGAATAGTTACATTTCTCACATGCTGTGCTTGTTTGCTTTAGGAGCGAGTAGTTGTCAGTATACATGAGGCAATTACAACATTACTTCTGGATGCCCATGTCAATCAGGTTGGCTGGAGAAATGGTGGGAAACTGTCCGTCCATTATGGCAGGTATATATTGTAGTAGCTAGTCGGGATGGGCTAGATGGACCAGGGTTTGCTTGTGAGACTAACAATAGTGTCTCTTCTGTGGAGGGCTAAGGGTGGAAGACTGCATTAACACCTCAGTATGCGCAACTGAGTTGCACGCTAAGTAGCATTGTGCAACTGTGTTGCGTACAGACAGGCAGTGGAGCTAAGGGGGTTCTCTAGCAGATATCAAGGGAAAATTGTGTTTCTAAGTGTTTTGTCTGTACACAGCAGTGCTAAACCCTGCAGCGTGGTGCACAGCTATGCACAAATGTGGAGCTTAAGCACAAGTGAAGTTAAATAGTTTAAACACAAATTAATCAATAGGAAAGTGAAAACTGAGCCAGTTTCAAGCAATCCCCAACTCAGATGGATCCTGAGCTACACACAACTGGCAAAAGGGTGCAGGAGAGACTTCTTAATGTAGGATGGCTGATTTTAGTACTCAAGCAATACCACACAGCCTAGATTCAGCAAATCTGAGTGCAGCCTATGCTATGAAATACAGAAGTATTAGAAATTCAAAGTGCAGAACAGTCACAGAAGTAAAAACAATGAAAAAGAAGCAGCAATTAAGCAAAATACAGTTTAAAAAACTGCAATACAATCTTAAAATATTCTTATTTTTTGTTGAACTCAGTCGATGCTTTGGATTTAGTTCAGATTCACTCCAGATCTCTGGCTAAAATACTCAACTAGTGCAAGTCCCAGAATAGTGAGACTTGACCAGAAATGTGGACTTGTATGTATTAAGTCCAAGACTGACATTTCTTGGAATATTCCCTGGTCTCTAAGACATGGTAGTCTTGGAGTTTGTGTATACATTCTTTTTGGGGGGGAGGCTTGCCCCTACATTAGGAGGTGCTCTAAAACGTTGTGGTAAGGGGAGCCAGATGAGGCAGCTATGGCTGTGCTGGGATGCACACTTACTAGGCTCGGAATTACAATGGGGATCGGGGCAAATATCTTTTCAGGGATTCTAAGGTTCTATATTATCAGATGAAAGAGTTTAGAAAAAGTGATTAAATCTTCACTCCTTTGCTATCAAAGAAAATGTCTGTATGTGTCCTAGATACTTTTAGCAGACAGGTATAAGATTATATGAAATTCTGCTATATCAAAAAGAGAAGTAGTCTGTCCTCATCAATGAAAGCAGTGATGACATCTATAACCTTCTTAAGAATGCTTTTTTAGATGGTAGCTGCATTGTAGCCAACATCTCCACATCTTCACCAAGCAATACAAATTGTATATTACTTCCAGGACAGTAAAAACAATACCTGTAGAAAATGGAAAACAGTTAACACAATACCCTGACCCCATGTAGAAAATGGAAAACAGTTAACACAATACCCTGACCCCATGTAGAAAATGGAAAACGGTTAACACAATACCCTGACCCCATGTAGAAAATGGAAAACAGTTAACACAATACCCTGACCCCATGTAGAAAATGGAAAACAGTTACCACAATACCCTGACCCCATGTAGAAAATGGAAAACACTTAACACAATACCCTGACCCCATGTAGAAAATGGAAAACAGTTAACACAACACCCTTACCCCATGTAGAAAATGGAAAACAGTTAACTCAATACCCTGACCCATGTAGAAAATGGAAAACAGTTAACACAATACCCTGACCCCATGTAGAAAAAGGAAAACAGTTACCACAATACCCTGACCCCATGTAGAAAATGTAAAACACTTAACACAATACCCTGACCCCATGTAGAAAACGGAAACCGTTAACACAATACCCTGACACCATGTAGAAAATGGAAAACAGTTAACACAATACCCTGACCCCATGTAGAAAATGGAAAACAGTTAACGCAATACCCTGACCCCATGTAGAAAATGAAAAAGTTAACACAATACCCTGACTCCATGTGGAAAATGGAAAACAGTTAACACAATACCCTGACCCCATGTAGAAAATGGAAAACAGTTAACACAATACCCTGACCCCATGTAGAAAATCGAAAACAGTTAACACAATACCCTGACCCCATGTGGAAAATGGAAAACAGTTAACACAATACCCTGACACCATGTGGAAAATGGAAATGGAAAACAGTTAACACAATACCCTGACCCCATGTAGAAAATGGAAAACAGTTAACACAAGACCCTGTCCCATGTAGAAAATGGGAAACAGTTAACACAATACCCTGACCCCATGTAGAAAATGGGAAACAGTTAACACAATACCCTGACCTCATGTAGAAAATGGGAAACAGTTAACACAATACCCTGACCCCATGAAGAAAATGGAAAACAGTTAACACAATACCCTGACCCCATGTGGAAAATGGAAAACAGTTAACACAATACCCTGACCCCATGTGGAAAATGGAAAACAGTTAACACAATACCCTGACCCCATGTGGAAAATGGAAATGGAAAACAGTTAACATAATACCCTGACCCCATGTAGAAAATGGAAAAGAGTTAACACAATACCCTGACCCCATGTAGAAAATGGGAGACAGTTAACACAATACCCTGACCCCATGTAGAAAATGGAAAACAGTTAACACAATACCCTGGCCCCATGTAGAAAATGGAAAACAGTTAACACAATACCCTGACCACATATAGAAAATGGAAAACAGTTAACACAATACCCTGACCCCATGTGGAAAATGGAAAACAGTTAACACAATACCCTGACCCATGTAGAAAACGGAAAACAGTTAACACAATACCCTGACCCCATGTAGAAAACAGAAAACAGTTGACACAATACCCTGACCCCATGTAAAAAACGGAAAACAGTTAACACAATACCCTAACACCATGTAGAAAATGGGAAACAGTTAACACAATACCCTGACCCCATGTAGAAAATGGAAAACGGTTAACACAATACCCTGACCCCATGTAGAAAATGGGAAACAGTTAATACGATACCCTGACCCCATGTAGAAAAATGGAAACGGTTAACACAGTACCCTGACCCATGTAGAAAATGGAAAACAGTTAACACAATACCCTGACCCCATGTGGAAAATGGAAATAGAAAACAGTTAACACAATACCCTGACCCCATGTAGAAAATGGAAAACAGTTAACACAAGACCCTGACCCCATGTAGAAAATGGGAAACAGTTAACACAATACCCTGACACCATGTAGAAAATGGAAAACAGTTAACACAATACCCTGACCCCATGTAGAAAATGGGAAACAGTTAACACAATACCCTGACCTCATGTAGAAAATGGGAAACAGTTAACACAATACCCTGACCCCATGAAGAAAATGGAAAACAGTTAACACAATACCCTGACCCCATGTGGAAAATGGAAAACAGTTAACACAATACCCTGACCCCATGTAGAAAATGGAAAACAGTTAACACCATACCCTGACCTCGTGTGGAAAATGGAAAACAGTTAACACAATACCCTGACCCCATGTGGGAAATGGAAAACAGTTAACACAATACCCTGACCCATGTAGAAAATGGAAAAGAGTTAACACAATACCCTAACCCCATGTAGAAAATGTGAAACAGTTAACACAATACCCTGACCCCATGTAGAAAATGGAAAACAGTTAACACAAAACAATGACCCCATGTAGAAAATGGGAAACAGTTAACACAATACCCTGACCCCATGTAGAAAATGGAAAACAGTTAACACAATACCCTGACCCCATGTAGAAAATGGGAAACAGTTAACACAATACCCTGACCCCATGTGGAAAATGGAAAACAGTTAACACAATACCCTGACCCCATGTAGAAAATGGGAAACAGTTAACACAATACCCTGACCCCATGTAGAAAATGGGGAACAGTTAACACAATACTGTGACCCATGTAGAAAATGGAAAACAGTTAACACCATACCCTGACCCCATGTAGAAAATGGAAAACAGTTAACACCATACCCTGACCCCATGTAGAAAATGGAAAACGGTTAACAAAATACCCTTACCCCATGTAGAAAATGGAAAACGGTTAACACAATACCCTGACCCCGTGTGGAAAATGGGAAAAAGAGGGACGATGATGATGAAGGCCCTGTTTGGGGATACTGTGGTGAAAGATGTTCTCTTAGTTGAACTGAACTAGGTATGTAGCTGGGGACTCTATTCCACCTTTTACCAAAGGTGGATCACTTCTTACCAGCTACTGAAGTTATGTCTTCACCATAATGCCAGATTTGTAAGAAGTATGTTTATCCTTCTTAACATTCCCCACCCAATCATCTTCCTGCCAATGCCTGGAGCAAGCAAGCCATCTTTACCTCACCTCCTCCTCCAAGCATTCCTAGAACACATGGGACTGGTATCTCCCTTTCTAAGATATTTATATATTCTTTTTCATAGAGGATTACCTGGGGGCAGTTACCTTAGCTTTATAAAGGTTCATGCACCAAGATGAACTGGAGGTTTTGGAGCTGAGCAGCATGATAGGAGCTGGAGGGGGGGGCAGGTTGGAAATTTCCAAACAGTTCTATGATCTGTGTAGTGTAGTCCCACTCTCACTGAAGATATGTGCCCTTCTTGCATACCTAGTATTATGGTAAGTACATAGCCGGCCTTAGGCATAGGCGAACTAGGTGGCCGCCTAGGGTGCCACTCTAGCAGGGGCACTTTTTCAGTATTTATTTGAGTAGGTAGACCAGGATGGCGGCACCAGGTAGTGTGGTGGGGGGTGCTGTGGAGCCCTTTTGCCTAGGGCACCAACTGACCTAAGGCCGCTCCTGGGTAAGTACATCGAGTTTTTTTCCTTTCAGTTTAAATGAATGAAAGAATGAATGAATGAATGAATGAATGAATGAATGAATGAATGAATGAATAATAGGTCTAAAATTTAAGGAAGCAATGTAAATGAGCATGGAGATATTTGGTAGCTTGCTACTAGAAGTTAAACTGGGTTACATCAGTGCAGAAAAAACTGAAGACGTATCTGTATACCCCTACTTTTAAGACTGAATACAGTGAGAACTAGAAAAGTACATAAAACGGGGTCTGTTTGGTATAATATTGGTATAGGAAGGTTATTTGACAAAAAGAGGTGCATAGAAAGAGAAAGAAGACATTGTTTGGTATAATAGTGAAACAAGCAGATTGTATAACAGGAAAAGTGTTTGTGATGGTGTAGGAAAATCTAGCACATATAGCAGCATGTTTACGAATGGCGAATTTCTGAAGCGAAAGGAATAACTATTGCACATATTTAGAAAAGCTACGGCAAAGGTTAAAATGGTACTTGCACACACATAAGGGAATTAGATACAAAGATGGGAACCAAGAAAAATAGCAGAATGGTTTGTTTACAGAAATAACGTTATTAATCCTTTGCTTATGTTATTAAAATGTTTAGAAGAAATTGGGATGTTCTGTTACTCACTTATTCAGTACATCTTTAAAAGAGCAGGAAGTGGTTTACGATTAGAGGAAAGTAGGCAAGTTCCTGGCTTACATCTTTAAAAGAACAGGAAGTGATTTACGATTACAGGAGAGTTCCTGGCTACAAGGGAATAAATAGGAAGCTGCATGAAAAAGTTACTAATCTAATGTCCATCATCTGCAAACTTCAAGCAGTTTGTAAACAAAAATATAACACCAGTGAGAATTAAAGACAGAATTGATATAACCACATACATTCACACTAATGTCAAGCAGTGTTTATTTAAACAGCATATTCATTTGTGTAAAGTGCCAAGTGAAAAAAAGTGTATGAATTTATTAGTAGATAGATCATCTGGATGTGAATCACACATTTAATTTGTTAATGTATAGACCCATGTTTGAAGCATCGAAATGAATTCATTTGTATGTTAAAAATATATAGGTGAATATCACAGGAAGTTTTTCAATAATCATCTCTGGTGTACTTAGATAACATGAGTTATAAATAGGAACCAAGGAATGTAATTCACTGAATAACTAAACTACACAGGTTAATATATGAGTAAATGTTGTTGATGACACTCAAGTTATACTCACTTGCATGAACAAAGTACAGAGATTACTAAATATTGTGAACATGCATAAGCAGTTATGGCATTATAGCTAGATGAAACGAGACAAACAATAATGTCAGACTACCACAAAATTGAGGTAGAAACTTATTACAAGAATATAAACCTTGTGATTCAGGGAGATTCCCGCTGCCAGCGGTAATTGACTAATGTAAATCTGACAATTAGGGTGACGATGAGAATCTCTCCTTCTGAAACAAAGAAAAGCTACAATCATGAACACTTCATTAGCAGTTGAATACCAGGTTTCTAAGTCTAGCACTGCCCTATCAGACCTGACCATGCTGTTCTCAACCAGCACACTTACTTCATTAGCTCAGGTACCTTCCAACACACACAAACACACAGACACACAAACACAAGTCCACTCAGCCACAAATAAGTACCTACCTGCTCATACAAATGAAACCAATCACTCACGCACCCATATGCAGGCTCACACACACACACACACACACACACACACACACACACACACACACACACACACACATGCGGGTGCGAGCGTATCCACACACACACACCTCTCAACACCTACCTGCAGTGACGGTATAAGCTTCAGCCATTCCACAGGGGTGAATGAGTGGCAACTGTCAAAAGATGTCATTCAAATTTTATATAGGTAATTCTTTACCATATCATTCAGTGCCAGCATCATTTCCATGGTACAGCATATGGCTAACTTGCATTAGCTGGTCCCCTTGACTACCACATTTGTGCAGTCTGCACACACACACAAAGCACTAGCAAGAGATGAGTCCTGAATTATTCAAGGTTAAGCCAATGTGGAGCTCAACCCAATGTGAGAACCACCCCAATGTGGAAACCATCAAAGTTAATGCTTCTGCATCACAGTGTGCCTTTCTGAATCCAAGGCAAATACAGATAAAAAGCAAAATATGATGGAAATCTAGAGAGTATCAGAACAAATCTGACCTGAGTACTGTAAATTTAAGTATTTGTATGTACAATAAGCATATTTTAAAAACTTTGGAGACATGAAAATTATATGGTTGTGTGAATCAAATATCCCCTCTGCTGGCTTATTTCCATCTTAAGTAAAAGCTTATTATATACTTCAGAAAGTATTAATCTGTTATGTCATATTTTCTTTCTTCCTTCACAGATCTTAGAAGTTAAACTGTCTGCTTTCTCCAAAAAAGTATCGGAACAGAAGCCTGGCAGTATCCTACACGGCACACATGAATCACTCTCTCCAGTCTACAGTATATCCCTAGAACAGTTATCAAGTGAATTAGCAAGAATGTACCCCGAGCTCACCTTACCACTTTTCTCAGGTAAGTTAAATATATAAAAAATCCCAAAGGCAGTCAACGAATGTAGAAACAGTTTGAAGAACGACTGTAGACTGTATACAGGTACTCAAAAGGTACAAGCATCACTTGAATACATAAAACAATAAAAACTGGTTAGCGATTTTGTTTCATAATGTGTAAAACTTAATGGTCTGATGAATTTTTACACATTGTGAAATGAAAGCGCTAGCCAGTTTTTATTGTTTTATGTATTAAAGTGGTGCTTGCACCTTTTGAGTACTTGTATGCAGTCTACAGATTTCTTCAAGCTGTTTCTACATTTGTCGACTGCCTTTGGGATTTTTTATTTAGTTTTGTGAGTTTTTGGCTCGTTTGCATAAGTTAAATGTATGTTTATTACAGAAAAGTGTTTAATGCACAGCAAAAAATTATTGCATGAGGTATAAATCCCTCATATGAAATCAAGAACTTTGATGAATGTCCCACTGGAATAGTGCTGATAAATTATTAAAAATATTGTATCTATCACTTTTCTGATGCTTTTAAAATGCTTTTTACATAACTCCATCTCCTATTTTAGATATTGAGTAATAATGTAAAAGTACATCAGAATACAATACGTTTTTCTGTAAAACTTGCACATAATCAAAATATTAGTGAATTAGTTTCATATAAGTATGGTTAAAGTGCATCTTTCACAGCATTAATCGGTGTGTAGTTATCCCTTTCCCCACTGTTTGTAATAAGCAGTCTATAACCAGGAAATGGATGCAGTTATGCCAGAATTATGCTAGTGAGAGAATTATGGATTTTCAAAACCTAATTTCAAATTCCTTTCAGATTCTCTCTTTCCCACAGGAAATGCATTTGCCAGCAACATTACATTACACTCTTCTACCAGTTTTCAGTATTTTAAAGGTTTGTTTGCTGACAAGTGTGTTTTTAAATTTGTTAATTTTATAAAATCATTTTGGTGTTTTTTGTACGTGTATGCCAGAGATATCTAGTTTTAATAATGTGTTATTTTTCAGTCAGCATTTACTGATCTGAAATTTGGATTAAACTGTTCATTGTTATTTAAATTTGTCACTTAAATTACTACATCTTCTGTATATATATATATATATATATATATATATATATATATATATATATATATATATATATAAACCCCATGGAACAAAGACTGCGTTGGTTGATACTGTCTGTCCATCAAATTTGTAAAAATGTGCTGTATTAGCCTGGTATGCCCTCAAAAATAAGGTAACCCTTTTATGAGGGACAGTAGCAAGGCAGCTGGAAGAACATTTAAGTCAAGGAAGGTAATATGCATTATTGGCTAGACTTGCAATGGTCTGAAGACCGATTGCCTAGTGCTTACCTATGAACCTCTGAGGTACCATGTAATCTAGTCAGTCTGTTTATGAATTTTAGGAATTGTTGATAATCTGTTTTGGTTTTAATGAGATAGGTTAAACATGAGGATGTTTTTTACTGCTTAGCTTTCAAAAAATTCCATAGTTATAAAAAATAAGTAAATGCTAAATAAAATACATAAACTATTTATTTTTATCATAAAAATATCTAACTATGAACTCGGTTTAAGCTAAAAAATGATGGCAGTATTACGTTGCTCATGAATACTGTCTCCGTCTCAGAAGTGTGAGACCCATAAGTGTATAGTCCTAACAAGTCAAACAATAAACTGTGATTCAAACAGAAAACAAAGACTTGTGCTACACCTTCTCAGTAATTTTTATTCCTTCTGTACCCCTGCATATCCCTCCTATTTATATATAGAAAGAGAGGAGAATGGAGTAGTTGAACTTTCTGTAATTTCCTCACTTGCAGATCAGAGAACTCAGTCACTGGGATTTGGCTCCGTAAATATACAATTGGTAGTATTCTTTCCTGGTTTATTTACACCAATATTATTAAAATTCTTTGTGTCTGAATTTTTTTAATTAAAATTTTGTGACTGACTTCTATGATTAAAAGTGACGACAAGACTTTAGTTTAATCAGTTAGTTTTGTCCATTGTGGCTAAGCTGGGAAAAAGGTAAATGTCATTCACTTTTATGTATTATAGTTCTCTATTTTTGAAAAGTCATATTGCAGTGGATAATATTTTATTTAAATGCTATATATTTCTTACATATATGTTACTTCTTTTCATCATTGTACATGGAACATAGTACTTCTAAAGTGCTTAGAAATTGAGCTTTTAAATGATTGACTTATTTTATTTATTTATTTATTTATTACACTTATTGACCTGTAATATATAACCAGATAATCCCATTTTAAGGGATTCTCAGGGAGGAATGCTGCAAAATATGCAATGATAAAGTAAAATACAGTTTACAAAGCCAACAACAATGGCAATTCATAAGGTCATATAAATAATTAAGGAAAGTAATGAAGCAATACAAAATATTTTTGTACATACTGTATTCACAGATCAACAGTTGGAGTGAGAAGACAACCATACAAAGTAAGGTGTCAGTCATTATAAATGTGCATACCTCATACACAAGAGAGAGTTTATTGGAGTGATGCAAAAGACAGTAATAGTTTAGAACTATAGATTAGATTATAGAAGACCCATAACATGTAAAACGGTTATGTAATTTAAGTAATTCCAAATAATTCCAAAGCTGGTGGGAGCTTTGGTGTACAGCATTCTGACACATTCCTCAGTGTCTGATTCCCAAAACATCCCATGTAAAATGCATATACAAAAACATATGTGCTTTTTACCTGCCTGGGGGGGTCTGCATGAAAAAATCAAGGCAAGTTAAGGGACTATATGTCTTGGTCATACTATGATGATATCCAAGGGTCCACTATTCAGGCTGTTATCCCTACAGTAAATGAATGGGTGCTATAGGAAGTTAGATAGACTCCCCCCAAGGACCTAGAGTCAGTTGGAATGAAGCAATGCAAAGAAATGCATGATAGTGTACAAGAATGAACCTCTGCTGCCAATCTAATACCTTCATTTCTTATAGAGAAAAAGGGAAATAAGTTAAAATATTATGTATGTAAATACACAATACCTCATAATGTGGCTTTGGCTTCATATATACATACAGTTTTCCTTTAAAAGACAACATGAGCACCATATTTCAACTTTTTCTAAAAACTGAACAGCTATAGAATTAGCAAAAGGCATACAATGCAAGAAAATCAGTTGAAGTTAAAGGATTTTAGAGAATGGGTGACCAGTACATCTCACGCTGTTTGGAGAATGAATGTTCTCCTGCAGGTTCTTAATCTCCAGGTAATGCCCACTGAAAACCAAGTCTGCTGTTTCATGGCCACCACTATTTTAGGCAACGTTTTTGCTGCTTAGCGCGTATAAAATTAAAAAAAAAAAGAACATTTTAAAATAAAAAAGTGTGTGTATATCTGTTTATGTCTGTGTGTGAGAGTGTATGCGTGTATGAGAGTGAGAGAGAAATTAATCGAGCTATTATTTTATAGTCGCTAAGCAGACCTTTTGATGTTTGGAGAGTGTAAAAAGGTAAATGAAACAAAAAAGTATGTGTGTGTATGTTTCTGTCTGCGTGTGTGAGTGAATGCATGTTTGCTTGCATGAAAGTGGAAGAGTATGTGTGTGTGTGTGTATATGTGTGAGAGAGCAAAGAGTGAAAGTGATCGAGTCATGGCAAGAGCAGCAGGTTTGCATACCTCTCAACCTCTTACTTCACGATATCAGGATAAAGCCTAAAATAAATGGTGACCAAAGGCTCAAAATAGGAACAGATTTTAAATAGTGCTGTTGTAAATTCTCAAAGTTACTTGACTACATGAACCACCATATAAAACTTGAAAACAAAAAAGAAAAGCTGGGAACCAACTCCACAGAGCACACTTTAAGACCAAATCAGTAAAACACATTGAGTGTTTTCTTCCTTGGCAAGAACTTCTTCAGAAGTGTGCTTTGCAGAGTTCGTTCCCAGATTTCCTTTTTCATTTTAAAGTTACTTGAATAAAAGGATTTGTGTTAGCATGCATTTTCTGAAGCCCGAGTGTGTGAGAGTGTGGGAGTGAGATCGACCACTGGCAGCAGCAGTAATGAGGTCTGCATACCTTTCAACCTCTTAGCCGAAGAAATCAGGATAAAGCCTAAAATAAAGGGGGAACAAAGGCTCAAAAACAGGAGCAGATTTTAATTATTGCTGTTATAAAATTACAAATGATTGCATTTTCTGAAGGAAATAAAGTCTGAAACTCAAAGTTGTGTCATTATTTAGTAACTTCAATCCCCAATGGCAACAAACCAAACATTTTAGAAGTAAGGAATTAAAAAATAAAGTAAATAACTGTATATATATTTTTTAAAAATGTTATATTTTGGATGTAAAATGCTTCCTGCGAAACCATTTGCATATATTACAACAAGTCTGAAACAGGTGAAGGAACTATTTTACATCAAATATATATATATATATATATATATATATATATATATATATATATATATATATATATAAATTAGTAGTTAAAAATAAATAAATAAGTAGATAAGACACAACAATTTTGCATACAGACCATTCTCTAAGTATATTAATGCCCTCTAGGACATCTCTGGCCTCAGAACACCCCTGGGTGGGCATAATTTGCAGAATAACATGCACCCTGTTGGGGATTATTGCTTGTGTGATGTGCTTGGAATATTCTTCAACAAAATTAATGTTGTACAGTCATCATTGCAGTTAAAGGCTCAATATCACTATTTATTGACTTTGAGGCTGTGTTAGGAGCATCTCTAGACTTCTAGGAGTGCCAGCCTCACAAATGAAACCAAAACATTTTCCCATATACACATATCCAAAAACAAACAAATGCAAAGCATAACAAATTTGGAATTCATGCAGAGTTTAGATGATTGCTTTGATAGCAGATATAATTCAAACACGTAAAGACAATGAAGCAAACATTTTTATGAGTCCCTGGATATAACACAAGCTGGCTCTTTATATTTGTTTTGATGATGGGTGGTTCTTTTTGCCATCCTGAAAGATACATGATAACAGATGTATCACGTCTTTAAAATTTTGAACAGGCAGAAAAACATTTATACCTAGAATGGTGTAAGGCATATGTCTTAGAAACAAAATAGGAAAACCTCAAGTGAAGTTGTACTCTAAGCCCTTTCTTATTTGCATTGGTGATGGACAGGTTGACAGACAAGATCGGGCAGGAGTCCCAGTGGACTATAATGTTCGTGAATGATAATGTGATATGTAGTGAGATTTGGGAACAGGTTAAGGAGACCATGGAGAGGGGGAAATATGCTCTAGAGAGGAGAGTAATGAAGGTCAGCAGGACTAAGGCAGAATATGTGTGTGTGAATGAGAGGGAGGAAAGAGGAATGGTGATGATGCAGGAAGTAGAGTTGGCGAAGGAGGATGAATTTAAATACTTGGGAACAACAATTCAGAGTAATGGTGAGTGTAGAAGAGAGGTGAAGAAGAGAGTGCAGGCAGGGGTGGGATGGGTGGAGAAGAATGTCAGGAGTGATTTGTGACAGATGGGTACCAGTAAGAGTGAAAGAGAAGGTCTACAAGATGGTAGTGAGACCAGCTATGTTATATGAGTTGGAGACGGTGGCATTGACGAAAAGGCAGGAGTCAGCGCTGGAGATGGCAGAGTTAAAGATGTTAAGATTTGCATTGGGTGTGACGAGGATGGACAGGATTAGAAATTAATATATTAGATGGTCAGCTTAGGTTGGGTGGTTTGGAGACAAAGCCAGAGAGGCAAGATTGCGTTGGTTTTGTCATGAGCTGAGGATGGATGCTGGGTATATTGGGAGAAGGATGCTAAGGATGGAGCTGCCAGGTAAGAAGAAAAGAGGAAGGCCTAAGATAAGGTTTATGGATGTGGTGAGAGAGGACATGCAGATGGTTGGTGTGATAGAGCAAGATGCAGAGGACAGGAAGAAATGGAAACAGATGATCTACTGTGGCAACCACTAGTGGGAGCAGCTGAAGAAAAAGAAGCAATACATTTAAAATACTTTGTTTTTCTCTTTAAGATAAACATAATTTTTTAATCATACTAAATATTTTGTATCTATCATCTTTGCCATTATTTCTGTTAGCATTTTTATGCTGTTACCAGGAGGTGAGTAAAAGTAATGAATGTCTTTTCTTACAACTCCACCTTGGACCAAATAACTTGATTTGGAATATGTTTCAAGTCACAATCTTTTTATATAAATGCATACATTTTATCATCAGCTGCTTAGGAGTAACTTTTATTTTTTTGTAGGTTCATCAGGTCCATGATTACCTTAATTAAGTTTTGCATAGTATAATACTACATACTCATCTTTATTTAAATATTAAGCAAAGGGATGGTGTTTTTTAATGGATTTTGGTGTAATGTAGTTCGAGCAAGAAACACGAACTAACTCTGTAACAATAAGTAACATATCTGACATCTTCTGGAAAGACGGAAAAGACCACTTCTTCATCATACTAAACCTTCACCACCACGGGGATGAAGGTTGCAGGTGGTCTGAGGGCTGAGACTTCCTATACGTGACAGTTATAAGAAATCATACTGAAGTCTACTTGTTTTCACTGAACCCTTCAGTCAAAGCACTCTGTCCAAAAGACAGGGCGGTAAGATTAAACAGACTGAGTCTTGCCTATTTTGCTACATTGATAGAGTGGTGGTAGAAGAGATCTATGCATAACTCAACCCTTTTCTCTAAATATGTTGTCTTTTCCTGTCCTTTTCTGCATAATAAACATGCATTACTTTATTCAGATTATATTATATGTCTTTGTATAGCTCTTTTAGAGAATCAGGTGACAATGGAATTCAAAACATATAAGGTGATAATTAACAGACTGAAGAAAATTGAGTAGATACAGGTATCTTCTAT